>NC_037669.1:76515081-76845668 GCF_003255815.1 Theropithecus gelada | reverse complement strand
TTCCTTCCTTCCTTCCTTCCTTCCTTCCTTCCTTCCTTCCTTCCTTCTCTCTTTTTAAGTGTTTATCATTTTAACCTGTTTTCTACTTCTGGCAAAGAAACTATGTAATTTTACCTTTCTTCTGGGTACTATTTGCCAAGCAGGTGTAAAACTGCAGTGCAATATAATTTAGTAAAAACCTAATTTTAGGTATTGGATTCATGCTTCTTCTCTCTGTGTGAGTGGATTGGGCAGTATCCTCACATGTTAGCCCAGCTATGTGAAAGAACTTAGGCAGGCAGAGATTATAACCATGGGTGCCAAAGGAGTCCATTTTCTATTATCTTAATATTTAAATTAATGTGAATTTTACTTTTCTTAAAGGTTTAGGTTAGGAAGGAACAAGGAAATTATCCTTTTAATTGCTGAGCAGGGTAAGGTTTTCTTTTACCACATTCAGAGCAGATGCAAAAGCTATTTTGTCATATTGAAGTGCAAGGTCTAAAGACTGGAGAATATAATAAAGTGAATGCATGCAGTATACTTTGGATTACATACTTTTATTAAGTATATGGTAGAATCCATTGATCTTTCCTATCTTCATCATCTATATGTTTTACATATATAAATATCTCTTCCCTAAAACAGAAGTAAAACTATTAGAGATTGTACATGTTGCTAAGCAAAACTCATTTTAAGAAAAATGAGTTTTTAAAAAACTCTGCCAAAGCTCAACTTATAACCATCAGGGAAATAAAAAATCTGCTGTATTATATAATCTTAGGATTATATGTATTTCATTTATATAGCATCTACATATATTAATATATTTAATTGTGTGATTATCCAATAATGTATGTGTATGTGTATCTATACATCCCCCAAAGAATGTTTTGAATGACCAAATATTCTTGCTAACCTCCAAGGAAAATTCCCAGATCAACTGACAGCCTAGGGGTTCAAAGAGAAAGGAAGAAAAGAGAATTGGGGGAAAAAGGAAGAAATGAGAATTTTGAAAGAAGTAAAGGAAAGACAATAAATGACTTCTTAAAAGTATATGTTGTGAGCAGTGGTGTGTGATAACCACGCAGGGTGTTAATATCATAGACCATCTCCTTTCCATTGCTGTTGGTCATATTTCTTAGACTTTTAGTAGATGTCTACATTAACTCATCTGCTGCCAGATATTCTTCTGGGTGCCTTACTGTATTAACTCATTTATTCCTTCTTGCTAAGTGATGGGGGTGATAAAAATTATTACCTCCATTTCACAGATAAGGAAACTGAACTACAAGAGGGTGGTGACTTCCCAAGGTCATACAACTAGGAAATGATAGAGCCAGGATATGATGAACTCAGTTGAACTGACTCGAACTTGTGTCAACACCTTTATGGAGACTTTCCTTGGGATGAAGACTAGGCGAGAATGGAGGCCCATTCTTTGGACTTTGTTTACATCACTCAAAAATTGCAGTGTGTGGTGTTAAAACTGACCCAATCGTTCCATAGGCATTTTTTTGGGATAAACATAGAAATTGTCCCTTGTGGTCTTAAAACTTGAAAGTAACATTTGTTTTATCTAGGTTCCTTCCTCAGGAAATCACCTTAGGCCTCTCAAAAAAAGTACCAAAGAATTGAAACTCACCAGATCACTGCATCCAGACAATGAAATGCCATACCCTTCATTCCTCAGTCCTTATCCCTCCCTAGTTCCTGTTTTCCCACACGTAGCTTTGTTTCTTCCCTGCTATATAAATGGTCAGGGAGATGGATTTGAGACTAATCTCACATCTCTTTGGCTGCAGCACCAGATTAAAGCCTTCTTCCTTGGCATACTCATTGTCTCAGTGACTGGCTTTTTGTGTGGCAAGCAGCAGCACCTGGACCAAACCTCTGGTGTTTTGGTAACAATGTGAAACGAACTCAAAGATGTTGTGCTTCATGAATCTGTGAAAACATGGGAGTGATCCCAGGAGAATGTCAAAAATGATGAGCATTTTGGAAATACACAGTTAATGATGAAAGATAAAAATTACAATGATTGAGCCTTTGAGAAGGGGGAAGAGATTTTTTTCTAATTGTGTTCTAGTACGTTCCTGGAATACTAGCAGTAGTCATAGAAAATGGTGCCCATCTTTACTTCAGTTCTCCAGAGAAATTTTGTTTATGTTTCAGCAAGAAAAATATTTTTGCCTAAAGCTTGTGACATTTTCAAAATTGCAATGAAAACTGCAAATCATCTTTTTCTTGGAAAGTTATGAGAGTAGGAGGAAAATCCTGACTCTGCTGTTTACTCTCTATAAGACCTTAGTTGAGATTTTTAATCTCTTTGAACTCTTTTCTTATCTGCATAATGGAAGCAACAGTAGTAGATACTTATAAGGTTGATGAGGAAAGAAAGAATTTATGCCTATAGAGGCACATAGCATTCTGTCCAGCATCTACTTAATATTAATACTTAATGTATTATTAGAGCCCTTATTAGCATCTACTTAATATTAATACTTAATGTATTATTAGAGCCCTTATTATAATTACTATTGCTATTATTATTCTCTGGGGTCAATGGATTCAATCCTTTTGTGTTAGTTTTGGTCCTCTAATTTGCATGTATTCAAGCCTAACGTAATTAACAAAAATCTATTTCATTTGGAACAAATATGAAAATAGAAATAGTAGGCTGGGTGCGGTGGCTCAAGCCTGTAATCCCAGCACTTTGGGAGGCCGAGACGGGCGGATCACGAGGTCAGGAGATCGAGACCATCCTGGCTAACACGGTGAAACCCCGTCTCTACTAAAAATACAAAAAAAAAAAAAACTAGCCGGGCGTGGTGGCGGGCGCCTGTAGTCCCAGCTACTCGGGAGGCTGAGGCAGGAGAATGGCATAAACCTGGGAGACAGAGTTTGCAGTGAGCCGAGATCCGGCCACTGTACTCCAGCCTGGGTGACAGAGCGAGACTCCATCTCAAAAAAAAAAAAAAAGAAAGAAAATAGAAATAGTAAAAGCATTTAATAATTTAAGTTCACATTGACCATCCATATATGAATTTTTTTTTTTTTTTTTGAGACAGATTCTCGCTCAGTCGCCCAGGCTGGAGTGCAGTGGCGCGATCTCGGCTCACTGCAAGCTCTGCCTCTCAGGTTCACACCATTCTCCTGCCTCAGCCTCCCGAGTAGCTGGGACTACAGGCGCCCGCCACCGCGCCCGGCTAGTTTTTTTTTTTTTGTATTTTTAGTAGAGATGGGGTTTCACCGTGTTAGCCAGGATGGTCTCGATCTCCTGACCTTGTGATCCGCCCACCTTGGCCTCCCAAAGTGTTGGGATTACAGGCGTGAGCCACAGCGCCCGGCTCCATATATGAATTTTTATATCAGTTATATTTGTTAATTAAGAATGATCCTATTTGAATACTAAGATTTTCATAAGAAGCCTATGAAATCTTATGATGTGATGAAGTTTTAAACCAAACCAACATGTATACATATTCTTGCATGTTTTTTTGCATCCATTTAAGACACAGGAGCATAAGAAAGTAAAAATGTTTTATTTCATCTTTGGATTGAGAGATAATACTATACTTACTTTAAAATTAGAGTTTTTGAAAATATTTCCACATGATCTCCTGTCCTGTGTACCAGTGGCCCTATGCAAAATCAAACACACAAACAAATAAATGCACAGGCATGCTATTGGCCTTTGCTTTCATATTTACTTACTTAAGGAAAGATTTGGACATTTCAGGTTAGCAGCATGAGCAGAGAGTTAGATATACAACATTTTGACAGACTTCCACTCTTTTCCATTATTTTAGATTTCAAAACATATGGGTAGTGTTTTCTCTTGTATTAAGTTGCTGCAGATAAAGTTTTAAATTAGTTTTTTCTCTTTGTCACAAGAGACGTAGGAATATGAAACCCTGGTATATTTTCCTGTGAGAACAAGATTTAATTTGCCTGAATAATGCAAGTTCTTCTATTATAGCGTGGTACTTTGGTTTGTATAGTTTGACTCAAGATTAACCCTCTTTGAGATTCAAAATGGTTGGTTTTGTAACTTGATTTTCATTTGCTGATTTAGCAAATGTTGAGCTTTACTAAATTGGGCTGAATGTATTTCTTGCTATAGTGTAAGCTTTGTGAAGGCAGGAACCTTGGCAAGCTGTTTACAGTACCTAGAACAGTACCAGGGCACAATAGGCACTCAGCCCTTACCTGCTGAAGTTTCTCAACCTTTCACCATTGACATTTTCCAGATAATTCTTTGTTTTGAATAACTGTCCTCTGAATTGTAGGATATTGAGCAGCATCTCTTGCTTCTGCCCTCTGGAAGCCAGTAGTGTCATCCCCTGCCCCCTCCCCCACTTCGTTGTGACAATCAAAACATCTCCAAACATTGTTACATGTTTTCCAGTGGAGGGAAGGGTCGAAATCACCCTCTATTGAGAACCAGACGACTGCAGTAAATAAATGGATTGCCGTGCATATCAAAGGAAGTATTCATAGCTATGGTTGCCTGGCCCAAAACAAAAGATAATTTGGAAATTATTTGATTTACATAATCAATACAGGCCATCAAAATGGATCATTTATGCCCACCAAAGTTAACTTTATCCTTCATCTATTGTGATAGATTCATTATAGGAAGAGGGAAATTACTTTTCATCACCTTGGGGCAAAAGAGAATGGGTCACCCTTAGCCACTAATAGTAATATTGTGGCAGTGTTTATATCATCTGTCCTATCTCCCCCAACCTAGTTCTTTAGGGAACCCAATGTTATTTCCAGGTCTGAATACAGAGGTTCTAACCCAAAGTCTACAAAATATTTAACATTGCAAATGTGATACGAAACTCCGGGTTATTTTGGTGATGCAGCTGTTGGAAGCTCATACATTTCTGGAATGGGAAAAGCATCCTCTGACAATGTGCAATTGTTGCCTAGCTATTACACTGCCATTTGCCACAATTTTGACTTCCTTCACATGGTGTTTGGAGAAATGGAAAAAAATATGCCACCATATTAGTCAGAAGGAACACTGGGTGTGAAGAGGGACCTGAGGGAATAGGCTCAGTAATCTCACTTCCTCTGTGCCAAGTTTTCAACTCAAATGATCTGCAAGTAAGCAATATTTTAAGTAAGTCTCTCTCGCTGTATAAAGAGATACAAATATGTAGATGACCTTAGGCAAGTTACGTAGCCATTCTAAGGCTGGAAAAGAGGAAATTATTATTATACTTAAATGATGTATGTAAAGCACTTAGCACAATGCCTGGCAGGTAGCAGGAACTCAACCAGTAATAGCTATTACAATAATAATTACCATTATTAAATACATGGAGGAGATCTTGTACCCTGTAAGCCAGTTGACTACCATGCAAAGAGGATGAATACAAGGACCATGAGATCATAGGAACCTAGGGTGGAATTTTGGTTCAGCTACTTTACTAGGTGTATTATCAGTCAGCTTAGGTTATGTTGTGCCACAGTAACAAAAGACCTAAATTTTTCAGTTGTTTACACCCCAAAATGCATTTTTTTTTTTTTTTTTTTGCTCAGTTTCATGTCCATCAAGGTCTGGTTGCAGCACTGCCTATGTCATCCTTACACTAGGACCCAAGTTGTCAGAGTAACCTCTATGTAGAAATCATATTCATCATGGTAGAAGGAAATAAGTTGGCAAATCACTTGGTGGTTCTTAAAACTTCTGCCCAGAAATGCACATATTACCAACAAAATGCCCATATTTTATTGGTCAAAACAATTCACGTGGCTACCACTGGGTTCAAAAGGCAAGGATATGTAGATGGGGAGGGGCATTGCAAAGGGCGGCAGGACATTGCTACAATCTACCCTGCCTCTAATAGGACCTCTGAGTCTTCACCTTTGCTTCTGTAGAAGTGATCTGTAACTTACACATGCTGAGGGATTGTGAAATGCAGACTGCCCTAGATATGCTATCTGCAAAATCTCACTGGGTTCTCATAAAAAACAGTTAAGATAGGTATTTTGGCTCCATTTTACAGATTAAAACAAAGAAACAAACTGAGGTCTTGAAGAGGTTAAGTAACTTCCCCCATAAGATCATATACATACATGGTAGGGTACACACTAAGTAATTGATAGTGTTAGTTCTCCCCCCACCCTTCCCCCATAGTTGCATAATGGCTTATTTTTGAAACAACTGTTTCTAATTGTTTCAGGCTCTATCTGCATGTAGGAAGAGCAGTAGGAACAAAACTGCCTGACTGCAGATGGTGCAAACAGTCCACTGGAGTTCCTACTAACTACATTTCTAGTTTTTCTGTAGCAAAATTCACTAGCAGGGGGCATTTACACTAGAAGCTGCCTCCCCCTCCCCAACAGCAAATTCCTGATTTCTGTATTTCTCATCTACTTCTACATATCAAATACCTGTCCCCCAACACACACACACACACACACACACACACACACATACACACACACACGAACTCCAAACCTTTTTGGCAAATCTTTGTAGTAAACAGATGGACTATCTGTGTTGCTGGGAGACCACTCATAAATGGAATCCAGTCCAAAGGGAGTGAGAAGGAAGAGGACATATCACTACTTGAGGTAGTAGCTAAGAACTCTCCTCTCTCTCCTCCTTCTCTTCTTCTTCCTCCTCTTCCTCTTCCTTTTTCCCCTTCTTCTTCTTTTCTTTTTCTGATTTAAAAAAAATCAATTCTGACTTCACTACCTGCTCGCTGGGCAACCTTGGGCAGGCCACTTTCCTTCCATGGGCCTCAATTTCCTCATCTCTAAAATGGGAATAATAGTATTATTAACTTATGGGGGTTTGTAAATATTTAATGAAGTAATATTTGTAAAGCCCTTAGCACAGTTTTCAGCTCATAGAAAGAACTCAGTTGTTCGGTTGTTGTTGTTTTTATTATAATCAGCAAGATTAGCCCACTAAGAAGAAACAACATGAACCACCTTTCACTAAGTTTCAAGAAAAGAGTCTAACTTTGGAGGAGAGACCCAGAGTTAAAAGTTTGGTGGGGAAGTTCATTTGGGGGTCAGATCTCAGGCAAAAGATCTCAGCAGAAATAAAATGAGTTTGAAAGGTACCTAAATTTCATTCCCTGTTTAGCCTTTCATGAGATGTTTCACCTTGGCCAGTTCATCCTTGCTAAATCTGTTTTCCACTGGCACATGGTCCCACATTCAAGATTAATTTGTTTCCATCTCTTCTCTCTAGGCAGTTTCCTCTGTCCTGGTCCTCTGCCCTGGCATCCACAGGCCAAGATGGATCCCCTGCCCTGTGCCCATGGCCCCTGTGCTCTGCTCTGCATCACTGTCCAGACCACACTGCAAGTTTTGCTTCCCCTTCTGCTTCCCCTGGGGGAAGTGGCAATGCTTATCCTGTTTTTTTGATGTACTCCAGCACCTAAGCACTGCCTGCCCACAGGAAGGATGCTCTATAAAGGTTCGAAGGAATGAAAGAGTCAACAAATAGTTATTTTTTATTTTTAGGTATTTATCATTATTATTATTATTTTCCTGTTTGGAAGTCATCAGAACTCACACAGACGTCCCATGTAAGGTGTGGGTGTCTTCCTCCTACCTGGAAACCCCTTCTTCAGGTGGACAGCTGTCTTGCTGACCGTGCCAAGCCCGCTTTCCCAAACCAACAGACCTAAAGTTTCCCCGGAGCCAGAGGGCACCGGGCGCACGGCTGAGCCTGCACCAATGCCTGTGGGCCCTGCCTCGCCCACCTCCTCGCCCTCCCCTCTGTAGCGCGGCTGGCCAATGACAGCCTTCTCCTGGCTGCATGGGTTTCCCCCTCCCCTGTTGTCTCTACCCTGCCCCAGCTCTTCCCTGCCCACCCCTCGCTGACTCGCCTCGCCTCGCCTCCCCGACGCTCTGGGTTCCCGGAGCGCAGAGCCCAGCGTTAGCGAGTGGGCTCCCCGAGGCCCCCTGCCCTCGCCGGGCTGCTCCAAGGTGTCGCTCCTCTGGCTGCTCCCGAAGGGGCTTCTGGCCCTGAGGACGGTGGTGCCAAGCGAACTTCCTTTTTAAAAAGAACTGGTGGATGAGAAGAGCGAGCGAGGGCGAGCTATGGACCCTGTGAGTCAGGTGAGACAGAACTGGGCAGGGCGGCTGGCTGGGAGCGGGGCGGGGGGTCGGGGGGTGCCGCGGCTTGGGAGAGGCACCCCCAGCCCCTTCCTCACGCTTTGCTTTCTCTCTCTCGCCTCGTTCCCCCAAAGCTGGCCTCTGCGGGCACCTTCCGGGTGCTGAAGGAGCCCCTTGCCTTCCTGCGAGCCCTGGAATTGGTGAGTAGCAGTGTGTGCGTACAGGGAGGGGCGCCAGGCAGCGAGCCATCAGGTGAGGAGAGGTCGCATGGGGTGCTCCCTGCTCCGTTCTGCTCCAAGCCGGAGATTCAACCCTCAAGCCGGAGATTTCTATCCTGCCCCCTCCTAAGGTGCCGTTCCAAGGTGGTGGGGACAAGATTGAGGCACTCTGCTTGGAGGCGGGAGCGTGGACGCATTTTTGCAGGCGCTTAGACAAGTGTCGTCTCACCTCACCGCTTGCAGACGAGCAGGGACTGTGGAAAGAAACCTCCCCCTTGGGAGATGGGGGAGGGGGACGCTTGGAGGAGCTGCCGCTGGGCTCTGGCCCCTCACCTGGACCTTCGCGGGGATGAGGGGATGGGTGGAGAGACCCATAGCTGAGCGGAGGAGCCGGGAAGACTTGGCCAAGCTCAGAAAGTTGGTCAGAACTGGGACAGCTCCTCGGCGGGACTGGGATGCTGGAAGCGCGTGTTCAATTGCTCCGCGGGAGCTCCAGGGAGGGAAAGATGCTGCGAAGCTGTTACAGACTGTTATAGACGGCGGCGGGTAGAGAGCAGAACTCCTTTCTTCCCTACTATAGTTTCTTTTCTCTGGCCACTCCCTTAGGGCTTTTCTGATTACACCCAGAAGAGCCCACCAGCCTGTTTGCCATGGCTTTCTTCAGCGACTGGGCTTTAGGAAGTTGTATTCCACTTCTGTGAAACCACCCTGACGCTCCTATTGCAATTTGTGTATGGGCAGAGGAGTGAGGCACAGCAACGGTTACCCACAGGGCCACAGAGCCATGTCAGTGTTGTTGGCTGGATGATGGTTATTCAGAGTGAAATCTGCAGGTCACACGTTTCGTCTTGCTAGGAGCTCCAAAAGGCAAGCAAACCTATCTGAATAGAAAGTTCAAAGCCTGTCATGTAGCATTAATCACAGGCCCTAACACTGACTAGCTGGGAAATTATGTAAGAGCCTGTTCTGTGTTCCCAGATCTTAGCTCTAAGGGCTTGTATCTGGCAGTGGCTACATAACTGTGATGATTGTTTACAAGGATGATCTACAAGATAATTACATTTACCTTGTTTGTAGACTTGAATGAAAATGCATGCGTATATCAATTTTACATACACCAAGACAGCTTTTGGAAGGCTTGAATTAGTGGTTCAGAGCTGGCTATTCTCAAACTGTTTGCCTTACAGTCAAGTTAGATAAGCAATCCTCACAGTTCTGGAAACTTTCAGTTTGCTTTCTCAGAATTCTGCCCACATTCATTCATTCAGTCATTCAATAAATATTTCCTGTGAAGTAGTGGCTTTTAGGGAAGAAAATAATAGCTTCATTGTCAAGTTATTATCTCTCAAAACCCAGTTCAAAGACCTGACATCATTTTCTGACATAATCTCTTATTGTCTCACACTCTCACTTATCTGAAATACTAGTTTGTGTTCACTCCAATACTGTGGCAACATGATTTTGTGCCATTGCTCCTCACACAGTCTCTACTGGCATATAAAAAGGTGTTTGTTACCTGGATGAACTTGTTCAAATTACAGATTTCTGGACACCAAATCAAAATATTGGGAAGATGGGTGCCCATGAATCTGCATTTTAAATGAGCTCCGTGTATAACTCTTATCCACATTATAATTGGCGAACCACCACTCTAAGCTATACCAGATCCCTCCAAAACTCAAAAGCCTCTTTTACCTCAGTGCCCTGGCTATTTCTATTCACACTGTATGGAATGTCCTCACCTTCCAAGCCTAAAAAAAAAAGTTTGTCTTTTACCTCAACTAAATGTTACCTCCTCAGTGAAGCCTTTTCTCCTCTTTCCTCTATCCCAAACTGAATGATTCACCTCATTCTTTGAACTTCCACTAGATTTTTATTCATTCATAAGAATTTATCACACTGCGAAATACTGTTTTATAGTTCCCCCCTCCTGAGGAGGTGTGTGTGTGTGTGCAGGAGATGTGTATGAGAGAGAAAGAGTGAAATAGAATAAAGGTTTCTAAGGTACTACATTTAAATTATTTGCAGTCCTTCCCCTCTATCTTCTAGGATTCTAAGGCTCCAAGGAGGAAGTGCTTTTTGCTTGTACCTCAGTAATTAGACTCTCATTTGTGGAAGAGAACATGAATAATGGACAAAGCAAATTTTAAAAGTCAGATAAGTTAGTTGGTTGCTCTACGTTTTAAAAGAGCTGAGCCAGAGACATGAGGAGAGAGAGAGTACTAGTTGCTGAAAAAGCTAGTAGTGAACAGAGAGAAAGAACGTACATTCTGTGTGCACAGAATGGCTTGAGGGGTCACTCTGAGGTATCTTTTTCTGTGGGAGATATTGACAATGAGAGGAAATATGATTTCTTATAGATGGCAGAACATTTCTTCTGTTTGTCTCTGTTTCCCTCACTGGTTCCTTTCATAGTGCTTGGTTAAACTGCAAGTAATCAGCAAAAATTGTAAACCGGTAATGACGGAGCACTTAAAATATCCCAGTTTATCCTGTTTCTGTGAAAGTTTTACAAAGCAATAGACAGCAGCTTTAAACTTGACAGTGTATTTAAGCTGCAATTTCCCCATGCTGTAGAAATAAACATGCATGTAAAGATATATGTGTCTTAGTTTTGGGGGTTGCTGTAACAAAACACCATAAACCGGATAGCTTATACATGCTGTAGAAATAAATATGCATGTAAAGATATATGTGTCTTAGTTTTGGGGGTTGCTATAACAAAACACCATAAACTGGATAGCTTATACACAACAGAAATTTATTTCTTGTAGTTCTGAATACTGGAAAGTCTAAGATCAAGGTGCCATCAGATTCATTGTTTAGTGAGGGCCTACTTTCTGGTTCACAGATGGAGCCTTCTTGCTGTATCTTCTCATAGCAGAAGGGAAGAACTCTGATCTCATCCGGCCCTTGTAAGAACACTAATCCCATTCACGAGGGCTCCACATTTATGAGCTAATCATCTCCCAAAGACCCCACCTCCTAAGACCATCACTTTGGGAACTATATTTCAACATGTGAACTTGGGGGGAGGCATAAACATTCAGATAATAGCAATATTCTCAAGAATATTTATTGCAACATCATCTGTAGTGAAAAGAACTGGAAGTTACTAGTAAGTCTATTTTAAGAAAATAATTAAAGTACGATTCATCATGTTATGAAATATTATATTGCCATTAAAAAGAATGAATTAGCCAGGCGTGGTGGCTCATGCCTATAATCTCAGCTCTTTGGGAGGCTGAGATGGGAGGATTGCTTGAGCCCAGGAGTTCAAGACCAGCTTAGTCAACATAGGGAAACTGTGCAATTCTAGAACATATTAATTAAAATATGCCTTAACATATATTGCATTTCTAATTCTACTATTTAGTGCAACAGAAGACATTTCTTTTGACAGGAATATCAGCTTAGTCAGCAGATATTTGATTCTTCAGTGTTTGACTTTTTTCATTAGTTGAAGTGACTTTTAGTTTTGTTAAAATTATAACCAAACTATTTTCACATCATCCTGTAAGTTAAGTGATATCAAACATAAAAGACATGTTCTCATGTTTATTTTTCTGACTAAATGTCTGATGCATATCATTTTTCTATAAGCAATCATTGCTTTTAAAATCAGAAGACTATATTATTCTAATGAACGTACTGGATCTAAATGGGTATGAGATTCTACATCAAAAAGATATGCTATGTGTTATTTGATGGAAACTGCAAACAAATTCTGTAAAACTGTTAGTATCAAAAAGAATAGGAATACATTTTTCTTGTCCACATTATGATCAAATAAATATAATGTGAGATTGTAAAAAAGGTAAAGAAATTTAAAACATTAGGCACTGTGGTGCATGCCTATAGTCCCAGCTACTTTTGAAACTGAGGTGGGAGGATCGCTTGAGCCCATGAGGTCAAGGCTACAGTGAACTGTGGTCACTTCACTGCATGTCATCCTGGACGACAAAGTGAGACATTGTCTCAAAAAAAAAAAAAAATGAATTCAATTAATATGCATTGACCTGCAGGTAAATATACCACTGCATTTGATAAAATTCTTAAGTGAGAAAACATAAGTTTTATTATTTGTATTTGATAAAATTGCTAAATGGAAAAACCAATATTTATCCTTTTAATAAACATATAGATAATTTATTCAATCATATTTCAAATAATATATAGAGTCCCATATTTGCACAAATAAAAAGTACAGTTTTGTATGTGAGTGCACATGTGTGTAATTTGTATGAACACAGAGGGAAGTGTAGATATAAAGCACTGAACTGTTAAAATTGATTTTTTCAGAAGGGTGTAATTTGAGATGCAGTAGGTAGAGAATGGGAGAGGCTGATGGTAAACTGTGGTATTCAGGAAGAATTGTGGGCATATCACCTGTCTGCAGTTGTGCACACACACCAGAAATTCTTTAAAATTGCTCATATTTTACATTATTTTCTATGGATTACCCACATGAACTGGTATTACCTTTAAAGTCATCTTCTACTTCTGGATTTTACAGCCTGGGGAAAAAATCCACTTTATTTACGTGTTCTTTCCTTAGGAAGGGTTCACGGATACACTAGATTTAAAGTCTTAATAACACATAAAAGTCAAACCTTGAGGGGAAAGCTTTAGCCACTTTCAAAGACTTGCAGGCAAAACTCCCATATCCTTAATCTCTACTTAAACGAGGTCAGGGTACTTTTCACTATCTTTTAGGTCAAAACGGAAAAGTTGGGACATAGCCCTGACTCTGGTGGTCTTTTTCATTTATTCCCTGATGATAAAATAGGTCCAGAAAATCTCTTAAGCCATCATTTGGAAATGACAAAATATATATTAAACTTACCCCATTTTCAGACCACTCTGAAAAACTAAGTTGGTATAGTCCTGTCTTCCACAGATAAATCTTTTTTTTTTTTTTTTTTTTTTTTTTTTTTTTTTTTTTGAGACGGAGCCTCACTCTGTCACCCAGGCTAGAGTGCAGTGATAAAACAGGTCCCACAAACTTCTTAAACTATCATTTGGAAATGGCAAAATATATATATTAAACTTACCCCATTTTCAGACTACTCTGAAAAACTAAGTTGGTATAGTCTTTCCACAGATAATTCTTTTTTTTTTTTTTTTTTTGAGATGGAGTCTGGCTCTGTCGCCCAGGCTGGAGTGCAGTGGTGCGATCTCGGCTCACTGCAAGCTCTGCCTCCCGGGTTCACGCCGTTCTCCTGCCTCAGCCTCCCGAGTAGCTGGGACTACAGGCGCCCGCCACCACGCCCGGCTAATTTTTTGTATTTTTAGTAGAGACGGTTTCACCGTGTTAGCCAGGATGGTCTCGATCTCCTGACCTCGTGATCCGCCCCCCTTGGCCTCCCAAAGTGCTGGGATTACAGGCGTGAGCCACCGCGCCCGGCCCACAGGTAATTCTTATTTTGCTACTTCAGTATTTTGCCAGTTGACCTTTGGTCTCCTTTTTCCCTTTCCTTTTAAAAAATTATGTTAGTACATTCTTTCTTTACTATATACAGTGCACTGAATTTGTACCTGTGGATTTATGTAAAATGAAAAGTTGAGGAATCCACACATCCATATTGTTTAGGACCACATTGGTGCAGACTTAAGGTCATCAAAAGAACTGAAACTCGTCAAAACAATATTTGTGTGGCTTGCATAGTTCTCCAACACAATGCTGCAGCCCTAGATTCTGTGCCTATGGAATAAACTGCTGACTCAATTTGCCTAATTCTTCTAATCGTTATTTTTGACATTTATCCCTAATTTTGCAATACCATTTCTGTTGTAACCCTGGGTTTCACATCACCGTTCGCCCTTTCCAGTCTACCTCCCTGCCTAACCAAGGAGGCTAGTGAATCCAAGGATGCAGCATGTCTGATATGTGAGGTATAGGTCTACTTGATTTAAATGGAGACGCTAGCTTTTATATAGTCATCATTCCTGAATTTAATTCTAAGCCATGTTTTTCAAGTAAATATCATACTGCTTTCTTAATATTAATAACATTTATAATTTATGCTATGGATAACAACAAAGTGAAATGTGTCGTCATAACATATAATAAATACAATTTTATAATAGCCACCATTTTAAACTCCTAATGAGAGAAGTAATAATAGCTACCTTCGTCATGCATGCAGGCATCATATGCGGGACTACATTACTGTGTTTTTCTTACATCATTGTGTTGAAGCTGTGTAACTTTAACATTCCCGTTCCACCAGGAGGCTCAAAGATGTTAACCAACTCATCAGGGACAAAAATTGTAGGAAATGGCAAAGTCAAGATTTGAGCAGCCTCACTCCCAACTTCATTCTCTTAAATGCTACATTCTTCTGCTTCTTCCAATGTGGCAAGCACTTGCCGTATCTTACCCCTGATCCTCAAAGAAGCTTTAAGAAACAGATGTTATCCTATTTTACAGTATTTTTCTCAGTCATCAACTTATATATTTGAGGTCTTTTCTGAAAATGCCAAGGAACATTTGTATTTAGAGATGAATTCAACAGACATCAATTGTCTTTTATATTTGGCTTTATTTTCTGTTAGTTATTAACTAACCAAGGTAGAGTAGATTCCAATTAAAAACCGGTACTTTTCATTTTAAATATGTAGAAAAAGACTTTGATTATAAAGCCAATAATTTAATCTCATTTTTATCTTCTTTTTCTCTTTTGTTAAAAAGAAAATGTGTGCATAAGTCAGAGAACTCATTTTCTTCTTACGTATAAACAAGACAGGGAATTCTTACATAAAAGTTATTTAAACTGTGAGCAGCAATCCACCATTGACGGTTTGATGTAATTTAAAGCTATATTAATGTGGGTTTAATTACAACCTTCTAGCCTCTCAATAGGTGACAAAAATCATGTGCAATTGGAGTACGAATCAATAAGTGCACAACAAACAAGCAGCTCCCCAGTGTGCTGATGGATTCATCTCTTAATGCTTTCCTGAGTATATTAAGACAATTGGTATTTGGCCTCACAAGTACAGAAAAAAAGAGAAAAGGGTTAGGAATGCTTCTTGTGGATTTGAATTCAGATTTTATTTTTTACTAGCTTCGTTACCTTGGGCAAGTTAAATATACTAGGCTTCATTTTCCTCATCTATAAGACAGGGCTAATAATAGTTCCTACTTCAAAGTGTTGCTATCATGATTAAATGATCTATCCAAGTAAGGTGCCTTGCATAGTACCTACACTGTGATAAGTGCTCAGTAAATGATTATGAAGGTGATGATAATAACGATGCTAGCCGTTATGACGGTGATAAAAAGGGAGAAAGTAGAAATTCATCAAAGGAGAATTCAGGACATTACAGATAACTTTTTGCAAGTTAAAGTCTTGGCAAAACTCTGAGGTAGAAATTTGAATTCGAACTTGCTCATACCTCTTTTTAGCCCCTCTATCTCTATCCTTCACTGTGGAGGGCCCTCATACTGGCAAGACTGTTTTTACCATAGCATGAATGTCTCTTCAGGCACTTGCTCCTTGGAATATTCACATTTCAAAGAAAATTCCAGCGAGATCAGTGTTGAACCTAAAGGAGAAAGTCTAATGGAAGAATTGCAAGCACTTGGCCTTCAGGGGTTTATCCTTGAGGCGTGGAGAGATACTTTTCCTGGTCTTTCTCAAATAACAATCCATAGACAATTTCCTACATTTGAAAGAGACACAGTGGACCCAACTGAATTCTCCAGGATGTAGCTACGGGTCCTTATAGGGTCAGATAAAGGCACTTACTAACCACATTGTAATGCGCAGGTGCTCCAGGCCCTTGGGAGTTCCCCCATAGAAACATGGAGAAAACCCTAGAGTTATGCTGAAGTAGAAACACGATCCTTAGTTCTCTGTTCCCCAGAGTACCCACATCTCTCACTGACTGAGGTATGGGGACAGAAGAAAAACAGTCATGTGCTAGTAGAAGATAAGGAGAAAATCTCTAAGGAGTATGTGCACAGAACCATGGTCTTCCTTTGAGTCTTCATCTTCTGTGGGGATGTATTTGACTTTTGTTGTATTTGTTATTATTCCTGTTCAATGTATTAGCTTAGGCTCCTTTAAAGACCCCAGTTTCCTAACCTGAAAACTGGGGACAATATCTCCTGCCTATAGTGTTGAAAATTTTAGGTGAGATCAAGCACGAAAAAGTGTTTAGCAAACTATTAAGTATCCTTCTAAAGTAAATGATAATTGTGACCATGATGATGGTGATGATAAAGAAATACCTTCTTCCAACCTAAATGACTCTGGGCAGCATAATATAGTTACTGGATAGAGCACAGGGTGAGATGTGAGGTGTAAGAACTTGATCTCTGTTCCCTGAGGTACTAAGTCTTTCCAACCACTTACCACACTCTATCTTCCATGCCAGTCTCTTTGGTCTCTTTGAAGCCTACAAGAAAGAATTATGCTGCCAGTTGAATATAGTGAATCATCCAAACTTTACTGGGGAAAGTTCCTTAGGGTAGGGGAATGTGGTCCATCCTCACCCTTTTAACTCTCATACCAAGAGACAATTTTCTTGCTCTGTACACATTTCACATTTCTTGATGTTTTGGGGGCCTGATGACGGTTTCTTGCTGTTCTCATGAACTTTCGTGCATGCCACTTCCACTGCCCAGAAAGCTCAATGCTTTTTAGTTGATGAATTCCTCTTCTCCCTTCAGTGTCAATGTGGATATCACTGTCTAGGGAGGTCTTCCTAGATAGGGTCAGCCTTCTGATGGCTCCCAGACCACACTTTTTAATGACTTTTCATTCTAGCTACTCAACCAGAGTAAATGCAGTGTGAGAGCAAGGATCTTGTTTGTCCTGCTCATCAGCATTTTATGTTTCTAACACAGTGCTTAACACACAGTAAGACCAACTTCAGGGACATTCTCGAACTCCACCAAAACATCTAGGCAGTAGGTGCTTAGTAAGTATTGGTTAAGAAAATGAGAGAAGGAGGAGGGAAGGAAGGGAACAAAGAATAAGTAAATGAATTGTTGGTAACACATTGGATAAGATGTAAATTCCCCTTAATCATCTTCATTATGAAGTGGAATTGTGAAGCTTTCCCTGGAAACAATTGTTTAGCTTGGTTATGGAGGAGAGTAAGTCCCATAGGCACTACTGTCAAGGAAACAGGGCTATTATAGGGATACCCACTGCATGAAAATGGTGGAGAACTTTTATAGAAATAAAAGTTCAAGGACTGAAACAGGCTCAGGTCTCATATTTTGGATTCAAGTCAATGAGCAGCAAGAATGCCTTAGCAAAGATGCCACTATTATTATGTCTTTGTCACTATCCTCCCTGCCCTCTCTCTGTGTTCCCTTTCTGTTTCCCATTTATTCTCTTCATTATTCTTAGCTAATGTCCTAACAGAAAGAATATGATTGGCTCAACTAACAAAAAAATTGTTTTAGTTTGGACACAACTGTCAACCCCAGGCAATATCACAAGTCAATAGCCAGTCTACAAATTGGTTGCCATAGGTCAAATGCCCACTGCTATCCTGTCACTTATGGCCTGAATAAAAAGGGTCATGATATTCAAAACATTGCCTTTTGCCTGTTCTTTCAGCTGAAGCAGTGATCGTGATGATCCTTTAAGTCATAACAGGACAGACCCAGTGAGAAGTGTACATGTCTGGTTTAAAAGTAAATGATTTTTAAACCAGTACTTCTTTTATTGAAGTAGCACTGGTAATTTTCTCAAGATGTTATACCTTCGAGATGTTGGCATCAGTATTCTTGGAATGCTCTCTGATTAGGGGATAGCTGAGTGGATCCACACTGATAATATTATCCAAAGAGGTACACCTTTGGCTCTTCAGCACATGGGCCTCCACTAGCTTGTGCGATCTTGTCCATTTGTTGAAAACCTCTTTTTAAAGAAATGATTAGGTTTTGCCTAAGACGATTTGTGAATAAAAATGTAAATCCTCAAACCCACATATACTTCATTTTTATTCACATATTTGTTGGTAAATTCAGCTCTGGCCCTTGATGTTAGAAGACTACATTAATTATTACATTCATTTCTTATGTGTATGTGTTTACTAACGTAGCAGAAAACTACTCCCGAAAGAGTCACTGGATTGCCTTGTGTGGTAGGTGCTGTTTCTTTGAGGTGGGGGGAAGGAGGAATTTGTTGATGAGCAAATACCACTGGAAAAATGTAGAAGGCAGTGTGGAGGTTGAAAAAGCATGAATTTTGGGGTCAGTTTGATGCCGAAATTTTTGCTCTTCTTTTCAGCCATGGAACACGGAGCAGATTGCATAATTATGCTCACCCTCAGGTCCACAACTATCAAATGAGGACCATAACAGTCATGTCTTTTTGGTGTTATGATGGTTAAGTAAGATAATATTAGTAAAACCTCCAGCAGTGTCTGGTCTATACCAAGATTCTTTAACTGTAACTGAGGAAGAGGTTGTTGAAGTTGATGATGTATCTACAAACACAATTAAGCATTCCTACACTTTCTAGCACTGGAATAAACATAAAGGGTTTCACTATATCATTGTTATAATGTTTTTGGTTCTCATTATTTCTCCATTGGAAGAATGTTGATTGTGAGATGTCTTAGTCTGCTTTGTGTTGCTGTAGAGGAATACATGAGGCTGAATAATTTAGAAAGAAACTGGGTTTATTTGGTTCATGGCTCTGCAGGCTGTACGAGAAAGCTGGTGTCACTATCCACTTCTGGTGAAGGCCTCAGGCTGCTTCCACTTATGGCAGAAGGTAGAGAGGAGCTGGTGTGTGCAGAGATCACATGGTGAGAAAGGAAGCAAAAGGTGGGGAGAAGGTGCCCATTTCTTTTTAATAGCCAGCTGTCACAGGAACTAATAGAGAATTCACTCACACACCCCTCCCCTAGGGAGGGCATTAATCTATTCTGGAGGGTTCTGTTCCCAGGACTCAAACACCTCCTATTGGGCCCCACCTCAAAAATTGGGGATCAAATTTCAACTTGAGATTTGGAGGATACAAACATCCAAACTATAGCATGAGATGATCATAAAGTAAACAAAATAATGTTTAAAATAATATGTAGAGACAAGTGCTTTATTAATTGCTATGCACATGTTTTTCATATATCAAGTTACTTTACAAAAGACTAATAAAAAACTCCTTTTTGCATATGAGAAAATTAAGGCCTGGAGAGATCCCACTACTTGCCTAAAGTCATAGAGCTAGTATGTAAGAGAGCCAGGATTTGAACCCAGGCAATTGGATGCCAGACTCCATGCTCTTAACCATTTTTCTGCATTATCTTCCATTAATAGTAATCACTCATTACTCCCAGGTCTTGGAGCTAAATGATTTCCCACTGAAAACAGCAGGGACGATATACATGATTTCTTCTTAAAGTCATGTCTTCTAATTCTTAACTCAGTTCCCTTTATGCTATCTCATGCTACCAACAGACAAAGCAAAGCTTAAATGCCCTCATGACTAAGGACATTCATACCTTCTCAGTGATCTTTTTATTTCTCGAAAACATTCCCACTCCTTGAGGAAATTTTACTGACCTTGTGTATTTTTTTTTCTTTTTTTTTTAACAATCTTTATTCACTGATCCATTGTAGAAAAAACTCAAATTCAGAAATATGTTGTTGAAACATGCAGATACAAAGAAAAGTATCTGTAGAATTCAGGAAGGATATGGATATTTAGTAAGATTATGAACACTTAAATTCCTTTTGGATGTCTGGTAAATTATTCAAGTCAGGCAGCTTCCATCACGGATGATGGAAAAGTAAATGAACTTTGTCCATTGTGTGTGTGTGTGAGTCGTCATTCTTTGGATCTGTTATTTGGAAGCATTTGTGTGCTTTAACAGGAAGTTCTCACACATCCATCTGGTCTACTCTGAGATTTTCTGGCTGGCCTTTTATGCACTGGCTTCACCTTACACCTGATGGACAGTTGGCACACTTTTCAGGATCTTTCCAGTTGAGACTTCAGAAGATTGGAGAGTTAGATTGGCAGGGAGATATTAGAAAATTACTGAGCACAAACCCATGATCTGAGTGAAGAATAGAGATCCTGAGAGACATTTCAATGCGAAAAGGGGGTAGCTGGATGAATAGAGATTATGATTGTGATTCAGAATGCGCTGGATTTGAAGCCATGCAAGCTAAGTCTCATCCACAAACTTTGTGTATGTCCATGGGCAGGTCAACATCATTGAACCTCAAGTTGCTCAGGGATTTTACCTACATCAAAGGTGTTTTTTAATGATACAAATAAATTAATGGCTGAGAAACCTTGGGTAAATGTCTTTATCTTTCTGTCTCTCAATTTCTTGAACTATACAATGGGAATAAACAACTGTAACACAGAGCTGTGAAATCAAATGAGCTTAAATGTTTGAAAGTTCCCCTCCACTTTATTGGAGAGGGCTCAATACAGGTTGACTGTCCTCAAACCCAGAAAATTAAAGCTCAGATATCTGGGAAATCTTTCCCATATGAGAAATATCTGATGGGCTACCTTTAATGTCCATCTACAGCTGGAGGTTTGTGAGGATAGGGGAGAGGTATGTTTTCTGTGTCATAATCATCAACTAGAGTTTAGGTAAGAACTTTTGTTGTCAGATGCACAGATTCTATTTATGAAGCAGTTCAAAGCATGATTATTATGTGATCACAATTCACCCAGGAGATGAATTTGAAATTTATTTTTAAAGACATGTGCTTCATTGGTGAAAAAAAAAAAGAATGCGTGTGAAACTGATAGTGGCATTACACTCCAGCTATTCTGTGGGAAAAGGCTATGTTTACCAGCAACTGTAGGTAAATTTAAAGTGTAAATATTGTAGTTTCTCTCTCTCTCTCTCTCTCATGCGTATACAAACACATGTTGCTTAATGACAGGAATAGGTTAAGAGAAAAATGTGTCATTAGGTGATTTCATCATCGTGCATACATCATAGAGTGTGCTTACACAAACCTAAGTGGGATAGCCTACTACACACCTAGGCTACATGTACATCCTATTGCTCCTAGGCTAAAAACCTGTACAACATGTGATTGTACTGAATACTGTAGGCAGCTGTAACACAATGGTATTCATGTATCTAAACATCTAAACATAGAAAGAGTACAGTAAAAATTTAGTATTATAATCTTATGGGACCATCATCATATATGTGGTTGGTCATTGACCAAAACATCATTATACAAAGCATGATTTTAAATTGCTAGTGCTTTAAAATTTTTTAATTGACACATAATAATTGTACATACTTTGGGGATATAATGTGATATTTCAACACATGTATACAGTGTGTAATGCTCAGATCATGGTAATTAGCATATCCATCACCTCAAACATTTGTCATTCTTTTGTGTTGGGAACATTCAAAATCTGTTCCAGCTATTTGAAAATACACAATAAATTGTCATTTACTATAGTCATCCTGTAGTGCTAGCTTTTAAAAAAGTGCCTGCTTTTATTCACTATATTCTCATTTAGTAACAGAAAAAATACTTGGATTTGACTGTCGGCTGCATTAGTTACAAGCTATGTGACCTTGGACACATTACTTAACCTGTTTGGGCCTTTCATATTTATAAGAGTAGAAATAATGATAACCAGCAGGCATAATTATTGTGTTCATTAAATAACATTTGCAAAGATTAGTGGCACATAGGAAATATTTAAGACAAGCTATTTTCCTTCTTTTCCTCCAAATATCCTTTTACTGCAAAAGTTTCGAAAGAAAGCATTGGAAAATTCACAAGAGTCTTCTGCTTCACTAGATGTTATCTCTTAAACGTGTACCTGCACACACACATGCACACACACGCACATGCACACATATGTTCTTTGTACGGAAGGTCATAAAGAGCAGTTCTGGCTAACTGGAATGACTTTGAGTAGGGCAGTAAAATTAGTCAGGTGTGGTTGGCAAGGAAAGAATGATTAGACCGGAGTGTCAAGTTCTAGATCAGCATCCCAGACACACTGTAGCCTCAGGCTGCCTGTAGGCTTTGGCAAGGGGATCATGAATTTGTGAAGCTGTTTTCTGAAGGGAATAACATAATTGTTTATTTTAGAGAAAAAAGAAGGCCCCCCAATAGTAGAAATTCACTATAATGGCTATACATTAATGAGTTCTTGCTACATGCCAGGCTGTACCACGTTTGTGCTCCCTGCATTATATACTTTCATTCAGATCTTGTAATGACTTGAGTCAAGGTCACACAGGTGGTAAGTGACCAAGGCAGGGTTTCAAACCATATCTGTCTGACTTCTTGACTCTCCCATGTCTGCTTTGCTGCCAAACATAATAAGAATATTTGTCTTTGGGGTGGAGGGTTTTTTCGGACATGCTATGTAGAGCCATTTTATGCACAAGTGAAATGTTTATTAACAATCTCAAAATAAGCAAAAATTAGTAAATTAAAATTACCCAGTGTTCCTCCACTGAGAGATAACCTTAATATTTTGAAATTTACTTTTAGATATCTTTTATGTTCATGGACATTTTTGTCTACAAAAATGATGCATTAGTTTGCTAGGGCAAACCACATAATGTATTAATTTGCTGCAGACTTACAAAGTAAGTAGCTTAAACAACACAAATGTATTATCTCACAGTTCTGGACACTAGAAGTCTGAGATTAAAGTGCCAGCAAGGTTGGTTCCTTTTGAGGGTCCTGAGGGAGAATTTGTTTCATGCCTCTCTGTAGCTTCTGGAGGTTTGCTGGCAATATTTGGTGTTCCTTGGCTAATAGAACTATTGTCCTGATTTCTGCTTTCTTCTTCACATGGTTATACTGTGTGTGTGTGTGTGTGTGTGTGTGTGTGTGTGTGTCTGTGCCTGAAGTTTCCCTTTTTCTATGACACCTGTCATATTGAACTAGGGGCCCACTCTACTCTAATATGACCTCATCTTAACCAATCATATCTGCAATGGCCCTCTTTCACAGTAAGGCCACCAGTGAGGACTTCAACATATGAATCTTGGGAGTACCCAATTCAGCCCATAACAAATGGGTTCCTAGAAGAGGCACTGTTTTGTCGCCTGCTTTATTCTCCTTAGTATATTGTGAATTGTTTTTCTATGCCACTAGATAAAATACTTTTTCCCATAATTTTAATGCCTATATATGACTACACTGTATGCCTCTCCTGGAGATTATTTAACTAATTCCTAACTTAGGTAGTTTTCAAATGTATATTATATTGTTTTCAAAACCTGCAAGGAATTCTTCTTTAAAGATAAATAATTACTATACCTTTATTGTTATTAAGTTAGATGTAGAATTGCTGGCTCAGAAGATTATACATTTTTAATATATTTAGAAGAATTACCAAATTACCCTCCAATGAGGTGTTATCAGTTGGATATCACCAGTTAAATGTTTTTACAATTTGATAGTTGAAGTGAAATGTTGATTGACTTTGTACTCTAATTTTGCAATGAGATTGTACATTTTTGGATAAAATTATTTATATTCTTATTTTTATTTGGAAATATTTTAATGAACAGAACAGATTCATAAAGCAATAGCCAAGGCTGCCAAACTCACAATGCTGTTCACGTGGACTTTTCTATAAGCTGTTGCCTTAATCTTTCCAGGTCATTGTACTACTCCACCGTTTGGAAATTATTTAGATTGTCGTTCTCTGACTTGGGCAGAGAGGCAAATACTGAGACTTTCTTTCTCTGAATTCATTATATAAAAATAGATGTAATTTTTAGAATGTCAAAAGTAATTACTGTTGTTATAAATCTTTTATAAGCTAAACAATGTTATAAGTTTGCCATTTTTGTGTCTTATTTATATTATTTATTAAATTAATGTATCCTAAGAAACATTATTATTTTACTTTAAGTGATACTCATAAATATTAGTGCATATTCAGTCCGTACTTTTCTGAAATTGCACTTCATGTGTATATGTGGCTGAGACACATATATGCAAATTTATACCATGCCTACTTTGGAAATAGATTTGAGGCACATGGAACTTTAATAATTCTTTTGATAGAAAGGTAGAATAGATAGAGTGTTTTCACACCATCTGCGGAATTTGAGGCATATCTGACTTTTAGACTGTAGAATACCATATTAATAAAATAAAATAAAATAAAATAAAATAAAATAAATCCAGAAGCTGCCTAATGTCAAGGGTATTTCTTCTCTTTCTCGGATCATATTCCTGACCACACTTGCAATTAACTGAGATAGCATTATGGATTCACTTAGCCTCTGCCTCACATATTGCTATTTTGGGCTATGCTGGCCTCCCTGTGAATGATAAAGCAGTCGTTAACATTCATTGTATATTTAATGAGCTCCAGGCCCTGTGCTAAGTATTTTCTACATGTTATGCCATTTATTTCTAACAACTCTATTAAAGTGTATGCATCATTATTTTCCCTCTTTTCAGGCAAGAAATCTGAGGCTTAGAAAAACAAGTAATGGTTAAGTGTATATGGTTTATAATAGCAGAGCTGAGATTTAATCCTGGGTCTGCTGAGCTTCAAAAGAAGACCATCTGTGGTTAACCTAGCAGTAACACAGGAAGAAAAATTCTGAACCGCTCCCAGAGATTCAGTTCCTGTATCAAGAGCCAGTAGTTGGCAGGGCAAAATAAACCAAGGTGGTGGTTTCACAGAAACTGCTTATTACCTGTCTCAATCAGGTGGTGAATTCTGTCATGAGCAGGCAGAGAGAAATTTCTCTAAAGTTCAAAGCAAGTACTTTTAAAACTTCTTTTTTAATAAATATACTTGATAAAACAACAAATGAAAGAATGATCTTGATTTGATCTGAATTCATCTTACTTTATTTAGATAAATGGAAATCATAGTTGCCTAGGCAAATGATGGGAAATACTTAGAGCCATGAGATTAGATGTTTCCCACAGTTTTTATCCATCAGTAATTTCACTGCCTTCCTTAACGCTGTCCCCATCTACTTATGAAAGTACAAAGCACCTTGAGCTTGTAAATCTTTTGTTTTATTGATTTGTTTTGGGAGAGATTCAGTTTCCTCTCCCAGGTTGGTTAGCCTGCCTTTGAAGAATCTGGGTAGCATGCACAAGGCCATCTGGCCAGTAAATGTTGGGGCCAGAATGCAAACCAGGCCTGTTGGGAGCCAGGCAGGTAATGCAGGAGGAAACCTGCATGGGGCCATCATGTGAGGCAACACAAATGATAAGAAGTGTGGCGTACAGCACAGGGGTTTTTGCCTATAGGAGTAGCTGCTTCCACCCTGGCCAGCTGTTGGTCAGCGGTAATATAAGCCCAGTGCATCCAGATATTTCCACTTTTCTTGAGAAAAAAGAAACAAGGATTTTAGTGCTAATAGTGTGAGGTTTTAATATTAGAAATGTTTTCTATTTTTCAAACATTGTGAGGCCCATCCTTTCCAGAATAAACAAAATGTGGCTGAATTCTGGACGTGGCCCGCTGTCTCCAGTTTGTTCCTTCTGCACCACAGCATCTTGCCTCCCCCAGGGACTGTGTTTGCATTTTCAAGGACCTGGCCCCATTCTTACACAGGAGGTTCTCAGGAGCCTGATCTGGTGGATGAATGAGAAATTTGGTGTTTGGAAATTAACCTTAGCTTGGTTTTTGAGATGATGGAATTAGTGACTCCAAAGGTCTCCTTTGCCTGACTTCAGATAAACATCTAGGAAGCATAAAAACATTGGGAGAATATCTTAGGCCCAAACCTTAATGGAAATGGGGGCAGTGGCTCATATTAGCAACAAAAGGTAAGTTAGTAATACAGCTTCAGATACCATATAATGTACTGAGAAGAACTGAGTTTCTCAGTCAACCAGTGGAATCTCAAATAATTAATTCTACTCTTTAAAAGTACAGTTTAGTTGTTTGTAATTTAAATAATCAATAAATAAATGAATCCTAATGAGGAATGACTCTAAATATCTATAAAGAGGGTTGTCTAATAGAACATTGTGCAATCATAGAAATATTCTGTATCTTACTGTTCAAAACCATAGTCACTCACTATGTATGGCTATACCTTACTTACAATGAGACTAGTGTAACTAAGCAAGCTAGGGAACAAGCAAGCTACGGAATGAGTTTTTAACTTCATTTATTTTTAATAATAAGATTAAATAGCTAGTGGTTACCATATTGGACAGCAAAAGTATAGAGAATTGCCCCATTCATCTGGTTTTTAAGGGGAATGTGCTAAACTTAAGCAAATAATTTAGATTAGGGACTAGCTATTATGCGCTAGAAAATGTTCACTGTGAAGTAGCCCTGTTATTTAAAACATTTATTTTTACATTTATTGTTCAGCACATCACACAACATTGGTGGCAGTGAGTTTTTCAAAGCAACTTCTAGAAATTTATAAGACCCTGTATTTTCCAGATTTTACCAGTTCTTTATGTTTTCATGCATTCTATGCATTTCCTTATGTTTATGAATTTTATGCATTTATAGATCAATTGTAAACATCAAAATAAAAACATAAAGCAAATGACCTTTTTTATTTATCTCTGATAGGAAGCAAAATGACAGTTGTCAAAATTTGTGCTAATTTGTTAGCAGAAGTATATCCCATAACAATAGTTATGTTTTAATGATGATATGCTTTTATTTGGGAAGCAGACTAAAAGTCACAAAGATTGTGCCATTGTATGTGATACAAAGAAATTAAACAGTTTCATCAAGGTTTAGCTGTCAGAAAAGCACATTGAGACATTTATTTATTCTATAATTAGCAAGATAGTCTGGTAATACTTGAACAGTAACCTTTAAGTAGTACCTCCTCAAGCACTCAAAGGCTAGGATTTTTATGAATAATTTGACGGGCGGGGGGCTAGGGAATGGGTGCTGCTGATTGGCTGGAGATGCAATCATGGGGCGAGTGGTCCTTATGTGCTGAATCTGTGTCTGGCTGGGGGCCACAGGACTGGTTGAGTCATGAGTCATGGATACAGATGGAGTCAGTTGGTTGCCAGAATGCAAAAGTCTGAAAAACATCTCAAAAGACCGATCTTAGGTTATGTTATCTATAGGAGCAATTTGGTAATGTTAGGAAAGTGACAGACCTTGTGATCTCTGACTGTATGACTCCTAACCAGCAAGGAATTATAGGAAAGCAGGCTAGGAAACTATGGCTGGTTATCATTTAATGACACCTACATTTTAGCAGAATTCAGGCCCCTCCCATAATTCTGATCTTGTGGCCTATCATTAGTTTTAGAAAGGAGTTTGTTCTTTGTTTTAAAGTTAAACTACAAACTAAATTCCTCCAATTGTTGGTTTGGCCTACACTCAGGAATGAGCAAGGGCGACTTGGAGGTTAGAAGCAAGATGCGGTCAGTTAGGTTAGATTTATCTCACTGTTATAATTCTTGTGAAGGTGGTTTCATCTTCATCTCTCCTTCCAACATGAAATTTTCTAGATTGCCAAGTGATCTAGTTATCCATCACCTTACTTTGAATTTCCCTGAGAGCAAAACCTAAGTTAAAAGTATCTGTGAGTGTAATTTGTTAGGAAATGATTCCAGGGAATAGAAATGAATAACCAGAGAAATGTCATAAGGAAGGAGACATAAGCAATACAAGAACCCAGATGGAGTAGGTTGTTCCCTGTGGGCTGAAACTCACAGGGCCTCCTGAGCAGCCTTGGGCAATGGATCTCACAATTCTCTGCCTTAGGGACAAAAGGGTACACAGTAAGCTTTCCACTTCCATTCCCTATCGGTCAAGAGTGATCTGGTGGAAGTTAACACCTGTTTTAGTTTGGATTCCCCAAAAGCGGACTCTGAGATAAGGATTCAAGTACCTTATTTGGGAGGTAATCCCAGGAAACACTGATAAGGTAGTGGAGAAGTGAGACAGGGAATGGAAGTAAAGCAGTAGTGAGTACTTGATCTAAAATATTGGCAACTGGCTCTTAATCTCGTTGGGGATTCTGGGACCAGTGTAGAACATACCTTAGCTACAGTTGTATCACCTGGCTGCCCCTGTTTGCAAAAGAAGCAGGGAATTGTAATTTTTAGTTGGCATATTAAGACCTCCAACAAAACTTGTTAAGAAAGAGGTAGAGAATAAATCTTTGGGAAGGAACTCCCTCACTATCTCTGACATACATAGATAACAGATATTCCTCAAATAGTTGCTGCATTCTCCACCTTGCTTTGTCTGAGCTTATATTAAAAAAACAGAAAAAATCTATTTTGACCCTTCAATATGTCGGGGATTGCAAGAAGCAATAATCAGCTCAAAACGACTCAGGAAAAGAAAGCATATATTGGAAAGAATTGGAGTTATCAAAAGGCAGGGAGTTAAGTTAGGCTTCATAAGGGTAGGGAGAGGGAGAGAAGATCTGGGAGCTGAAAAATTAGTGAGTTTTTTTTAGCATCATTATTCCAGGCCCTTTTTATATCTGTTCTGTGCTACTCTTTGTGTCTCTGCTCAGTTTCTCTGACTCTTACTGTGAAGGTCTTACACAATTTTTGTTTTTTATTTTCTATTTTTGTTTCATTTTGTTTTGTGTATTCAAGGAAGACAGTATCTGTCTCAAGCCTGATTCTAAGCTCACGGCTTGAGTGCCCAACGCTGTTTCTCTTGACTCAGATTCTCAAGAGGAAAAATGGCTGCCTCAGCTTCACCTATGATGTGGTTCAGCTAGGATCCTACAGCCCGATACAGGGAGAGAGGCAGAAAAACACAGCTCACAGAGGTTAGCCAACGTTGTGGGGAAGGCAGATTCTTCAAGAAGGGACCATAGGTAGAAAGAAAATGGTAGCTGTCTCATTGATATTTTTAACCCAATATCATGGATACTAAGTTTTTTCAAGTGTGAGAAAATGCAAATTTTGTAAGGAAATGTGGTCCTAGGGCAGTTTGTAATCAATGCTGAATCACAAACTCACAGGAGAGTGATGATAGTAGTTTCACAATAATTGAAAACCTAGCACAAATGGGGTATCTCTGTGGGTGGTGACAGTCATTTGTATGTTGGGGATACTAATCTTTAGACTATCTCCTGTGCAGCAGGATGAAGCATTTCCATGTTTTTAACTTAGCATTGTTGAATTCATTAATCATTAGAGGTACTTGGTATTAAAATTAGCAGCAAATGATGAGTGTCCTTGATTACAGAATTGGGATGTGTTTTTCACTGTGGTACTCAAGAGTGATTTGGATATGTTTTTGATAATGGTTCCAAGCTTCCCTGTCAGTTTCAAAAGAGCTCTTCACGGAGGAGTTGGTGAGGGTGCAAAGATAGGGAAGGAGGGAGTATGACCTGCCTCCAGATCTACCTTGCAAATTATACTTTAGCAATTGACTTTTTATGAAATTTATTACTCAGGGTCCCCTTTTCAAATACTGCTTGTATTCTGAGTTCTGAGTGTGAATTCTAGAAGATACTTTGCTTCTGTCTGTCTGTCTGTCTATCTCTCTATCTATCTATCTATCATCTTCATCCTAGGGTAGTGCCACATACTTTGTTTAAAAGAATATAGCATAGTGTTGATATTCACCAACCTGGTGCCAACATTCAGATATGCTTTAAGGATAAAATATTGTGAGGGACTTTGTTGGTCCCCTGCTCAGATCCTTTTAGTAGGCTACTGCATAGCCTTTTCTCCCTCCCACAGCTGTTGTGAATGTTGACTACCAAAAGGTAGTCCCTGCTTTAGAGAATTGCCTTTGGCTGAATGAAGCCACCTCATCCCAAGCTTATATCCTGCCCCAGGGGTAGCCCATAGCCAGTAACAGTCTAATACTGGGATACAAAAGCCTAGCTTCCTTGCCTCAGGGTGGGACCAACTCTGGTATAATTTACACTCTGGAATAACTGGTGAAATCAGGATGAAGCTAGCCTGTATCTGAAACAATATCCTTGCTTAGCTCCTTCCCCTGCTCTATCCTTCTTCCCTCTCCATTATTTCCTGGAAAGCACTCCCCCAATAAATCAAGAGCACTAGAGTCTGTCTCAGGATTTGCCTCTAGAGAATCTGATCAAGGATAGGATAAATGTTACTGTATTTTTAAAAAATGAACCCTATTTTCTAAAAAAGCATATTGGGAAAGGAAGATGTAGAGTGTTGGAAATAGTTCTACTAGGTGCAATGAAGTATGATTTGGAAAAGAGAACTGGATTTGAAAATTCAGGCTTGCATCTTTCTTCCCCTACTTTTGAGTTGTGTGATCTTACATCACTTTCTGAGCTTCAGCTCCCTCACTGGAAAAATGAGAATACTAATCTTTCCTTCATCATCTTTTACTTATCTGATATTTTGTAAACATAGTTTTTATTTTCAGTAGTATTACTGTTATAAGTTGGAAAAATGACTTTGGATATTCCGATAATATTTTGGGTGACATTTAGGTATAAAATGTGTTTAGCACAGTACCTAATATAGGGTGGACCCTCAGTAAGTGTTGTGAATGTTGAGAAGCTATTTTTAAAATATTTATACCTAAAAAGACAGATATTTATAACTATTGGCTAACTTAAAAGAGAGTCCAAACTATAGAACAAAATTTATAAAAGACTCCATTATAAGGCTTTAGCTATTTTTGTAAGTTGGATTGGTATGGAAAAAATGGGTAGAAGGCATTCTTTACAATCTCATACTGAGTTGATGTGTATGTCAGCATTCACTGTTTTGAAAAATCTATTTTGGACTGAAATTTATGAACAATTAAAATTTCCTATAGTATTCCTCCACCAAAGTAAAAGTATGAATCTTCTGAAAATGACATATTATAATTTATACAATTCTTCCAAATCTATTGCAGCAAGCTTGTGCTTAAATACATATGATTTAACGAGTAGAGTTGAACCATTTTAGGGAATTTTCTGTGGAAGCTTAACAGTAACTAGCAGCTGGATGCTTATGATACTAATTTGTGTCACTTCTTGACACTTACGGATTTTGTAAAGTTCCCATGTTGTCTTCTCCAGGCAAAAAGATTCAAGAGTTTACCTGTTGTATAAATGAATTAATTTCACTCTTACTATTGAATCTTACTGTAAGCCTCACTGAATATACGACAATGAGGACTTTCTCTGTTAACTTCACCTCGGCAATTCCATTACCTAAAACTATGCCTGCTTCATGGTAGGCACCCAAATATTTCCTAAATAAATGGATGTATGAATAAATGAATGAATTCATTTCTCACTTTGAATACCATTCCTCATCAGCATCTGTTGTTTCATCGTTTTCCACCCAGTTGAAATTTTTCCCCATCTTTTAGGATTATTTCAAATTCTCCAAATATTCCTCTGTTTATTTGAACTTTTAATTAAAAAAAATGTTTCCCCTCTTTAGGAGAGTCGCAGTTGCCCTACTTGTGTGAGTTGTGCCATTGTTTCCCGATATAAACTAGGCTTTATAGCAGGGATCCATTCCCATTATCCTTCAGACAGAGAAATAGGAAGAAAACTCAACTTTTCAGAGTTTTCCTTATGCCAGGTAATATGTGGAGCTCTCTATGTCTCCTACTCACCCTGGTGAGGTTGCTATTATTTTATAGCTTAGGAACCTGAGTTTGGAAATACCATTAAGTCTAAAGCCACGTGGATTATAAGTTGCAGAAACAGGATTCAAATCTTAGTCGTCCTGACTCCAAGTTCAGTATGCCTTCTTCTATCTCACTTTAATTCAATGGTCTTCAAATTATCCAGGCATATGATATATCACAGTTCTCTGTAAAACATAAATTTTTATTAAAATTTTTACATATTTATTTTCATTAATGAAATAAGGCACCAATAATATTTAGTGGCCACATTTAATAAATATGTGTAATTTAACATGTCTTTAAATGTTTGTTTCTCTAAAAAAATCATTGTTTTTTCCTAAATCTAAACCTAACAGATAATAATAATAATAAACTTAGAAAAATTGATTAATTATACAAATATGTGATTTGATAGAAGAAATAAGACCTAGTGTTCAATAAATCAGTAGGGTGACTATAGCTTACAATAATCTATTGTACATTTAAAAATAGCTAGAAGAGAATAATTTGAATGTTTCTAGCATAAAGAAAAGACACAAATTTAAGGTGATAGATATCCCAAATATACAGATTCAATCTTTACGAATCATATGAATGTATTAAATTATCAAGTGTACTCCAAAAAAAATTAAATAAAAACAAAAGGAAGTACAGTAAAGAATTCATTTTTCTAAACATATGTTTTAAGAGGTGAAGATTGTTGGTTACAAAAATTTGCAGACCATTTGTATTGAAATACTGGCTTTGGAAATGTTCTATCCTGTAATTCTGAACTCAGGATAAAAAAAAAAGAGAATAAAATGCTCTTATATGACCTTATCACTTCTAAATATCACTGCTATTTTCATAGTGCCCTATTTGTTAATGTTTCTTTCAAGTAGGGTGGTGTAGAGGGAGGGAGCCTGAGTCTGTTTGTCAGAATACCCTGATCTAGGTCCTGACTCTGCCATTTACTAACTGTTGAGATACTGGGCAAACCACTACCATGTCTGAGCTTCAGTGTATTTATCACTAAAATGAACACATCAATACCTGCTCGGCCTACTTTCCAGGTTTTGAAAATCAAATAGAATGTGAACCATGTGTATGAATATGTCTACAAAACAATAACTCATTATATGCACAAAGAGTACTTTATCCTATGAGGTCAGACAGACTCACATTCAAGTTTGAGCTCAAACTGTGATCAAGTGACTGAATCTGTAAGTACTTATACCTAAAAGACAGATGTTTGTAACTATTGTAATCTGTAAAGTTGTGATAGAAATGCTTATCTCATAGATGTATTGTGACTATGACATTTAAACATGCATGTAAAATACTAGAAAAAGGCTGTTTCTTCTATTCCCCCTTTTTTAAAAAAAAAAAAAATTATTATCACTTCATAAACATGATCTTTTAGACTCTGCCAGCAATTTTTGGTGAGATTTTCTTAAAAGCTACATCATTGGTATTGCTAGTTCTTCTCCCATAAAGCAGAATGGTCCTTTTGAATTCTACCAAGATAATGTAGTTAATGAAACCCTCCAAGTGGATAATTCTGGGCAGTTGAGGGCTAAAATCATACTGTTGCCAAGGGCTGTAGAACGGATCTATTATAAAAACCTGCTCCAAATTTACCTTGAGATGTCACATGAATTCTCCTGTGAGTGCTTTCGGCTTGCCTTTGCTCCTTTTCTTATTCTAGGGCTGTTTTAAAAAGCTGTTTATTCTGCAGCAGTGATACATTTAAATGGCAAATTTTCTTGAAAAAAGCAACAGCTGGGTTAATTTTATGTTGTGTTGTAAATGACTGCTAGAAGATCCTTTTCTGCAAGTGGGTTCTCTTATAGGGAAAGCATTTGGAAACTAAGGGGAGAGAGAAAGACATCACTGATTCTAGTCCAGCTCCCCAAACAGTAAGACCTTCGATCACCTTGACAGCCAAGTAAGCAAGAAAAAGAAAGTGTGTGTGTGTGTGTGTGTGTGTGTGTGTGTGTGTGTAAGAAATTTTAAATCACTGGTCGTTTTTATGTATTTTTCCTCTTTTAACAATGTCTGAATTGCTATGAGCAAAATCAAGACCAGGCCAAAGAAATGGCATAACCTACAAGGGAATTGATTCTCTAAATTGCAGGGCATGCTACAACCTTTCATTTCTTGTGAAAAGATTTTTGTCTTTCTCCTGGTGCCTCCCATTAAGAATTCTATGATTTAAAAATATCACAAGTGAGAATCATATGAATGACTCATGCAGAATACTCAAGTTTTCTTTCTCTTGGGACTATAAGTACCACAATATTTTTTTAAAGTAAAAACATCAGTCTCAGTGGAAGAAAAGTAAAGGATTTGTCATGAACAGTTGGCCTTTTTAGAAGCTAAATTTCTGTTCTTTTATTTAATTAATTTTATTTAATATTAATCTTAAACTTAATATCAAATCTATAATTACATTACACAACAATGGGACAAACCAGTATCTCTGCAAACCTAAAAGATTTTGTAAAGTTCAAACGGATCTTGATTTCAGTCCTGGCTTGCCATGTTACTTACAGAACAGTGGAGAAAGTTATATTCTGTCGGAGCCTCAGTTTCCAGATCTATATAATGTGTGAAGTTTGGGAATGACATGTATTAGCTACCCTCCAAGATGATCCCCAGTGCCCTTCTGGTATTCAAATATTTATGCAGTCCCCTCCCACATTGCACTGATTTTGGTGGCCTGCCTGATGGAGAGGCTTATGAGGCAAGAGACTAAAGCCTCCAGGCAATAGCCAGGGAGGGAATGAGCCTGTGTGCAATCGCATGAGTGACCTTGAAAGTGTATTCTCCAGCCTGGAGAATCTGAGCCTAGAGATGACTGTAGCCCAAGCTGACAGCTTGACTGCAATGTCATGAGATACCCTGAGCTAGAACTGTCCAGCTAAACTAGTACTTAATCCCTGACCTTCAGAAATTATGTGAATAGCAATGTTTGCTGTTTTAAGTGGTTAATTTTTGGACAAATTCATTACACAGCAGTTGACAACCAATAAGCATTATGACAGGATAAAAAGTTTATTCCTTGTACTCCAAACAATTGAAAGCTTGTTGAATATTTAAGCAGTGCCTCTATGAGATTTTTGTTTTAGACGCTTTTCCTCACAAAAATTTTATGTTTTCTACCAGTTTTCAAACTACGTTGTGATAAATAACACCTGGAGAAATTGTTTAATACATACACACTTAAATTCTGATTTAGTACATTAGGGGTGGGGCCCAGGCATTTTTATTTGTAACAAGCGCCCCAGGTATTTGAGATGCAGGTGTCCTACCTACATACTACCTATCAGAAGCTCTGCCCTTGTCAAACCAAGTTGTTAGATACTCTCAGAACCCCTTCCAGTCCTTCTTGCATATCCTAGGATGATAAGTCATCCTGGATTGTCATGGACTTTCTTGGTTCTAAAATGGAAAGTCCTGAGTCTCAAGAAATCCCTCAGTCCTGGCAAAATGGCTAAAGATGTTAAAACCATCTTTGGTCATTCAGTGTCCTCCCATGCTAGCCTCTGCAACAGAAATGCCCCATCCACCACAATCTCTGCATTTTCACCTGCCAGTGTCTAACCTATCCTTCAAGGCCCAGTTTAGGTGCCACTTCTCCATCCCCAACAATTTTTCATCTTCTCCTCCATTAACCCAAGAACCTTTTGATTCTCAAAGCACCTTTTCTTTTACAGCATCTTACAAGAGTAACATTTGTGCCTTTTGTAAGTCCCTGGAGGCAAGGACTGCTCTCTTATGCATCTCATGAATGTATGTCAGGCTCCTTGATTCGAGGTGTCACTTCAGGTTCAGGTACCAGCTGACTGCAGCCCACAGGAACAAGCCTTTGGGGAAAGGAAGAAAGCATCACTCTTTGGAGAGGGTTCTCCATATGCTCCCTTTCAGTTATGTTTGAATTTAAAGCAATCCTATGGTCCTCTTGAAAGATTAAAGAGGCTGTCATTATAAATAGGATGACTGTACCAAGGCAGGTGACTTCTTTTCTGACAGCTCTTTCACCAGCAGAGCCCACTGACAGATCCCTAGGGATTTTTACTGATACATACCCTGCCTCTTTCAATCAGATTTACCAGTGATTAAAAAAACAATATAAAATTAGTTTGTAGATGATCCATTAAAATTTACCAAGGAGTTCATTATAATGATAAAGATCAAAGTAGCAGAGAACTCAATATGCTTAATTATGACTTCAAACTGCAAAGAAATCAATCAAAGCTCTCTCTCCCTTATCCTTGAAAAGGATTAAGTTTCTTTGCCCAATTTTAGATGGGGTTCATACAAATGAAAGGTTTTGCACTTGGGAGGCAGGTGATGTTAATCATCAGTTTGACATCAACCTGGCTTAGACTTCAGGAGGGCACATCCGTTGGTCGAGGGAAGGGATAGAGGTGTTTGGGCTTTGCTTTTTTTTTTTTTTTTTTTCCAACTGACATCTTTGTATTGTGCTTGTTTTCCTAAATTATAAAATTTACATTCTCCTTGGTAAAGAGAATAACTGGAAGAAGTTTCTGAGACAATAAGAATAATAATTGTCATATACTGAATACTTGGTCTGTACTCGGCACTGTGATGAGTGAAAGCATCTCTCTTTAGTGAGTTTTCTCAATATACTCATGTAACTGTGTTTGAAAGTAAAGCAGTCTTGCACTTTATTCACTGTTGGATATTACAGTGTCCAAATTAGTTTTCACAATAATCCAGAGGAGGAGATAGAATTATCATCTGCATTTTACAGATGAAGAAATAGAGACCCAGAGGGTAAGTTATTCACCTGGAGTCACACACAAGTTACACGAATGAGCCAGGACTCAAACTCAGGCAGTCTGACCTCCCATCCCAAGTTCTTATGTTATGGGGTTCCTATATTATGTTCCCTATCACCCTTACCACCGTCCTAAATGAGAAGTTTCTATTCAAACCAAGTGTCTTCCTGAAAAATCACTTTTAAAATGGTCACTACTATTATTAACCAAATGTTGAGTTTACTTTAATTCCTTCATTCCTTAATGTTTCCCAGAAGCTGTGTAATAATAATACATTCATATTTTAGCATTGACTGACATTGTAATTTCAGCAATGTTTCCTTCTCCTCTTGGTTTGCTTTTTAATTAGCAGCTTTGTCAGCCTGTAGCAGGCAGTTTCACCATCCTTCCTTTCCCTGCCATCCCCTCACCTCAGCCTGTCAGATAATCTATTTTTTCATTAAAGTTGAAGGAAATCTTCATAAGAGTCTTTTCTAATTCAGATAATCATCCTTCAATTTACAAGTTCTGTAAATTTTGATTTTCATATATTAAGTTTTCATGAAAGAGGTCACACATTGAGATGAAGTGAGAATTTCTGTATTGATAAGATTCCTAGGGGGAAGCCTATTTAGAAAGCTGCTTTAGAGAAAAAAAACATGGACTCTCATCTAATTGCAGTTGGTACTAAGGGACTAATAGAGATCTGATATCAGACTTGAGAAGAACATAGTTCATGGCTTTTAATCTTGCTCACATTAGAGGAAAATAATGAATAAGGATTTTTATCCAAGTAAAGGACTTTGAAGGACAAAGAGAAAAGGAAGATAGTCTTCAGTAACATTAGAAAAAAAGGAATAGGAAGAAGAGGGTCTGGGTATGAATTAAATAAAGAAATACTTGAATAAATCCCTAATTTTACTTTGGCATTTAAGTTGAGAGATAAAAAGAAACTTACTATTTTTTGTTTGTTTGCTTTCTAATTGTTGGAACTTGTTATTGCGGGTGGTCTGTAAGATATTCTAGGACAAGAAATATATCTAGTTAATGTTGATATCATCAACACAAAATATCAAACATGTAGCAGACATTCAATGGATGTCCCCTTAAGCAAATTTTATTGACTTAGACATATTTTATTTTTTAACAAATCAATTGAGATATAATTGACATAATAAATTATTTAATTACCATTTTCAGTCTTCTTCATTTCTATGTACAGATCCACATTTCATCTGAAATAATTTGTCTTCTGTTTGAGACTTTCTATAACATCTTTTATAGTGTATGTCTGTTGGTGGTATATGTTTTCAGCCTTATTATGTCTGAAGAAGTCTTTATGTCATCTTTGTTTTCTAAATAAATTTTTGCTGGGTATCAAATTCTAGATTGCAAGGGGATTTGCTTTAAGTATTTTAAAGACGTAGCTCCACTGTCTTGCTACTTGCACTGCTTCTAACAAGAAATTTTCTGTAATTCTTATCTTTATTCCTCGGTACATAGTGCGTCTTTTCTCCCTAGGTGCATTTAAGATTTTTTTAATCATATGCTTTGAACAATTTAACTATGATGTACTTTGGTATGGTTTTCTTCATGTTTATTGTTCCTGGAAATTCATTAGACTTCCTTGATCCATGGAATTATAGTTTTATAGTTTTCATTGAATTATACATTTTCATTAAATTATAAATTTTATAGTTTTCATCAGGTTTCGGTCATTATTTTCCAAATTTCCTTTTTGCCCTCCCCTTCTATAGACTTCAGTTTCTCATAGTTAGTCCTCTTGAGTTGGTCCCACAGATCACTGATGCTCTATTCATTTTTTAAATTCTTTATTCTATCTGTGTTTCATTTTGGATAGTTTCCTTTGCTCTGTCTTCAAACTCACAAATCTTTTCTTCTGCAATTCTAATCTGTCATTAATCCTACCATATGTATTTTCAACTTCAGAAATTACAGTTTTTAGCCCTAGAAGTTCAATTTGGGTTTTGGTTGGTTGGTTGTTTTTATCTTCAAATGTCTCTACTCACATTCTTGAACATCTGTAATACAGTTACAGCTATTTTCATGTCCTTGTCTGCTAATGTTAACATCTATTTTGCTTCTGGATGAATTTCAATTGATTTTTCTCCTCATTGTGGGTTGTATTTTCCTGTGTGTTTGCATGTTTGCTCATCCTTGATTGGATGCCAGATATTTTGAATTTTACCTTGTTTGATTCCGGATTTTAAAAAATTTCTCTGAATATTATTAAGCTTTATTCTGAGAATAAGTTAAATTATTTGGAAATTGTTTGATTTGTTCAAGTCTTACTTTTAATATTTGTTAGGTAGGACCAGAGAGGTATTTAGTCTAGTGCTAATTGCTCCCTGCTTCCGAGGCAAGGCCCTTCTGGGTTTTCTACATAATGCCTGTGAGTGACAGGTTTTCCATTCTGGCTGGCGTGTGAGCATCAGATGTTCCCTGTGTGAGCCCTGTGTGAGTGTCAGATATTCCCCCATCTAATCTGTTGGGTGGTCCTCTCCTAGACATGGGCAGCTTTCTCACATGCATGTGCTGACCACTTCTCTGCTGAATACTCAAGAAACACCCTCTACACTGCTTACTCCAGAGTTCTCTCTGTGCTACACACTTCATCCTAGTTTTTGTTCTATCCTACAAACTACAGGGGTTCTAGTTTCCCAGACATGCATATGCATTGTGCATATAACACAAATAAGTAAAGTGGCCATCATCTGCCTGCTTTGTGGCTGTCTGAGATGGCATTTGCATGACAACAGACTGTATGTAAAGCCCTCTTCTGTGTACCCACTCTTCAGCCCTCAGGCCCACTCTGCTGAGTAAATATTTTCTCAAGTAGAAACCCCATACCCAGTTCAGTTTAGGGAAGAACTGCCCCCTACCAAGCCCTGCAAGCTTCCCACCCCCAACTCCCCACCCCAGAATCCCTCCCAATTGCCTCGTATACTTTTCTTTTTCCCTTTGGTATAATTGAGACAAAGTCATTCTCATCTCTCTCACCTTTGGTCTCTTTGTTTTGTTTTCTTCTCAGAAGACAGCTTTGAGGAGAAAAGTAGACTCTTATTGTTTTTATGCAATTAAAAAAGTGAAGGATGTAAACCTCCCTACATAAGAGGGAATTTTTTGGCTTACGTGATTGAGAAGTCCAAGGATATAACCGGCTTTAGGTTGGAAGTTCAAATCATAGTCATTAGAGTTGACTGAGTTGAACCATATGTACTTAAAATTATTTGGCAATTTTGATCTCTAAAAATTGGAAATCTCATGCTTTTAACCTCATCATTTTTTTCTCAGTCTTTCAGCTTTGCTTTCACCTGTGTAGTTTCCTATTTCACATAGATTCTTGCTGATGTTGTCAAGATGACTATGGTAGCCTCAGCCTATGTCCTCTCAGATCCAAGGCCAGTGGGAAGAATATATTTCCTTGCTCCAAGGCCTCAGAAAAGTATTCATGTGCTGTCCCAATGGATCTGATGGCCTCTCATATCCAACACAGAACTAATCCTGACGTTACTGTGGGGGCACTAGCTGGCTGAGACCTGGGTCTGAGTTCCAGCCCTAGAACAAGGGGTGGACCCCTATATGAACCACATGGCTTGAAAGTCAGGAGGGCTGGCTTCCCAGAAAGAAATCAGAAAGGAGACTCCTGGTGCGTGCTCAGACCCTAAGAGTGTCTTGCTTTGGATGCTTGGCTTAAAAACACTTATACCAGTGTGTTAGAGGGAATAATAATGAGCTGTTCCCTGTACTCTCAATGTGTCCTGTTAACTTAAAACCACTCAGAAACACACAGATGTCATTTAATACAAGTGTCCTTCCTACATTTTTCAAAAAATCAGATATGTCAAGTTGAATGTGTACTAGTGAATGAATAGATGCCAAGAGAAGGTGATGGTATTTTTTGTTGTTGTTTTGGTTAATAATCTATTTGCTTTCTTGGTGTTTTTAATTAGCTATGATTTTCTCCTTAATATCTCAATATAAAAACAAATCAGATGTAATATATTTTGTGAATCTCAATTGTCAGTTAGGGAAATTTTATCTGTTACCCTGACAACCACTGACTGATAATGGGGGTAATGGTGGTAAGGGAGTAACCAGACCAACTTCTCCATGGAAATTCTAGATGTAGAATCTAGAGAGAGTTTTAGCCAGCTTTTATCTCTAAAAGTAGATAACGTAGAGCAGGTGTCCCCAACCCCCGGTCCACAGACCACCATGAGCATTACCGCCTGAGCTCTGCCTCCTGTCAGATCAGCAGTGGGATTCACCCTATTGTGAACTGTGCATGTGTCACCCTATTGTGAACTGTGCATGTGAGGGATCTAGGTTGCATGCTTTTTATGAGATTCTAAGGCCTGATGATCTGAGGTGGAACAGTCCCATGTCAAAACTATCCATCTCCCTGTCACCACCCCGTCCGTGGAAAAATTGTCTTCCATGAAACTGGTCCCAGGTGCCAAAAAGGTTGGGGACCACTGCTGTAGAGAATGCAATCTGGATTTAAAGTTGTGTGTGTATGTATATATCTGTACATACGTGTATATATAAAACATACATGAGTACTTTGAAGTATTGTCATCAAACAGGTTATGTCATTAAGTAAAAAGTGTTTCAGTATCTATGTTAAACATAGTCTTATATGTATTATTTTAAATTTAATACGCTATTGAACTCAGCAAAACATGGAGAAGAGAACCTTGAGTAGAAATTAGGAAACCTGAGACATACCCATCTTTGTAGTTAATTCTGTATAAAACTTTAAAAAAGAAAATTCTGCTTTCTGAGCCTCACTTTCTTAATCTTTAAAGGAGAGGGTAATACAAGATGGTCCCTTTTAGAACCTAGAAATCTGTGATGCTGTAATCACCCTCCATTGGCGATATGACAAATTCTAACGTTGTGCAAAAATGAAATAAATCCAGCAATGAAATGAATCATAATAAATAATTCTAACAACAAAGAATAATGTATACATTTAAAAATCACTCAACTCTTAAGTAGCTACTGTTTGACATGTTGGTGAATTTTCTTCTAAACATCCCTCTTTGCCTATGTCCTCCAAGATATATGCATATGGTTTTACATAAATAAGACAGACCATACTTGCAGTTCTATAACCTGCAGGCCAAAGACTTAAATTTCTGTTATTAAAACTATAAATTCACAGCCTCCTACCAGCTGGGACCTAGATGCTGCTCAGCAATCTCTATTTCCTTAGTCAGCTCTTTCTCTTGCTTATGTTCCCCCTCTTTCTCTTTCCCTAGTTCTTCAGTGGGCCTATTCCAAACACTGTCACATCTCTTTAAACTTCAGCTACATCCTATCTTTCCCTTCCCTGTCAGCAGATGCACTCATTTTCTACTTTCAGAGAAAAAAGAGAAAGTCATTTCTTTTAACTTCCTGCAGCCAGACCTACTTACATGACTTACCTGTGTTTACCCACATGCTTTCCTCTTTCCTTCCTGATGTGATGGAAGAAGCTCCTTATCCTACTTATGATGACCTGTCCCTTGTGTTCTTGGATCCCTGCCTCTTCCACAGTGGCACAGCCCCACCCAACTCCTTTGCATTGAGCTCCCTAAAGCTTGCACCACACAGGGTCACTGGCCTCATCTCAGTTTTTTGAACAGCCCAACCTCTCTCCTGCCTTAGGACTCTTGCTCTTGCTCTGGAATATTCTTTCCTCCACTCTCCCCAGGGCAGGAGGGGTCTCCTTTTCCAAACCTGCATTTAGATGTTCTCCCTTTACAACTGCTTCTGTGACCATCTCAGTGGATATCTCTGCAACATGCTTGTTCCTTTCATAGCACTGACCACAACAGAAACTACTGGATTCTGGTTTGTTCCTTTGTTATTGCCTGGTTCCTTCACAAACAGCAACTTCATAAGGGCAGAAACTATTTCAATCACTCATCTAAAAATACACTCAAGGTCTCACAGAGTCCCAGATACTGATACCATTTATTGAAATAATGAATAAATAAATGAGTAGCTTCCTAACTTAAGTGGCTGCTTCAGTTGAAGAAAGATTGATCTGATTTTTTAAATCTTATTATTTTGTATTTATCCGTAAGTTATTGGGGTACAGGTGGTATTTGGTTATATGGGTAAGTTCTCTAGTGGTGATTTTTGAGATTTTGGTACACCCTTCACTCGAGCAGTATACACTGCACTGTTGCAGTCTTTTATCCCTCACCCCCCTCCTACTCTTTCCCCCAAGTCCCCAGAGTCCATTGTGTTATTCTTATACCTTTGCGTCCTTACACCTTACCTCCCACATACCAGTTAGAACATACGATGTGTGGTTTTCCATTCCTGAGTTACTTCACTTAGAATAAGTCTCCAGTCTCATCCAGGTCACTGCAAATGCTATTAATTCATTCCTTTTTGTGGCTGCATAATATTCCATTGTGTTTCTTTATCCGCTCATTTCTTTTTCCACTCGTTGATTGATGGGCATTTGGGTTGGTCCCACGATTTTGCTATTGTGAATTGTGCCACTATAAACATGCATGTGCAAGTATTTTTTCGAATAATGACTGATTTTCCTCCGGGTAGATACCCAGTAGTTGGATTGCTGGACCAAATGGTAGTTCTACTTTTAGTTCTTTAGGGAATCTCCATACTGTTTTCCATAGTGGCTGTACTAGTTTACACTCCCACCAGCAGTGTAGAAGTGTTCCCTGTTCACTGCATCCATGCCAACATCTACTGTTTTTTTATTTTTTGGTTATGACCATTCTTGCATGAGTAAGGTGGTATTACATTGTGGTTTTGATTTGTGTTTCCTTGATCATTAGTGATATTTAGCATTTTTTCGTATGTTTGTTGGCTGTTTGTATATCTTTTATTGAGAATTGTCTATATATGTCCTTAGCCCACTTTTTGATGGGATTGTTTATTTTTTTTCTTACTGATTTATTTGAGTTCATTGTAGATTCCGGATATTAGTCTTTTGTCTTTGTCAGATGAATAGATTGTGAAGATTTTCTCCCACTCTGTGGGTTGTCTGTTTACTCTACTGCCTGCTCCTTTTGCCATGCAAAAGCTGTTTAGTTTAATTAGGTCCCAGCTATTTATCTTTGTTTTCATTGCATTTGCTTTTGGTTCTTGGTCATGAAATCCTTGCCTAAGCCAATGTGTAGAAGGGTTTTTCCAATCTTATCTTCTAGAATTTTTACAGTTTCAGGTCTTAGGTTTAAGTCCTAAATCCATCTTGAGTTGATTTTTTATACGGTGACAGATGAAGGTCCAGTTTCATTTTCCTACATGTGCCTAGCCAATTATCCCAGCACCATTTGTTAAAAAGGGTGTCCTTTCCCCCACTTTATGTTTTTGTTTGCTTTGTCAAAGTTCAGTTGGCTGTAAGTATTTGGGTTCATTTCTGGGTTGTCTATTCTGTGTCATTGGTCTATGTGCCTGTTTTTATACCAGTACCATGCAGTTTTGGTGACTATGGCCTTGTGGTATAGTTTGAAATCAGGTAGTGTGATGCTTCCAGATTTTTTTTTTTTTTTTTTTTTTTTTGCTTCATCTTGCTTTGGCTATGTGAGCTCTTTTTTGGTTCCATATGAATTTTAGAATTTTATTTTTCTAATTCTGTGAAGAATGATACTGGTATTTTGATGGGGATTGCATTGAATTTGTAGATTGCTTTTGGCAGTATGGTCATTTTCACAATATTGATTCTACCCCTACATGAGCATGGGTTCTGTTTCCATTTGTTTGTGTTGTCTGTGATTTCTTTCAGCAGTGCTTTGTAGTCTTCCTTGTAGAGGACTTTCAACTCCTTGGTTGCATATAATTCTAAGTATTTTGCTTTATTTTTTGCAGCTATTGTAAAAGGGGTTGAGTTCTTGATTTGATTTTCTGCTTGGTCGCTGTTGTTGTATAAAAGAGCTACTGATTTGTGTATATTAATCTTGTATCGGGAAACTTTGCTGAATTCTTTTATCAGTTTTAGGAGCTTTCTGGAGGAGTCCTTAGGGTTTTCAAGGTAAGCAATCATATTGTCAGCAAATAGTGACAGTCTGACTTCCTCTTTACAGCTTTGAATTCTCTTTATATCTTTCTCTTGTCTGATTGCTCTGGCTAGGACTTGCAGTATTATATTGAAGAGTAGTGAGAGTGGGCATCCTTGTCTTGTTCCAGTTCTCAGAGGGAATGCTTTCAACTTTTCCAAATTCAGTATTATGTTGGCTGTGGGTTTGTCATAAATGGCTTTTATTACCTTAAGGTATGTCCCTTGTATGCCAATTTTAATTGGCTGAGAGTTTTAATTATAAAAAGATGCTAGATTTTGTTGAATGATTTTTCTGCATCTATTGAGATGATTGTGTGATTTTTGTTTTTAAGTCTCTTTATGTGGTGTATCACATTTATTGACTTCCATATATTAAACCATCCCTGCATCCCTGCTGTGAAACCCACTTGATCATGGTGGATTATCCTTTTGATAGGTTGTTGGATTCAGTTAGCTAATATTTCGTTAAGGGGCATTAATGTTCATCAAGGGTATCAATCTGTAGTTTTCATTTTTGGTTATGTCCTTTCCTAGTTTGGGTGTTAGGGTGACGCTGGCTTCATAAAATGAATTCGGGAGGGTTCCTTCTTTCTCTATCTTGTGGAATAATGTCAAAAGGATTGGTACCAATTCTTCCTTGAATGTCTTTGTTTGTAATTTTGTCATTATCATTTCAATTTCGATGATTATTATTGGTCTGTTCAGGATATCTAATTCTTCCTGATTTAAGCTAGGAGGGTTGTATTTTTCCAGGAATTTATCCATCTCGTTTATGTTTTCCAGTTTATGTGTATAAAGGTGTTCATAGTAGCCTTGAATGATCCTTTGTATTTCAGTGGTGTCAATTGTAATATTTCCTGTTTCATTTCTTAGTGAGGTTATTTGGATTTTCTCTCTTCTTTTCCTGGTTAATTTTGGTAGTGGTCTATCAATTTTATTTATCTTTTCAAAAAAAAGCTTTTTTTTTCATTTATCTTTTATATTTTTTTCTTTCACTTTCATTTAGTTCTGTTTTGATCTTGGTAATTTCCTTTATTCTGCTGGGTTTGGGCTTGGTTTGTTCTTGTTTCTCTACTTCCTTGAGGTGTCACCTTAGAATGTCATTTTGTGCTCTTTCAGTCTTTTTTTTTTTTCTTTTTTTTTCTTTTTTTCAGTCTTTTTTGTATAGGTGCTAAGGGCTATGAACTTTCCTCTTAGCATCGCCTTTGCTGTATCTCAGAGGTTTTGATACGTTGTGTCATTATTGTCATTCAATTCAAATAATTTTTAAATTTCCATCTTGATTTTGCTTTTGACTCTATGCTAATTCAGGAGTAGGTTGTTTAATTTCCGTGTATTTGCATGGTTCTGAAGCTTCCTTTGGAGTTGATTTTCAGTTTTATTTCACTGTGGTCTGAAAGAGTGCTTGATAAAATTTTAATTTTCCTAAATGGATTGAGGCTCATTTTATGGCCTATCATATGGTCTATCTTGGAGAAAGTTCCATGTGCTGTTGAATAGAATGTGTATTCTGCAGTTGTTGGATGAAGTGTTCTGTATATATCTGTTAAGTACATTTGTTCCAAGATGCAGTTTAAATCCATTGTTTCTTTGTTGACTTTCTGTTTTGTTGACCTGTCTAGTGCTGTCAGTGGAGTATTGAAGTACCCCACTATTGTTGTGTTGCTGTCTATCTCATTTCTTGGGTCTATTAGTAATTGCTTTATAAATTTGGGAGCTCCAGTGTTAGGTGCATATATGTTTAAGATTGTGGTATTTTCCTGTTGGACAAGGCCTTTTACAATTATACAATGTCCCTCTTTGTTTTAACGGCTGTTTCTTTAAAATTTGTTTTCTTCTGAAAAAAGAATAGTTACCCCTGCTAGCTTTTGGTGTCCATTTGCACAAAATGCCTTTTTCCAACCCTTTAAGTTTATTTGAGTCCTTATGTGTTAGGTGAATCTCCTGAAGGCAACAGATAATTGGTTGGTGAGTTCTTATCCATTCTGTAGTTCTGTATCTTTTAAGTAGAGCATTTGGGCCATTTATTTTCAACAGTAGTATTGAAACGTGAGGTACCATTGCATTCATTGTGCTTTTTGTTACTTGTATACTTTGTGGGGTTTTTTTTGGTTTTGTTTTTTATTTTTGCTTTTAACATGTATTTTTGTTTTACAAGTCCTGTGTGATTTATAAAGAGTTCTGTTTTGATTTGTTTCCAGGAGGATTTTTTTTTCCAAGATTTAGAGCTCCTTTTAGCAGTTCTTGTAGTGGTGGCTTGGTAATGGTGAATTCTCTCAGCAATTGTTTGTCTGAAAACCACTATATCTTTCCTTCATATATGATGCTTAGTTTTGCTGGATATAAAATTCTTGGCTGAAAATTATTTTGTTTGAGGAAGCTGAAGATAGGGCCCCAGTTCTTTCTAGCTTGTAGAGTTTCTGCTGAGAAATCTGCTATTAATCTGATAGGTTTTCCTTCATAGGTTACCTGGTGCTTCTGTCTCACAGCTCTTAAGAATCTTTCCTTCATTTTATCTTTGCATAACCGATGGCAATGTGCCTAGGCAAAGATCTTTTTGTGATGAATTTTCCAAGGATTCTTTGTGCTTCTTATATTTGGGTGTCTAGGCTGCTAGCAAGGCCAGGGAAGTTTTCCTCAATTATTCCCCCGAATATGTCTTCCAAGCTTTTAGAATTCTATTCTTCCTCAGGAACACTGGTAATTCTTAGGTTTGGTCATTTAACATAATCCGAGACTTCTTGGAGACTTTGTTCATATTTTCTTATTCTTTTTTCTTTGTCTTTGTTGGATTGAGTTAATTCAAAGACCTTGTCTTTGAGCTGTGAATTTCTCTTGTGTTTGTTCAGTTCCATTGCTGAGACTTTGCAGAGCATTTTATATTTCTAAAAGTGTGCCCAAAGTTTCCTGAATTTTTGATTGTTTTTCCTTTAAGCTACCTATTTCCTTGACTATTTCTCTGTTCACTTCTTCTATCATTTTTTGGATATCCTTGCATTGGACTTTGCCTTTCTCTGGTCCCTCCCTGATTAGCTTAATAACTAACCTCTTGAATTCTTTTTCAGGTAAATCAGGGATTTTTTCTTGGTTTGAATCCATTGCTGGTGAGCTAGTATGATTTTTGAGGGGTTTGAATAGCCTTGTTTTGTCATATTACCAGGGTTGGTTTTCTGATTCCTTCTCATTTAGGTAGCCTCTGTCAGAGGGAAGGTCTAGGGCTGAAGGCTGTTGTTCAGATTATTTTGTCCTACAGGGTATTCCCTTGATGTAGTACTCTCCCCCTTTTCCTATGGATGTGGCTTCCCATGAGCCAAACTGCAGTGATTTTTGTCTCTCTTCTGGGACTAGCCACGCAGCGAGTCTGCCTGACTCTGGGCTGGTGCTGGGAGGTACCTGCACAGAGTCATATGTGAACTGTCTATGGGTCTCTCAGCTGTGGATGCCAATGCCTGTTCCAGTGGAGGTGGCACCATTTTTTAAAGAGACTGTCCTTTCTCTAATGTATGTTTTTGGTACCTTGTCAAAAATGAGTTGTCTGTAAATGCATGAATTTATTTCTGGGTTCTATATTCTGTTCCAATGGTCTATGTGTCTGTTTTTATGACAATATCAGACTATTTTGGTTATTATAGCTTTGTATTATAATTTGAAGTCAGGTACTGTGTTATCTCCAGCTTTGTTTTCTTGCTTAGGACTGCTTTGGCTATTCTGTGTCTTCAGTAAATTGCAGGACACAAAATCAACTTACAAAAATCAGTAGCATTTCTACATGCTAACAACCTGAAAAAGAAACCAAGAAAGTAATCCCATTCACAATAGCTACAAATATTAATAAGATAAATTACCTAGGAACAAACTTAACTCAAAAAGTTAAAGATATCTGCAATGAAAACTATACGACACTGATGAAAGAAATTGAAGAGGACACACAAAAAAATGGAAAAATATTCCAGGTTCATGCACTGAAAAAAAATTGTTAAAATTCCCATACTACCTGAAAAAATCTACAGTCAGTGCAATTCCTATCAAAATACCAATGACATTCTTCACAGAGATAGGAAAAATAATCCTAAAATTTAAAAAGAAATTGTCTAAAAGATTATTTTTAGCAATTAGAGAGTAGTATATCACATTGTTGTATTGTTCTTTATTTAATCATTCCCTAATGATGAAGAGTGGAGGTTGTTTTTTCTTTTGCTATCTTATACATGAGGCTATAGTGAAAACCTTTAGATATGCATCTATTTATTTATTCATTTATTGAGACAGGGTCTTGCTCTGTTACCCAGGCTGGAGTGCAGTGGTGTGATCATGGTTCACTGCAGCCTCAAACTCCTGAGCTCAAGCAGTTCTCCTGCTTCAGCCTCCAGAGTACATGGGATTATAGATGTGCAGCACCATACCTGGTTACTTTTTTCTATTTTTAGTAAAGACAGGGTTTCACTCTATTGTCCAGGATGGTCTAGAATTCCTGGCCTCAAGTGATCCTCCTGCCTTGACATCCCCAGGTGCTAGGATTATAGGTATGAGCCAGCATGCCTGGCCTGCTTTTTTTTTTTTTTTTTTACTATTTCCTGATTATAATTTCTTAAAATGAAGTTGATACATCAATGGGAAGTCGGAATAACTAGGCTTAGTCCTTTAAAAAGGTAAAACAGAAAGAACAGAATCCTTTTATGGCCACCATATCTTTTGAAAATATTCCTATTACTTCTCATAGATACTTGCAGACCAAGCTGAAGAAAGCTATATTCAGTTTTTTAGTGGAACATTGTAATAAAGGCACACCTTGTAAAAAATTAAAAAGCCTGATTTTGAGATCCAAGTACTTATTCTGCAGTGTGCCACTAGACCAGGAAGGCAGGGACCAGTTCTAGCTCCCCCACTTATGTCCACGGAGATTAGATAATTGCCTGGCATATAGCAATAAGTTTGAAAATATTTAATGAATGATTGTGTGAATGAATAAACTTTTATCAACTGGTTGGGGTAATAGAACTTTCAGAACCTAACAGTTCATGTGTACATTTCAGAAACTGTGACTCCTAATTTGTTTAGTGACTTTATTCGTGGAAATGGCACCACTTTGAGGGGCAGACACAAATTTTAATCTTAGTTTTGTGATTTACTATGTGGCCTTCATGTTCTCAGTTGATTTCTCTGTGAGATGAAGTTACACTACTCAGTTTTTCAGAAACACTGCCATTTATATGAAATTACCATCGAAAATGTGTTCTCTTTTCTCTGCCTTTGATTATGTCAATCTATTAATTTTTGAGCACCAGAAGCCTTAACAGTGTTAGAAAACATGTATTCCAGAAAAATCAAGGACAACAAAGAGCATTCATCTGGATAAGCATGCTAGACGTGGATGGGATTCTTAACCTAGGACAGCCTAAGTATTTAGACTACAATTTTAGTTTATACCCCCAAGATATTTCTTTCAGATAAAGAGAGGACCTTACATACTTTTAAACTTATTTTTAGAAAATATCAATATTTTATTGTAGCATTTTCATTTTGCCAAAATATGACTTCAAGGGTCTTAGTCCATTTCTGACCTTTAACTACAATAGCACTTTTTATTTATCATCCTAGTAGAAGAGTAAACATTTTTTATAGTAGAACATGTGGATACTGGAGAAAAGTCTGAAGAAGAAAGTATGTTTTATTCTCTCTCTAATCTTGCTCTGTTGAGAATTGTGGGGGTCAACTATTCCTATAAAAACTGATCTGTATTTCTGGAATAACGTGATTACTGTTATGCGGGTTATGAAAGTCAAGTTATATGTGGGCACAGAAGAAAGAGCAATTAATTTTGAGCCCCTGACAAATGAATAGGATGTGTGTCAATATCCCCTGTAAATTGGCCAATTCCTTAAAAATGGAACCTGCACTTTATTCTTTCTATAGTCTGAATACCCAGTTCATTGCTTAGTACATAGCAGGTGCTTATTCTTCAATATCACATAGAGGCGGAGATAATGCCCTCTGTTCCTCCTTTAGGGGGTAAAGTCTGAAATCTATAGCCTCATGTCTTTGCACAGAAGTTCTCTGTGTGTGCAGACACCTCTCCACATGAGTAGTCAATATAAACACAAATAAAATTCCCCTTGAACAAAATCAGCTCAGGGCCTCTATGCACCGTACATTATAAAGTTCCCAATGGGCCTTCTGAAGTTTCCCTTGAAGAGGTCAACTAAAAAGCAGCCATGCCAGGCTTGCTGGCAGGAAATTAGCAGTTCTCAGCTCTTATAAGTTTGAAATTGTAACTGTTCCTCTTGGGTGTTTACCACTCTTCTGTCACCAAAGGAGTCCACTGTTGTTACCAGCCCAGTTAGGTCTGGTGCAACAGTAAGTGAGGAGAAACAGCCTCTTGAAATGTCCCTGGTTGGCCAGAATATTAGGAAAAACTTCCTGATGGAGGAATAGGATGAGACCCAACACTGATGGAGGGTATGCAGCAATGTTCTGCATTAGTGCCTACAGGAATATAGAGTTTTCATTTGCAACTTTTGTGATGAGCATACAATTTGTAAAGCACAATGTAGACACTGGAGAGATAATGCATATAAACAGAGGAGGAAGACATACACATTTGAGTGCCACATGTGGACTAGGTACTGTGCTAGACACTCTACTTTCTCAAACTCATTAATCTCCCACAGATGTTCGTGGAGTGGTGTTATTTCCACTTTACAGATCAGGAAACAAAGGCACAAAGGTGAATTCCTCTCCTGAAGTCAGACAGTTTAATGTGAGTAAGTCAGGGCTTAAATCCAGGTTGGCCTGCTACCAAAAATGTTTATGCTTGACCACTAGTGTATACTGCCTTCACAAATGTAAATTAATTAGAAGTATTTCTGATTATATGGAGGCTTTTATGTAGAGGTCTCAGGTCTTTAATGCTCACAACGATTCTGTGAGTTAGGTGGTCCTGTCCCCATTCTACAAACAAACTAAAGCACAAAGACACAAAGCCACTTGTTCACAATCACTCGACCTTCCAGTTTTGGAGCTTAGGTCTGTGTGGGGCCAAAGACATTCAATCCCCTGCTTTTGAGAACCTCATCATTGAGGCAAATATAAACATATACAAAGGAATTTGTAAGTCCTCATGTAAGACCCACTCACTCATTGAGAGTAAAATTTTTTGGAAGAGAGCAGCCTCTAAGGGCTCTCTGTGCTATAGGGCATTTCTCCCACTTAGACATTTTCTTAAGGGAAAGGGAGAGGCTTTTTATTGAGGATTGCCCGGTGAGAGCTTCTTCCAGCAGGCACAGCAATGATAAGAGTAGAAGATAAGACTTTAAGCTCCCAAGAGGCCTCTTTTTCAAGATTCAGAAAAGGCACAAAACAGGACTAGTTTAAGCACATCAGTAAAATTGAAAATAGCAGGGCTCAAGCTGCAGATTGACTGTGGAGTTTTCCGGGGAAGAACTTTTGATATTTGTTTTTTGCCCAACTGAGCACTTTTGAGTCAACAATCCTTTCTCATAAGGGCATAATACTCAAAACTGGCCCCAGAGAAAATAAGAAAGAGCCAAAGGTAATGCTATGGATTGATCCACTTTCCAATGGAAAGCCAACCTTCTCTCTTTTCACTTCACAGCTTTAATTCCTAAATTTCTGGGCCTTATGGCAAAAAGGGAGGGGGAAAACTGGATGAAATTTATTCAGTTCTACAGGCATTTATTGAGCTTCTACTATGGAGGTAATATGAAGATTAAATCCTTGAACTTCATTAATTGGTTGATGAGATAAAACATACACAGGCCAGAAAAATCTCAGGTGTGTTGGAAGGGTACTTCTTTATACACCCAAAATAATTTTTTTTTTTGCATTGTTTTTTGCTGAGACATGGTGGAAGACTTTTGGAGAAGGAAACATTCGAGTATTTGACCAGAGTTCAAAGACTGTAGGACCTAGAGAATTACAAATAAAAGAGTAAGGTTTATAGGGTGGTTCTGTAATAGAAAAAGAAAAGAAAAACAAGAGCAAAAATGCAAATAAAATTTAAAATGTACATTCAAAGAGAGTATATTAAAATAAGGTGAAAATAGGACAGGAAATTATATTTACTTTTCCTTAGCACTTTGTTCCAAGAATTGTTAAGTTTTTCACACGCATTCTCTCATTTAATACTCACAACATTCCCATGAGGCAGTTATTATTATCTCCATTTTTACTGAGAAGGACAGTGAAGCCCAGAATGATGAATAACTTGCCCAAGCTGCACAATAAGTGGCATTTAAACTCAGTCTTATTACAAAGTCCTAATGTTTAGCCACCTATACTATACTGCTTCAATAAGCATTGCAGCTGGAATATTGGCCAATAATGGGAAAAAATGCTGAAAATTTAATTGCAATTATTGTAACTGTCACTTGTGTCTAAGGAGTATTTTCAGTACAAAAGCATTAGGCAAATTATTTTTATTTAACTCAATGCCTACAACAGTTGTGTAAGTATCATTAATCTCATTTTAAGATGAGTGAACTGAAAGAGTGGCCATCTTGATAAAAAGATATTCAGAAAGCAGTGAACCTGAGCTTTGAACTAGTATCGGTGACCTCAACCTGAACTCTTAACCATTACATTGTATGACTTCTCAAGACTGGGATCAGGCAATAAAGAGCCTTGAAGGCTAATCCTGGAAATTTGCATTTATCCTGCAGCCAACAGGGAAACATTAAAAGTTTGTGAGCTGAGAGGTGGCATGGCTTGATTTGGGCTTTTGCATGATTAATCTGGAATCAGCATTAGATAGATTAGAGAATGGAAGATCAGAACAGAGGGACCAATTATGGGTCTACTGCACCAGTCCATGTAAGACTTATCCAGTGAGATGTGTGGTCCAGGTGAGTGGTCTTGAAAGCCCAATATAGACTACTAAGAGGAGAGAAAGGAAATATATAGTATTGGGTTTATAAATTACAAGAGTGCTCTTTGGTGCTTTGAAATCTGGATCTCCTACTAGAAAGGGAAGCTGCCTGTAGTGGAATCTGCTCACCAGGCAGCAAGTTGAGCTAGCTATTTAGTATGGAGAGGACCTGGAGCTCTGATTACCAGACACTGGGTTGCAGCTGCAGCCACCCAGAATTAGCCTGGCCAGATGGTGACGGGTAACTGACTGTTCTCCATGGACCTCAGGAGAGAGCACAACAAATACCACAAGCAAGAGGCACATATTTTCCTATGAACATATCAGAAAATTTTATTTGAGAGTTTCTGATTCTCTCAAGGCATTTTTCCCTCATCATGCCTCAGTTACATTAACTCAGGTTGATAATGGTGAAGAATGCTTTATAAAAATCAGACTTGTTTTTTAATGAGGCCATCTGGTGAGCCTTCTGCATTTGTATCCTCTTCTCCCAACAGGTTAGAAGCTGAAAAATTCTCTGCTAGTATAGTATTAGTAGAAATTATTTATAGCATGGCAGAATAGCCACTGTAATTACAACTTAATTCTTAGGTGACAAGAGACAGAACGTTAATTAGATCTTGCAGATAATAGTAATGACCACTCACATGTACCAAGCATTTGTCCACATGTAATAGGTATGAATTCTCAGCATCACTCACTTGGGGTATACAAGAAACATAATTTTAATTAGTTTATTTAATAAAATAATTTGAACCTACAACCTATCTAGTGGTCAGAATATCATCTACACCCTCTCAGGAAAGGTCCGATGCAGCATGTGTTAGTCACTCACGTACAAAACGTAATCATATTCGCCTTCTCCAATTTATTCCCTCTTTCCACTCAGGAAAGATCCTAAGCCCAGGATCTTACTGAGGTGCCAACGTGGTGACAGTAGGGAGTGGCTAGCTGGTTCTCCATCTGGACCTGGCAGGCCCCCTCCTAGCCTCCTACACTCAGTATAAATTCATTTAGTCAGATTTCAACACACTACAAATGGACACTGAGCAAATTCCCAGTTTGAATTTGTCCCCATTTGACTCCTGGCTTAGGTATCCTTAGAAAGTGATGTCTGTCCTCCCATCATTCTCAGTGGAAACTGTCCATTCACACAGCTGACATCTGACACAGAGTTCCTTGTCCCCACAATTGGACCCTGTGCAAACTCATGCATCTTCCCTTCTCAACTAACTTTCACTTCCTGCTAAAGATAGGGAAGCTTTGGGTACCTCATCTCTACAACACTCTGGGGCTCTAGGAGACTTGGGCTATAAAAGGGGATTCATTCTGTCTCCATATCCCTGTATGTTCAAGATAGAACCAGAAGCTGAGAAATTGTCATTTTTATTCTTTGGTCCATTTCTGAAGAACCCCAGTCCCAGAGCAAATGGTGACCCCATGTCTCTCTACTTGAATGAGGATGAGGTGGGAGAATGAAAGAAGAAATTGGTTAACTATTCAAGTTTGCCTTACCCACACACATGATCTTATTTGATCTTCACAGCACCTCTTGGTAGCAGGAATGATGACTTTATTGATGAGAAAAATGAGGCTTAGAAAAGTTAAGGGACATGTCAAAAGTCCCATTGAAGTCAACGGCAGTGTAGGAGTGTGGATGTATCTGCCTGATTGTGGAGGCTGAGCTCTTAAACAACACCCAACAGGCAGCAGAGGCTGAAGCTGGCTTACAGGACCTCACTTAGTATTATCAGGGTACATATAAGGTATTGTGTGTGAATCAAAATACCTTACAATGGATCTACTTTATTCTTCCATCACCAGCTATTAGGGACAATAATGAAGCCATGTCTGCATTGGAAAGGTCTCTTTCATAAAAAATAGGATTATACTGAGATTGCAATGGGCATCACCATTCCTTATAGATGAAAAGAACTCCAGAGGGCCACTGGTTGGCATCATACTTTGTTTATTCTAGATCACTGAGTGGCCAGTCTCATCTAGAAGCCCAGAAGCCAGATGCTGGTCCTTGGCCTTCTGTCTTCTCATAGTGATGGCCTGAAATCCGTGTCTTCTCCATTTTTTGTCAGTTTCTCTCTCTGTTACATAGCAGCACCAAAAAAGGGAGTTGTGGTTGCTGCTAATTTTGAAATCTTCAAAAGAAAGCCAAGTTCCTGGTAAGAATCAGACTTTGTAACTCATGGAAGTAATTGAAGGGTTGTGCTTGTTGTACTTTTTCTAATTAAGTTTACATTGGGCTAATTTTAAGAAGTGTAATTTGGAAGTATCCTTAATTTCAATGACCATCAGATTCATTTCCATGTTCCTAAATTTTACGAAAGCCAATAATAATATTTTCTCAATCCATTAAAAGACTACTTTCCTCATAGAAAAAAAATGAACCACTGACACTTTACTTTTAGATTTTTTTGTTTCATTTTGTTAGTGACTAGATACATATTAATTACTAGCTATGTTAAAATTGCAATCATTAGTGCAAATTGGGAGGGGAAATAGTTATTGGCAATGAAGGAAGTGTAATGTAGAATGGAGATAAATATACACACTATAAAAGAAGATGTGATCCCACCAAAATAACCCAAATGAAAGGACAATATCAAGCGACAGTAAGATATAGAACAACTAGAACTTTTTTACACTGTTTGTGGGAGTGTAAATTGATAAAACTTTGGATAACTTCAGTAGTACCTACTAAAGTGGATATATGTATATGTTGAAATGAAATGTACATGTATGTTATCATATATATGTGGTACATGTAACACATATTTATGTATTGTGCATGTGTGTTTATATCTAGCTATATGTATTATAAATGTATTATGTCCAAGCAATTCCATCCATAGGTGTGTTTCCCAAAAGACACAAATAAGTGTGTTCATAATAGTATTTATAAAGCCACAAAAGCTTATCAGTAGTATAATGAACAAATACATTGTGGTGTATTTATGCATTTGACTTATAGCAATGAGAATGGACAAACTATGAGTTTACACAACATGAATGAATTTCACCAAAAAACCTGAGCAAAAGAAACTAGATACAAAAGAGAGTACTATATATATTCAATTTATATTCAAAAATATTTTTTAAAAATGCATCATGGTATTAGAAGTTAGGACAGTAGCTAACTTTTGGTGGTTAGAGGTTAAGGAAGGGGCTTCTGGGGTTCCAATGATGTATTATTTCTTGATCTAGGGATTGAGTAATAGGTGTGTTCACCCTCTGAAAATTCATTGAGCTGTTTTACACTTTTCTGCACCTATGTAATATATCAAGAAATTCACCTTGCAAAAGGCAATGTGTGAAAAGGATCAGGAGAGGCACAGATGGAAAAAGCAGGACAAAGTAAATATTGTTAGCAAATTAATTGGGCATAAATTACAAAATGTTATTCCAATGAGGAATGCCACATATGCTGAATTTAAAATACATTTTAGTGTCTCCATGATTAGGTTTTAACGTGACTTTTAAGAAATTCTACAAATCTCACATCTGCTACAAGACCAGTTATATCATTCAAGATGCTCAATACTAAGCCATTAAAAAAAAAAATACAGCACACCTTCAGAAAAACTGTGATATTCACAAAATGAGAGTGTCTTCTCAGGTTTCCCTTTATCCTCAGGTTGTAAAAGCTCAGAGCCTCATCTCCCTTTCTGGGACCGTCCAGAATCTTGTATTCAGGCTGCACATTTCCCCACAATTAGGTGACCTGTTTAGCATTGCTAGCCTGAGTCAGCCCATCTCATATCAAATGAGACTGGTCTATATTTAAAAGAAGGAATTCATAATGTACCAGCGTGATCTAGGAGTTTAATCACTGGGTTGAGTGCTCCAGGCCCCAGTTCCCCTAACATGCCTGTCTCCCTGGCTTTGACTCACAATCATGTGTTTTGTAAATGCACAAGGGAATGAACATAAAAGCAAAATTGCCGGTGACTAAGAATAGTAGCCAGCAGCCCTGGGAAGAATGCAGTGCTCTGGGGCTTAGCAGGAGAGCTGTGGATGCCTGGACACTGTGGACATGAAAAATAAGCATCCAATTGGAGAGTTGATGTGACCTCAGAGGAACCTGGGGGCCACAGCTCTGAATTCCCCAGAGCTGGTACTTGAACCTACTATGGCTAAATAAACTTGCCACATTTATTGGTGGCTTCTGTTTAAACACGAGTATTATGGTGATAGCTTTATTTTCTTCTACCTTTTATTGATTATAATGTCCATGAGAGGTCAGGACCTGTTTTCTCAAATTTACAACCACATCTACAGCAGTTATTGAAAAAGCTGTACAATAGTAACTGCACAATATGTTCATTTGAATTATTTGAATACAATCTGTAAGTCAAATCTAGCCTGAGAGTTATCTCAGCTATCACAGTTCTGAAAATAGGAGCAGTCTCCTAGTTCTTAGATAGTATAAAAGTAATAACTATTATCAATGAGCCTAGAAAAACACACTTCCTCTTCATATAAACAAATGAAAGAATTTGACTGTTCAGCAAACTGGCTCTCAAATGACAATATGGCGTTATTTAAATATTAAAAATCGTATTTATTTTTAATACATTATTATTTTATTATGAGAGTTTATTATGTATCAGCCACAAAGCTGGTCACTGAACCTATATTATAGTTTAATTATCACAGCAATTTAATGAGGTAGCTACTCTTCTTAGCCCTATTTTGCAGGTGGGAAAACTGAGACACAGAGAGGTAACTACCCCAAAGTGGCACAGCTGTTTAGTTGTTGAGCCAGGATTTGAACCCAGAATCTAAATCTAGTCCTTTAACCAACCTGCAGTGCAAACCCTTACCCAAGACATCACAACACAGCAATTAAAATTGGAGAAAATGGAATGAGTTAGTTCCTAATCCAGTTAATTTCCCTGAATTAGAGAAAATCTCAAAATGTAATGTAATACATTTATTGAGGTGAGGGCTATGCTCTCTGATGACTAGTAATGTGTGGCCACACATCTTAAGACTATTTTTACACCTGCGTCCTGGGGCAATTGAAAGAGTCCCCTTCAACTCACAAATGTGTGTCTGGGTGATAAATCATATGACTACCGTATGAACACGTTTGCCTTTTCCAGAAATGTCCAAACTTTCTCAAGTAAAGCTACAATAGAGGCTAATTCAAGGATGAGATCCATTTTGTCATCTAACCCAGGACTCAAGACTAGAAATTAGCTGTCCAGGTACCTCTGAGTTTTACCCACAAAGGGATCCTTTGCTTGGCCTAGCAGCTGCCTTTCTTATCTGCCCCTCATTAAAAGCAGGGAAGTAAATGTCACAGCACAGTGTTCTGAAATCAGGTGGTGTACAGGAGAACATGTAACCCCTTGTTCCCAGGGTCTGAACATCCCTGCAGATATTTTAGCATGAACTCGGGCTGGCTGGGCTGAGAGCATCTTGTTTTCTGGCTTATGTAGGCTCAGCTATGCCTGGTGTCAAGAAGCTCAGTGACCCTTTCTGGGCTTAGAAGTGCCTCTTAGCCCTCAGGAGCCTTTTCTCCAGTAAATGTACCCTATGGAAAAGTAGTCCTTGATCCAATCAGTTCTTTGTTGACTGGACTGGTCAGTTTCCTCTAGGTTCTATTGGTGCATTCTTCTGGAATACATGATTTCAAGGACAGACTCTGTGTGTGAGTTTTTTAATTGTAAGTGTCAAAAGCTTTACTCACACTGGCTTAGGGAAAATACCACCACCACCAAGGGAACTTTAAAATCTATGTTCAAATTCCTGCTCAATCTGTGGCTGGATCAAATATTTTAAATGATGTAATTGGGGATCCGCCTTTCTGTCTCCCCCCCCTTTTTTTTTTTTTTTTTGGCTCTTCTTCCCTATTTATAGAAAGAGTCTCACCTCATGCAGCCACAGGTTCAAGTTTAAGTGATTCTTCATGTTTGAGACCCTAGAAAGAGAGAGACTATTTGTCTCTCAGTGTACATCTCAGTCCTTAAATAAAAGCTCTGACCAAAGTAGGGATAAAAAGAGGAGATAGTAAACACTTATAAAATATTCTTATATGCTGGTCACAATTTAATACTTTATATGTTTCAATTCCTTTAATCTATGTATGAGCCATATGAAAGAGGAATTATTATTATTATTGTTATTATTATTATTTCTGTTTTACAGATAAGAAAGTTGAGGTCCAGAGAGATTAAGTGACTTGTCCAAGGTTGTATAGCTTGCAATTGAAGAGCTAGCTATGGGAGTCTAGCAATGGAATAGATGCTCTCGATGCTCCACCTCATTATAGAATCATGTAATGAATAGCCCCATTAGATAAGGAAGAAAATTTTCTATGATGAAACTGTCTGTTCAGACAAAAAAATTAGCAGTAGGAGAGATCTACTAATCATATCCTCTAGACTTAGTTTACACGTTGTAAGGAGGGTATTGGCCTAGATGAGGGTCACAAAATACACAGCACACATATCACTATCACCACTATGCCCACACTGTGCCTAGGGCAGACATTACTAATTGATCGTTGCATTATGTGTCCCTTAAATCTAGATGAAGTCTCAGGATTCTTCTCAACACACTGATCCAGGCAACCTTAAAACCTAATGGTTTACAGGTGAAAATGAAACCTTTTGCCATTCTAGGATTAAAGGATCTCTCAACATGCTTCTGGGACTATCATTTCAGAATTCTTCTAAGGCAGTCACAAATAAATGACTTTTAGATAACAAAGCATAACCACAGGAGTTTATTAGATGCTCATGAGCAAGTGCAGTCTTTAGAATTCTTCAAGAATCCACTTGTCTGTGTCCCAGTTCATCCTGCTAAACTGTTGGGTTTGTTCTCTTCCTTTTCCTCTAATAATAACAAAAGGAAGAGTAGTAATATACCGTAAACCTCTCTTCTTAAATGCTCGCATACCTTTATACCAACCCTTTGAAGCGCATTCCACAAAGACCACTCTGAAAGGCCAGTAGTCTAGAAGGGGCTTGGGCCTAAATATAAATCCATGTTAACACTTTTACTTGAGGAACTTAAAAAAATTATTTATAGGATGTGAACCTGTTATTAGCAGCCCAGTAGTAAGAACCTGCTCTTAGTGCACTCTCTCACTTTCTTTATGAGGAAATTGAAACTGAGAGAAGTTCAGAAACTTTTCTAAAGTCACACAGAATTGGACTGTGGGCCTCAGACTTCTCACAACAAATCAACAAATATCTACTGAGTTTTAACGTGCCAGACTGTGCCAGGAACTGGGGTTTGGAAGAGGCATAAGCTGATATGCCTCTTCTGGCATTTACTTTCTAGTAGACTAGATGGGAAAAATTGAAAATGATGGGATTAAAAACAGTTGCTTTATGAATCCCAAAGTTGTCTTCGACTGGCAGGCTGTTCTTGAGGGGCATGCTTCCATCTTTTCTGAGGCGTGTTCCTTTCAAAACATGCTGAGCACATAGATCTGGAACAAACATTTCAAAACAAGACCTGTAGTGTGGAGGAAGCCTGAGTTTTGTAATTGGACTTTATGAAGTCACTTGCTCCTTTCTGCATCAGAAACTTCAGGCTATAGTTCCCTGGGCTTGGTTTCTCTTCTTCACCCCCTTCTACTTCCTACCCTGCCAACCTCCCTTGCACAGAAAAGTGTTCCCTGACTGTGCTCTGCCACCCTCCATCCTTAGGTTTGGTCCCTTTACCCTTGCATGGCTTTGTACAGCTCACTTGTTTATACTCATGAAGTAACTGATCAATTAATGACTGCCTCTCACATCAGAATGTAAGTTCCATGAGGGCCAAAATATATCTGCCCTATCTGCCCTTTCTCCTACTGCATCATTAGGCTTTAGGTCAGTACTTCGCGCAGACTACTTACTCAATATATTTAGGGAAGAGAGGAAGAGAAGAGAGAAGGTATGGGTGGATAGGTTTTAACCTTAATAAGAATGAAACATTTATTGAACACTTTTGATGTCTCAGGCTTCTTCGATCATTTGGTCTTAACCACAACCCTGGAATATAGGTTCCATCATCCCTATTTTATAAACGGTGAATTGAAGCTTAGAGAGGTTTAGTGACTTTCTCAAAGTCACCCAGCTATTAGGTGATGCATCAAGGATCTGAATTCAGTCTGTGTGACTGCAAGGTTCTTTCTAGTCTATATTATCCAAGAGCATGGTTAATCAATGTTGGCACAGTTGACATTTTGGGCTGCCCGAACCCTTGGTTTGGAGGCTACCCTGAGTTTGTGGGATGGCAGTGGCATCCTAGGCCTCTACTCATAGATATCAGTAATACCTCCCCCTGCCCCACCTCCGCCACCAGTTGGACAACCAAAACTGTCTCCAGATATTGTCTCCTAGGAGACAAAATCATCACTGGCTGAGAACCACTGCCTTAGAATAATAATAAGTCATATCCTAAAAACAGCATATTAAAATGCAGACTTTCTCAAAAACAGGTTTTTTTTTTTCTTAAACTTTGAGTTCATCTTAGCTTTCCTTTTCTGAATTCAAATTAAGAAAGCTTTTGAATCTGATAAACTCTTCATTGCTTGCCCTCTATCTCTAGTTAGACTTTTCAGAACCTTAATAAACAGTGAGTTCCTGCTGCTCACTCCCTTCCACACCCCCTCATGCTCCCTCTCTCAGGTTATCGCCCAATGATCCTATAACTTTGAATCTTTAAAAAAAGCAAAGAGAAGAGCCCCAATTTCAAGGGAAGGAAAGGATTAAAATGATGGCTCAGATTTGAACAGGGGGAATTTCTTTTTGTTTTGAAACAGATTCTTGTTCTGTAACCTAGGCTGGAGTGCAGTGAAGTGATCACAGTTCACTGCAGCCTCAACCTCCTGAGCTCAAGTGATTCTCCCATCTCAACCTCTCAAGTAGCTGGGACTATAGGCACACACCACGCTCAGCTTATTTTTTATTTTTTATAGAGATGGGAGTTTCCCTATGTTGCCCAGGCTGGTCTCAAACTCCTGGCTTCAAGCCATCCTCCTACCTTGGCTTCCCAAAGTGCTTGGATTACAGGCGTGAGCCACCATTCCTGGCCCAGGAATTTCTTATTTGCTACCAGGTTCTCCTTTTTTCATTCCTAACAGTCACCAGTCCAAAGAGTTTTAAAATTAAATCTGCAACTAAATTCTTTCCTTTCCATCTAATTTATTTTTGTATTAAAATAGGAAGCAGCTTCTATGTCTATTCTCATTCATTGCAAAGGAAGATGTATTAAAAGCCGGAATGTCTTACTAAGAGAGTTTCTAAACAAACTGTATTAAGAATGAAAAGATGGTCTATAGTAATAGAGAAATTGGTGACACCTGGTGGTGGACCATGTAATACTTATTAGAGTTAAAACAAGGTTATTAATATTTTTTAGAATAATCTGTGCTATTTCAGTCAAGTACCATAAAGTATTTTTGGCTCACAGCTGTTTTAATGAGCAGGGCAGGACTATATAATTGCAAATGGTTTCGCTCTAGAATTCAGAATAGCTCTTACATTTTTTCTTTTTTTCTGCATGTAAAAGCCTAGCGCAGGCAGGAACTAGGGAGCAGAGGCAAATCCATGTGCTTATAAGACCTCTCAAGAATTGGCTTTGGCTCGAGACTTAAAATCAGAAAGTCAACTTCAGTGACTTTGGCAAGTGGCCCACCTGGAGAGGTATGACTTGGGTGTGGTTGCAACAAAGGAGAGTCCTGTGAGACAAGAGGTGAATGTTGCTTGCCTTGGGATTTAGTCAAGAGAGATCAGGTACACATAATAGCCATTGTCATCATTGTCTTTTATCAGCCCCTCTGTTGAAGTTCAGCCTAAAATTTCCAGGCAGTTGTCTCAAGGAAGCGTGTGTGTGTGTGTGTGTGGACATACGTGGACAGGCAGATGATGGTGATTAGAGACCACTTCACTAGTCACAAGCACTTGGAATGCAAGCTGGCTGCCTCAAAGGGAAATGCTTCTCCTACATCTGGAAACTTATTGGGTATCTTTTGAATCTTGGGTACATTGGCGATTGATATTACCCTGCAGCCTCTCCTGACTCAACTTACTGCTGATGAGCATTTTCTTTGATTTTTTTGTAGCTACTGAAATTATTAGGTTGGTGCAAAGGTAATTGCAGTTTGTGCCATCACTCTCAACAGCAAAAACTGCAATAACCTTTGCACCAACCTAATAGTTCCACTAGCAGATACTTTTAAAACCTGATACTGGAAGAAGGCTTAAGTACAGAATAGGAATGAGGCCCTTCACATGCACCCTGCACTGTGTGGTCTCTGGGCTACAGGTCTGTACTCTGGAGTACAGAGCCCAGGGAGAGTATTTGGTCGATGCAAAAGTAATTGTGTTTTTTGCCATTAAAAGAAATGGCAAAAACTGCAATTCTTTTGGGCCAATAATATAAGTGTTGGATTTGGTGCACTGGAACATGAAGAAAGTCAGGGCCAATTGAAGCCACTGTACCTGAAAGTCCAGGAGATTTCCATTTTCCTTGAATTTGGTTTAACCAAATTAATGCACATTAAAGCCATGACCTAGGAATGAATGGTCATGCCTTTGAGAAACTGTTAACCTGAGAGATTCCTCTGATCTTGGTAGCCTTAACCAAGGTATTCGCTTGGCATACAATACTCCCTTGTTCCTCTTGACCTTGTACTTCTGTCTGGACACTGTCCTTTACACAGTCTCCCTTTTGCTTGCCTATCTCCTAGTCTTTAAAGGCCACTTTTTTAACACACTCAAGTCCACATTCGCTTCCTTTTTTTTTTTTTTTTTTTTTTTTTGAGACAGAGTTTCGCTCTTTTTGCCCAGGCTGGAGTGCAATGGTGCAATCTTGGCTCACCACTACCTCTCCCTCAGCCTCCCTAGCAGCTGGGATTACAGGCATGTGCCTGTAATTTTGTTTTTTTAAAGAGACGGAGTTACTCCATATTGGTCAGGATGGTCTTGAACTCCTGATCTCAGGTGATCTGCCCGCCTCGGCCTCCCGTTAGCTTCCTTTTTTATGTCTCATTTAGCACAAAATAGAAATATTAAAAACAACCTAAATATCTGACCATTCAAATGTGATTAAATATATCATGGAATAATATGCAGTGACAAAAAATATTTACTTAGAAAAATTTATATTATTTAATTAGGTTAAATAATTATAAAAGTAAGTATAATATTTTCTAGAGGACACAACTATGAATTTCTGCTTGAGGATGAAACTATAAACTGTATCAGGATAGTACAGGAAGGAGATTATGCAATGCATAAAAGGATCTCAAATATACAACACACACACACACACGCGCGCGAATAAAAGGCCAGTTTAATATTCATCAAAATGTTAACAATGATGAACTTCATAGTTACAAACGTGCATTATTTTATAATTTAAAAAGTTGATGTTTAAAATTTAGCCTCAATGCTATCCAATGGAAAGAAGATAATCTTTTGAATAAATACTACTAGAGCAAGTGGACATTCCCATGCCAAAAAAAAAAAAAAAAAAGAATCTACACAATGGCTTACCCTTTTCACAAAATTTAACTCAAAATGGATGGAGGCCTGAAGGTAAAATGCAAAATTATAAAACTTCTCAAAGACAACATAGAAAAAAATCTAAGTGATTTTGGATTCAATAATGATTATTAGATACCTCACCAAAAGCACAATCTATGAAAGAAAAAAATTGTTAAGTTAGATTTCATTAAAATTAAAAACTTCTGCTCTGTGAAAGACACTGTTAAGCCGCAGATTGGGAGAAAATATTTGTAAAACATGTATGTGATAAAGCACTTGTATCCAGGATATATAAAAAATTATTAAAACTCAACAATTAAAAACTGTATAGACACCTAGAGCCAAAGAAGATATGTCCATGAAAGGTCAGGCACAGTGGCTCACACCTGTAATCCCAGCACTTTGGAAGGCCCAGGTGGGTGGATCACTTGAGGTCAGGAGTTCGAGACCAGCCTGGCCAATATGGTGAAATCCTGTCTCTACTAAAAATCCAAAAATTCGCTGGGGATGGTGGTACATACTTGTAATCCCAGCTACTCAGGAGGCTGAGGCAGCAGAATAGATTGAACAAGGAGGCGGAGGTTGCAGTGAGCAGAGATTGTGCCACTGTACTCCAGCCTGGGTGACAGAGTGAGACTCTGTCTCAAAAAAAAAAAAAAAAAAAAAAAGATGCTCAACATAAAATGTCATTAGAGAATTGCAAATTAAAACAACAATAAGAACTACATAGCTATTTACCGTTTAGAATGGTTAAAGTGCAAAACACTGACAATGCCAAATGCTGGTGAGGATGTGGAGGAACGGGGACTCTCATTCACTGATGGTGGGAACGCAAAATGGTACAGTCACTCTAGAAGATAGTTTCACAGTTTCATACAAAGTTCAACCTTGTCTACCATATAATAGAGCAATACATCTAGATATTTACCCAAATGCATTGAAAACTATGTCCACACAAAGAAACTGTCTACCAATGTTTACAGCAGCTTTATTCATAATTGCCCCAAATTCTAGTTTGCTTCTAGCAACCAAGATGTCCTTCAATAGTTGAGTGGATAAACAAACTGTGGTACATCCATACAATGGAATATGTTATAACAACAAAAAATAAATGATCTATTAAGCCACAGAAGACATGGAATAATCTTAAGTGCATGTTACTGAGTGAAAGAAACCAACCTGAAAAGCCTGCATTCTGTATGATTCCAAATAAATGACGTTCTGGAAAAGGCAAAACTATAGAAACCAAAAAATGATCAGTGGTTGCCAGAGGTTAATGGAAAGGAAGGGAAGGATGAATCGGTGGAGTACAGGGGAGTTTTAGGATGGAACTATGCTGTATGATACTGTAATGGTGGATGCATGACGTTATACATTTGACAAATGAACCATGCAGCACAAACAGGAAACTCTAATGTAAACCAAGGACTTCAGTCAATAATAATGTACCAATATTGGTTCATCACTTGTAGCAAATATACCAAACCAATGGAAGATGTTAATCCTAGGAGAAACTGTGTGTTTGGGATGGGAGTGGAGTAGTATATGGGAACTCTCTCTACTTTCTGTTAAAATTTTCTGTAAGTCTAAAACTACTCTAATAAATAAAGTTTATTTGTTTAAAGGAATCTAGCCTCCAATAAATTCTTGGCAGAATTTCTTCTGACATTTGACCACAATGGCTAAGTAGTTCTGCTTCTCATCTAGTTACTACCCCATGAGAAGGTTCATGAGAAGATGAATTATAAGTAGTGGGAAGTCCAGGTGTCTAGTTTCCTTAAAATAACAATAAAAGTCCTACGGAGGAGTGTCTAGCTTTCTTGAAAATCTTCTCTTCCCTTTTGGACATCTTCAAATAAACAGTCAACTTGGTAGCAATAGAGTTAAGTCTCAAAGCAAGAAATCTAGCTGCTTTTGGATTCAAATCCCTTCTGAATATTTTTCAGAAGCTTCAGATCCAAGTGGATCCCTGTCAACAGCATGAAATATAGGAGCCAATAGAGAACTGTGGACCAGATTCTAATAGAATGATTATATACTATATTATATTAGGTCATGTTATTCATTTCATTGTATAACCAAGAAAACTTGCAGCTCAAGAGATGGAAAGCATGTCCAAGGACACACAGCTAGTGACCCGGGATCTGAACACGTACTCTGGAGACTAATACCACACTGTCCCCAGTGAGCACTGTCACTATGCTGTTCACAGGTTTCTCAGAAGCAGGGACGGGTTCAGAATCCAGCAATCCCACCACATGCCCACTCATTTTCTGGTTTACCTTGTCTCCTCCAACTCTTCTTACTCAATGTTGTAGCTCCTTCATGGGACAAAGTGAGAGGACCATGTCAGCAAATATTGGACTATCCTGTTCTCTTCCCTAAAAGAGACACTACTGATGCTTTTCAGTGAGGCAGACATTTCCTCCTCAGGAATCTTTGCCTGCTACATTAGTTCTGAATTCCTTGAAGATGGTGACTTTTCTTAGATTCATCTCTATTACCTGATACACTGGTGCTTTGATATTGCTTGGTAAAGCTCTGTTTAATAAATGAATGAATGAAATAACATCTCTAATCATATCAGTTATTTTGACATGTTAACATGTCATAGTTGTCGTTTATTAAACACATTTTTAGTGAGTACCTACTATGTCCCAGGTGTTTGGGTGAAGGAAAAGGGACAAGATGGAGGAAGGTGAACAAGATGGAGCAGTCCCTGTTGTTTCCGGGTTCTTCTTCACAGATTTTCCCGCACCCGGGAAAAGAACCAAATCAACTGAGCATGCGCAGAATGACGTCAAGCCAGGGACACCGAAATTCAAGAAGCCACTCCTACACACATGCCCCGAACTCCTCCCCTTCCAGCTCCCAGGCATAAAAGTCCGCCGCCGGTAAGCGCCGGTGTGACTTCTTCGGCCCCCCACATTCGTGGACCGGAGAACATCACCCGAGAGCACCGGCGTGACTTCCCTGGCCCCCCTGCACACCTGAGGACCAGAGAACCTCGTCGGAGAGTGTATGCATATTTGCAATAAAAGACTGCCACTTTCTTATGTACTTTGGCCTCATGTTTAATTATTTAGCTCTCCTAAATTAAGTTACATTAAATTAAATCAAAACAGTTAGTGCCGAATTGAATTAAATTAAAACACCAGGCACTATGATAAGGATACAAGTAGTAAACCAAGAGAGGCAATGTCTCTGCTCACATGGTACTTGCCTTCTACTGGGAAGAGACAGACAGGAAGCAAAGTAACAAATTTTGTAGTGTGTTTTCATTTTTAATTGAATTTTTATTAAGATAATTATAGAGTCATAAGCAGTTGTAAGAAATAATACATTAAGATCCTGTGTGCCTTTTAACTCAGTTTTTCCTGATGTTAATGTCTTGGGAAAGTATAGTACAATATTACAACCAAGATAATGACCTTGACACAATCCACCTATCTTTTTCAGATTTCTCCAATTTTACTTGTATTAATTTGTGCACACAAAATAAAGTTCTGTACTCTAATCAATGTGTAGGTTCATGTATTCACCACTATAATCAAGATAAAGAATAGCTTCACAGAAATTCCTTGTGTTCCCCTTTTATTTTATTTTATTTTTTGAGATGGAGTCTCACTCTGTCACCCAGGCTTGAGTGCAGTGGCGAGATCTCAGCTCACTTCAACCTCCACCTCACGGGCTCAGAGGATTCTCCTGCCTCAGCCGTCTGAGTAGCTGTGATTACAGGCATGCACCACCATGCCCAGCTAATTTTTGTATTTTTAGTAGAGACAGGGTTTCACTATGTTGGTCAGGCTGGTCTTGAACTCCTGACCTCAGGTGATCTGCCCGCCTCGGCCTCCCAAAGTGCTGGAATTAGAGGTGTGAGCCACCGTGCCCAGCCTACCTTTTTATAACCACGCTCGTCTCCCTTCCCTAACTTGTCCTTAACTCCTGTAAACCAGTAATCACTCCTCCTTTTCTATAATTTTGCCATTGCAAGAATCTTATATAAATATGTAAATACACAATGTAACCCTTGGAGACTGGAGGTTTTCACTCAGCATAATTTCCTTCAGATCTATCCAAGTTATGTTTTTAATATTGCTGAGTAATATTCCATGGCATGAATGGTGTATAGTTTGTTAACCATTCACCCATTGAAGAATATCTCTGCTGTTTTCATTTTATGGCTAGTATGAGTGAAGCTGCTATCAATGCACATATACAGGTTTTGTGTGGCCATAAGTTTTTGTTTTTTCTCAACATTTTGCTTTAAAATGTTTTAAACATAAAGCAAGGTTGAAATTTTTTCAGTGAACAGTCACACATCCAACCACCTAGATTTTACCATTAATTTAAAAAAAGTAATGTACTTTATTTATTTTTTAAAGTAATTTTAGGTTTATAGAAAAGTTAATAGTACAGTGAATTCTCATATCCCCCCTTCCTTCTGTACGCAATTTCCCTATTACTAACATCTTGCATTAGTGTGGTACATTTAATATAATTGATAAGCAATATCAATACATTATTATTGGCTGAAGTTCACAGTTTATGTTAGGGTTTACTCTTTGTGTTGTACAGTTCTATGGGTTTTGTCAAATGCATGGGGTCGTGTATCCACATTTACAGTGTCATACAGAATAGTTTAATCACCCTAAAAATCCTCTACTCTCTATCTAGTCATCTCTCCCTTCTTTCTTCCCTCACTAACTCCTGGCAACCACTGACCTTTTATGGTCTCTATAGTTTTGCCTTTTCCAGAATGTCATATATTTGAAATCATACGGTATGCAGCATTTACAGATTGGCTTCTTTCATTTGGCAATATGCGCTTAAGTTTACTCCATGTCTTCTGTGACTTGATAGCTCATTTATTTTTTATCACTATAACATATTCCATTGTATGGATGTACCACAGTTTGTTTATCCACTCAACTATTGAAGGACATCTTGGTTGCTTCCAGTTTGGGGCAATTATGAATAAAGCTGATTACAAATGAATAAGTTTATTCAATTATGAATAAACATTGGTGGACAGTGTCTCACGTGTCCATGTGAAGAGACCCCCAAACAGACTTTGTGTGAGCAACATGGCTGTTTATTTCACCTGGGTGCAGGCGGGCTGAGTCAGAAAAGAGAGTCAGCAACGGGTGCTGGGATTATCATTAGTTCTTATAGGTTTTGGGATAGGCGTTGGAGTTAAGAGCAATGTTTTGGGGGCAGGGGTGGATCTCACAAAGTATATTCTCAAGGGTGTGGAGAATTACAAAGAACCTTCTTAAGGGTGGGGGAGATGATAAAGAACCTTCTTAAGGGTGGGGGAGATTACAAAGAACCTTCTTAAGGGTGGGGGAGATTACAAAGTACATTGATCAGTTAGGGTGGGGCAGAAACAAATCACAATGGTGGAATGTCATCAGTTAAGGCTATTTTCACTTTTGTGCATCTTCAGTTGCTTTAGGCCATCTGAATGTATATGTGCAGGTCACTGGGGATATGATGGTTTAGTTTGGGCTCAGAGGCCTGACAGTTTTCTGTGTGGACATAGTTTTCAACTCATTTAGGTAAATACACAGGGGTACAATTGCGAGATCCTATAGTGGACTAAGCTTGGCTTTGTAAGAAACTACCAGACTGTGTTTCAGAGTGACTGTACCATGTTATGTCCCCACCATCAATGAAAGACAGTTCCTGTCACTCCACATTCTCATCAGCATTTGATATTGTCAATGTTTTGGATTTTAACCACTCTAATAGCTATGTAGTGGTATCCCATTGCTCTTTTAGTTTGTAATTTTCTAATGACATTTCATGTTGAGCATCTTTTCGTATGCTTATTTGCCATCTGTATAATTTCTTTAGTGAAATGAATGTTCATATCTTTTGCTTAATTTTTCACTTATTTATTTTTATTGAGTTTTAAGAGTGTTTTATGTATCTTGAATACAAGTCATTTATCAGGTATGTGTTTTGCAAATATTTTCTTCCACTTCGTGGCTTATCTTTCATTCTCTTAACAGTATCTTTCATGAAGCAGATGTTTTTTAATGTTAACGAAGTCCAAATTACCTATTTTGTTTTGTCATGGATTGTGTTTTTGGTGTTGCATCTAAAAAGCCATCACCCAATCCAAGGTTACTTAGATTTTCTCTTGTATTATCTTCTAGAGGCATTATAAGTTTGCATTTTACTTTTAGGTGTATGATCCATTTTAATTTTTGTGGAATTTAGGAAGTTTGTGTCTAGATGCATTTTTAAAAATATTTCATATAAATGTTCAGTTGTTCTAGCACCATTTGTTGAAAACACTATCTTTGCTCCATTGAATTGTCTTTGCTCCCTCTTCAAAGATCAAGGCTACACTGATGTGAATCTATTTCTTACCTGTCTATATTCTGTCCCATTTATCTGTTTGCCTAGTCTTTCTCCATGCTACACTGTCTTGATTCTTGTAGATATTGTTTGTCAAGTTGAAGAAGTTCCTCTTTAATTCTTGTTTGCTTAGTGTTTTAAACTATAATCATTACTGGATTTTGTCTAATATTTTTTCTGGACCAATGGATATGCTCATATGATTTTCTTTCTGTAGTCTGTTGATATGATGGGTTACACTGATTGCATTTTGAATGTTGAATCCCATTTTCATACTAGAATACATCCTACTTGGTCATGGTGCGTAATTATTTTCTTACATCATCGGATTTACTTTGCTAATATTTTGTTGATGATTTTATGTCTTAGTTCATGAGAGATATTGGTCTTTAATTTTTGTTCTTGTAATGGATTTCATCAGGGTAATGCTGGCCTCATAAAAATAAGTTGGAAAGTGTTCCCTCCTCTTCTATTTTCTGGAAGAGATTATGTAAAATTGATGTTAATTATTTTTTAAATGTTTGGTAGAATTTCTGATGAAACCATCTGGGATTGGAGATTTCTTTATTAAGGGCTCTTTAATTATAAATTCAATTTCTTTAATGGTTATAAGGCTATCAAGATTGTCTATTTCATGTTGATTGATTTTGGGTAGTTTGTTGTTTTAAATGAATTGATCCACTTCTTCTAAGTTGTAGAATTTATGAGTTGAAAGTTATTTCTAGTATTCCCTTATTCTTTTGTATGTGTTTTTAAGTAATAAATTATGTTGATAAAATAAAAATGGGGATGATCAGAAGAGGCCTGCCAGAGGAGTAATGTGTGAGCTAAGGCCTGAAGGGATCAATCATGGAAAACATTAGAGAGAGAGATTTTCAGGCACAGGGAGAAGTTAGTACAAAGGCCCAGAGAAGGGGACAAGTTTGGCATATTTGATGATGAAGAAAAACTAGCTGGAGTGGAAAGAACAACAAGGAGATTGGTGGGTGTTGAATCTGGAGAGGAGGACAGAGGCCACGGGATGCAGTAGCTTTGGATCATGGGAAGGCACTTAGATACTGTAGGTGTGCTGCAACAGCCTTTCTTGGTTTTAAGCAGGAAAAATCATACACAGATTTATATTTATAAAAGATCACTGTGACTGCTGTATGGACAATGGATTCTAGGAGAGCCGAGGATCATATTATGAAGATAACATTATGAAGACATGAAGTTTTTGCATTGTTCTCTGTAAGACGGTGGTGGTGTGCATCCCAGGGGCATGGCACTGGTGGAGAGAAGGAGACAGAGTCAGGATGGGGTTTGGAGGTCCTGCCTCTATCCATGTTTGCCCTGCTGAACTGAACTCCTGTTTAAGACTAAGTACAACCCTCCTTTTTTTGTTGAGCTTCCAACACAGCTACTTCTTTTTCAGACCGTCTAAGTCCATGAAGTTTAAACAACATTCAGACTATCAAAAACCATCTCTGCTCTGTTGTGGCTTTTCTTCGACAGTATAAATTGCCCTAGAAGTTGTTTTCTGCCAGCTCATGATTCCCTGACTAACTTTAAAGGGTTTCTTGAGAAGGCTTTGGCCATTTGTTTTGTCAGAGGTTTGGGCGATTGTTCAAAGTACTGAGAGATAACAAGGGTACAGTTTAATGTGCTACAGATGTCTGGGACGGTGACTCAGGCTCCTGGCAGAAATCCAAGGCAGGAAACCTGCTGTTGCAATTCGTATTCTCTGTGTCTATGCCGGAAACGGCTTGAGCTGTAATTGCAGAGTTTATAGTGATGTAAATGCAGCCAAACCCCCGAGTGAAGCCTCACAGATGTACATCATTAGGAGAGCTCTCAGCCTCGCTCATATGCTGTTCAGAGGCGATTCATTTGCAATCAGTTTCAAAGACTGTGGATGGGAAGAATGTTCTTTCATATTGTCTAGCTCAGTTTAAAATCTGCCCTCCCGACATTTTGATAAAAGGTAATAACCGAACCTCTGTGTTCAGCAGAATGTGCTTATAATAATAAGCCTGGCATTAAAAAAAGAAGACCCAAAGTATCAATAGCCCTTTACAAACAGAATACACAGTTTTTCATTTGACCCAATTGTCTGCTGCACTTCTCTCCTACCTACCTTATGATTAGGAAGGAGGCAGCCCTGGAGCTCCCAAGTCAGAAAGCTCTGGATACAAATTTCAGAAATGCTGCTTTTATTCTTTATTAATATAAAGGTCCAGGAACAAAGAGGTTTTCTATTTATAAACTTTTAGAAATAGAGGAGAAATTGTAAAGTGTCTACTTATAATATTTAATTAAATTCAATTTCTTATTTAATGTATTAAGATCCCAGTGAGAAACAGGTGCATATTCAAAAAAGATTTTTTTTTTCTTTTCTTTTTTTTTTTTTTTTTTTACAAATTAATAAGAGTAGCTTGGGTATAAGGGAACAACAACAAGAGGTAGTGGAAGAACCTGGATTTGTGTAATTGCCCGGTGGGTTGTTTTTGCCCACTTCACAGAGTCGATTCACTGAGACAGCAGTATTGTGGTGAAGAGAGTTTACTAAATGCAGAACCAGTCAAATGGAAAGAAGGGAGTTTATTGCACAAATCAGCCACCCCACAAAGCTCTGAGGCTAGGGCTTCTCAAGGATGGTTTGGTGGGCAGGGGGCTAGTGAATGGGGAATGGTGATTGGTTGGGCTGGGCATGAAATGATAGGGGATCAAATTCTTGAGCTAAGTCCCTGCCTAGGTAGGGGCCACCAGACCAGATAAGCCAGTTTCTTGGTATGTGTAATGGGTCTGGGTAGAGTCAGTTGGGTTTCCAGAATGCAAAAGTCTGAAAAGTATCTCAAATACTAGTCTTAGGTCTTAGAATGCGATGTCATCGAAAGGGGCAATTAGGCAAGTTACAAATCTTGTGACCACCCCTGTGTAATTCTTGAGCAGTAAACAATGACTTGTTATCATTTAACTATGCCTAGGTTTTAGCAGAATTCATGCTCCTCCCATAATTTTAATCTCGTGACCTTTCATTAGTTTTACAAATGTGGTTTTAGTCTCAGAACAAGGAGAGGGTAGTTTTGGGAAGGGGCTAGTATCACCCTTGCTTTGAGATTAAATCATAAATAGCATTCCTTCCATAGTTAGCTTGACCTATGGCCAGGAAGAAGCAAAGATAGCTTGTGAGGTTAGAAGCAATATGGAGTCAGCTCTGTCAGATTTCTCTGTCATAATTTTGCAAAGTCAGTTTCCTTAGCAGCAGCAGGACTGTTTCCACCCCTGGGCCTATCAGGCTGCAGAAGAGAAGAAGCCCTCACAGGAACCTGGAAGGAAGGAAGGAAGAAAATTGTCATGACAAGAAGGGTGACCTCCAGTGAGGGGCAGAACCTGGCTGAGGTGACCTTGCAGGGAAAGAAGCTAGGACCTCACTTTCTCCCTCTTCCCTAGCCTCTCTTCTCCTGCTGGGCTCACATTAGCTGACTCGCATTGGCTGACTCGCATTGGCCAGAGCCAAGCCAAAGCCAGGCAGCTTCCTGAGGAGAGGGGAAGGGAGAGAAAGGTGAGAAGTGGATCTTTAGGGACAAACTCATATATATTTAAAGATGCATATCCTAAAATAATAATTTTGAAATGCTGCTTTTGTCTAACATTGGATTTTCTGGAACTGTTTTTTTTTTTTTGAGATGGACTCTTGTTCTGTTGCCCAGACTGGAGTGCAGTGGTGTGATCTCAGCTCACTGCAACCTCCATCTCCCGAGTTCAAGCGATTGTCCTGCCTCAGCTTCTCAAGTAGCTGGGATTTCAGGCGTGCACCACTGTGTCTGGCTTTTTGTATTTTTAGTGTAGTTGTGGTTTCACTATGTTGGCCAGGCTGTTCTCAAACTCCTGACCTCAAACGATCCTTCTGTCTCAGCCTCCCAAAGTGCTAGGATTACAGGTGTGAGCCACCGTGCCCAACCATGGAACTATTTTATCCAAACTCTTCATACATCAATTTTGTTTTTATCATTAAAGCCATTTTGGAGTCATCTAACACAGTTTTAAAAGCTCTTCACTTTTTAAATGCAGAACTTCTAAATCTTTTCGTGATCCTGTTACTGGAATTTTTGCCCAAGTTACAAATACACATTCATATACTATTATGAAAATATTTTTTCATTTTTTGGTAGATTTATGTTTATATAAACCACTGTTGAAGTATGTGCTGTTTTACTTTCTGAAAATAATTTTTAAAGATTATTTATAATTGTATTTGTTCCTTCCAGTTGAGAGGTTGTTCTAATGAAAAGTATGATGAAAGGCATACTCATGCATACTCAATTTTTTTCGTTTTTTTTGAGATGGAGTCTCGCTCTGTGGTCCAGGCTGGAGTGCAGTGGCACGGTCTCAGCTCACTGCAACCTCCACCTCCTGGGTTCAAGTAATTCTCCTGCATCAGCCTCCCAAGTAGCTGGGACTACAGGTGCCCACCACCACGCCCAGCTAAGTTTTTGTATTTTTAGTAGAGTTGGGGTTTCACCATGTTAGCCAAGACAGTCTCGATCTCTTGACCTTGTGATCCACCTGCCTCGGCCTCCCAAAGTGCTGGGATTACAGGCATGAGCCACTGCATCCGGCTAATTTCTTTGCCTCTCTTTTTACCAACTCTGTCAGCTTACTTTAATAAACATTTAAGTAGGATTAATGGAGGTCATTTTAGCAATATTGTGTCTTCCCCAAATGGCACTTGGTGATGGAGTAACCTATAATTTGACAGACATTGTATTGATAGGAGTATAAGATTATTTCCTTTTATTTAAGGAATAATTTTATGGAGGGAAACATTCTTTTGTGTAGCCATATGCTGTGCTAAATCTATCTAGACCTTAGTTTCCTCATCTGCAAAATAAAAATAATACCAGGGCTTACCTCACAAAATTGAGAAAAATTAACTGAGATAATGTAACTAATGCAATGTTTGGGACACAGTATGTACTTCACCTAGTTTATATCAATTATTTTAAAAGTTTCTAAATGACCATAAGTAATTCATTTTCTTAAAGAACTATTTTCTTAACTGATGATTACTCTTTTCATATTCAGACTTGTAAGTAATAGATTAGTGGTGTGATTTGGCAATAATAAATGCAAACATTGTGCTTGAAAAACATTTTCATATGGTTGCTATGGATAAATTCTAGAATTTTCTATGTGATTTTTGGTAGGAGGTAGGCTACTTTTGAACCATTAGAGAGGGTTTATAAACACCTGTTTATTCTTTGTCTGAATTCAACACTCATCCTTTTCTTTTTCATATACCATTGCTAAATATATGCCAATTTTTGATCTTTTCTTTTAAAAACATTTGTATAAATTTCAGGTGTACAAGTGCAGTTTTGTTACATGGATACATTATGTAGTGGTGAAATCTGGGGCCGGGCCTGGTGGCTCAAGCCTGTAATCCCAGCACTTTGGGAGGCCGAGATGGGTGGATCACGAGGTCAGGAGATCGAGACCATCCTGGCTAACACAGTGAAACCCCGTCTCTACTAAAAAATACAAAAAACTAGCCGGGCGAGGTGGTGGGCGCCTGTAGTCCCAGCTACTCGGGAGGCTGAGGCAGGAGAATGGCGTAAACCCGGGAGACGGAGCTTGCAGTGAGCTGAGATCCGGCCACTGCACTCCAGCCTGGGCGACAGAGCCAGACTCCGTCTCAAAAAAAAAAAAAAAAAAAAAAAATTTGGGCTTTCAGGGTAAACATTACCTGCATAGTGTACATTGTACCTATTAAATAGTTTCTCATCCCTCACCCGCCACCTTTCCAGCTTTCCAAGTCTCCAAAGTCTGTTATTCCACATTCTATGTCCCGGTGTATACATTATATAGTTTCCAATTACAAGTAAAAACGTGGTATTTGACTTTCTGTTTGAGTTGTTTCATTTAAGATAATGGCCTCCAGTTCCACCCATGTTGCTGCAAAAGACATGATTTTATTCTTTTTATGGCTGAATAGTATTCCACTGTGTGTGTGTGTGTGTGTGTGTGTGTGTGTATGGCTGAATAGTATTCCATTGTGTGTGTGTATACATATATATCACATTTTCTTAATCCAAGCATCTGTTGCTGGACACTTAAGTCGAATCCATATCTTTGCTATTGTGAATACTGCTGGTACATGATACAGGTATCTGAGTACAGGTATCTTTTTGATGTAATGATTTCAATTGCTGGGTTGAATGGTGGTTCTATTTTTAGTTCTTTGAGAAATACCATTCTGTTTTCCATAGAGGTTGTACTAATTTACTTCCCACCAACATTGTATGTGGTCCCTTTTTTCCACATCCTAACCAACAAGTTATTTTATTGAGCTTTTAATAGCCATCCTGACTGGTGTAAGATGATATCGCACCATGGTTTTAATTTGCATTTCTCTGATGATTAGTGATGTTGAACATTTTTTCATATGCTTGTTGACCATTTACATGTCTTCTTTTGAAAAATGTCTAGTCATATCCTTTGTTCACTTTTTAATAGGGTTGTTTGTTGTTGTTGTTGTTGAGTTGTTTGGGTTCCTTGTAAATTCTGGATATCAATTACCTGTTGGTTGCATAGTTTGCAAATATTTTCTCCCATTTTGCAATTTGTTTGTTCACTCTGTTGCTTATTTCTTTTGCTGTACAGCAGCTTTTTAGTTTAAATTAACTCCCATTTATTTTTTGTTTTTGTTGCTTGTACTTATGACATCTTAGTTTATTAATTCTTTGCCTAGACCAATGTCCAGAAGAGCTTTCTCTAGGTTTTCTTCCTGTACTTTTATAGTTTCAGGTTTTACGTTTAAGTATTTGATCCATCTTTGATTCATTTTTTATAGGGTGAGAGATAGATATCCAGTTTCATTCTTCTGCCTGTGGTAATCCAATTTTTCTCAGCACCATTTACTGAAAAGGACATTCTTTCTCCAGTGTGTCTTTTTGGTGACTTTGTCAAAGATCAGATGACTGTAGATATGTAGTTTCTTCTCTGGGTTCTCTATTCTGTTCCATTGATCTATGCGTCCATGCTGTTTTGGTTACTGTAACATTGCAGTATAATTTGAGGTCAGCTAATGTGATGCCTCTAGCTTTGTTAATTTTGCTTAGGATTGCTTTGACTTTTGTTCTCTTTTTAGTTCCATATGAATAAACCTGTGAAAAATGACATTGAGTAGTTTGATAAGAATTGCATTAAATCTGTAGATTGCTTTGGGCAGTATGGTAATTTTAACAACATTAATACTTTTTTTTTTTTTTTTTTTTTGAGACGGAGTCTGTCTCTGTCACCCAAGGTGGAGTGCAGTGGCATGATCTTGGCTGACTGCAACCTCCACCTCCCGGGTTCAAGCAATTTTCCTTCCTGAGCCTCCTGAATAGCTGGGATTACAGGCACATGCCACCACACCCAGCTAATTTTTGTATTTTTAGTATAGACGGGGTTTCACCATGTTGGTCAGGCTGGTGTCTAACTCCTGACCTCATGACCCGCCCACCTCAGCCTCCCGAAGTCCTAGAATTACAGGCGTGAGCCTCGGCGCCCAGCCAAAAACATTAATTATTTCAATCCATAATCATGAGATGTTTTTCCATTTGTTTGTGACATCTACAATTTATTTCGTCAGTCTTTTATAATTTTCCTTGTAGGGATCTTTCACCTCCTTGATTAAATATATTCCCAGATACTTTATTGTTTTTGTAGCTGTTGTAAATAGGACTGCCTTCTTGATTTTTGTTCTCAGCTTTATTGTTATTGGTGCATCGAAATGCCACTGATTTTTGTATGTTGATTTTGCATCCTGAAACTTTACTGAATTTATAAAATTTGTTTTTTGGAGGAGTCTTAAGGGTTTTCTGTTTTCTGGAGAATCCAAGGTCCTTCTACTCATTATGAGCATCAACTGCCTTTGCCCAGTAGGTGGCGAAGGCGTAGAAGGTTCAGCTATACCTATTCTGAGTACCAGACTGTCGTTTTGACTTAATTTTGATTCTTGTCTTTTGGTTTCATTTGCTTTCTTTTATTTTTGTCTTTTTAATAAAGCCAAATGCAAAAATAAGGTAATCCACTGAGTTGTCCATGTAGATTTAAGGTAATCAAAATTTAAATATAACTTTTCTTGATATCCTGGCATTATATTTCTAAAATGCAGGTCTTTTGCAGTCTCTTTAAACTAAAACTGATAAGAAGAGCTAACATATCATGATCTTACATTATACTGTCTCATCTACGGAATTTTAGGAAAGGAATCTTAGTAATAGGAACACATTTTCATACTTATACATAGTATTTTCAAATATTAAGGGGAAGGGAAAACAGGTAGAGATTAATGTTATTCTACACAAACACACACACACAATTATTAACTCTGTAGGGGAGACTATTCCCTATATATACAGCCTTTATAGAAAAGATGACTCATAGAGACCCAGGCAGCTGCCGGACACCAGCATCTCACTCTCGTTGGACCTGCTACAAGCCCTGTGCTGGGGATTGAGATGAAGTGATGGACAGCTCTGTCTTCTTCATATTTTTTTTTGCAAATGGGACTTCAGACTATATCATGATAGAAGGAGAAAGAAAAGCCATATTGCTAAAGTTGTGTGTGTATTCTGTGTGTGTGTGGGTGTGTGGTGTGTGCGCGCGCATATGCACACAGCACTTCACAGTAAAGAGAAGAGACACTGCACTGTTATGCAAAACAGCCAGAGGGACTAGGCAAAAGTGTAAAGTCAGATGCCTGCAGGGACCAGGTAAATAAAATGTGTGCATAAAGCAGGCTGGCTGTTAGAAAATCACCAGTGTGCTAAATGGAAATGACACTTGCACTTGTTATTGACACCACAATCAGAAATATACATGTATGTGCAGGGGAGACAGACAAACATACCGTAGCAAACTGGAGAACCCTTGTCCCTCCTAATTAATAGTTGGGCCAAATCATGTCTATAGCTTGAATCGGCCCCAGAGCCCATCAATTAGTGACTTCTTAACTTCTGTTCAAGGTGCAGCTCCTTTATGGTTACTTATTCTAAATCCTTTCCTTGTTTTACCAATGAGGAATTTGAACCTCAGTTGGGTTCCATTTAGGTCATATCCTCACTCCCTTGACTGTGTGCCCCTTATCAGACATTACGCTTCCTTCTTGCATTTTTTTTCTCTAATTAGTCCTATTTACGTATTAGGCTGTGATAAAGTGAACAGTTGTCCCTGATCTTTGTTGGGGTTTACAAGAGGAAATGCACTGAACATCTCAAAAGCCAGAATTCTGAGTGATCCGCCCAATGGATCTTGGCCAATTTAACCCTAAGAACAGATAAGCACCATGAGTACTGCTCATTTATTTATTGTTGATGTTGCTCTTTTCCTCTGCTCACTTCAACCCGTTTCAGGGGTAACAGGACACTTGACATTCCCTGCCTAATGTGTTTGACAGTTTGAGTTCAAGTTGCAATATTGCATACTTCCAGTAGAGGGTACGTGTGCTTTTCAAATCATGTGGGAGTGCACACTAGGGAATCATTTTAGCTCGCCTTCCTCTGCTTCCAAGAAGCAAAGATTCTTGGTTCTTTGTTACTTTAAGAAAATTTAGGCCAGGTTTTCCTTAGACAAGGAAATTGAAATTAAAACAGTAGCTCTTTTTACTTTTTCAGGCAATAGAGATCAAATTTGGGAGCAGTGGGTGTTAACACTGAGCAATGTTATCTGAGATGACAAATTCCTGAAGGTAAATGTGACGTTTGGTTTTATTATGCTCAGACTGCTTTTACAGTAATAGCATATGTAGGATAGCATTCAAAGATTATCTAAGATTTATAGATTTCATTTACTGAATAATATTCGCTAAGAACCTGCTATGTGACAAGTAAAGTTCCAGGCATTGGGGATGGCGTGGTGACAAGACAAAGCTCATTCTTCCTATCCTGGAACTTAATAAGTTCTAAGTGGGGGAGAGATCAAAGAAGTAGCGAAAGAATGAATGCTAATCAACTCATATAGTGAGAACTGCTAAGATGCTAGGATCGGCAACATGGGTGCTGTGGGGCAATGTGGGACAGAAAATGTGAAACCTGCTCTCTGGGGAGCCGACCTGAAGGAAAGGAATAAGCCAGCCCTGTGAAGACCTTGGAGGGAGTGCCAGGCAGAGAGGACAGCAAGTCCAAAGGTCCTGGGGTGGAAACAGAAAGAATGCCAGTAAAGTTGGGGTGTGGTGTGCACTGAGGGGAGAGGGATAGGAAATGTGGTCAAAGAGGTGAGCAGGAGTTGATCATGGAGACTTGAAGGCTTGTAAGGAGCTGTTCTTTTTTTCCCCATACAGTTTTAGAATTTTAATGTGGGAAGGATTCTTGAAAATCCTCTCACCCAGTTGTTCTCCAAATGAATGAAAGAATCTCCTGAGGAGCTTTTCAAATAGGCAGATTCAGATGGAATGTCTGATTTAGAGGCCTATAGTGAGGACTATGGATCAGTATCGTAAAGCTCGATGGTTCAGATGCAAGTAGTCCACAGATCACCTCTTGGGAAAACACTAATTTATCTGTTAAGGTTCTGTATCTACAAGCAACAGAATTCAGTTCCAGCTAACTGATGTAAACAGATAATTTATTAAAAGGCAACTGGGGAGCAAATAGAAAAAAGGGACATTGACGAACAAGACCCAAAGATACTTCAGGCATCTAGGTTTGCAGAAGCAATGGAGAATCTTTTATGTATTAGTCCGTTTTCACACTGCTAACAAATAAATACCTGAGACTGGGTAATCTATAAAGGAAAGAGGTTTAATGGACTCACAGTTCCACATGACTGAAGAAGCCTCACAATCATGGGGGAAGACAAAAGAAGAACAAAGGGATGTCTTGCATGGTGGCAGACAAGAGAGCATGTGCAGGGGAGCTCCCCTTTACAAAACCATCAGATCTCCTAAGACTTATTCACTGTCACGAGAACAGCACCGGAAAGACCCACCCCCATGATTCAATTACCTCCCACTGGGTCTCTCCCACAACATGTGGGAATTATGGGAGCCACAATTCAAGATGAGATTTGGGTGGGGACAGAGCTAAACCATATCACTTTGTCTTTTAATTTAATTTAATTTTAATTGACAAATAATAATTGTATATATTCATGGTGGAGAATCTTTCCAAGACACTGCAATCTGGAGAGCAACTCCATCTCAGTTTCTTTGTCTCTCGGTGCAGACTATTTGCTCATTCATCAACACAGAGTTGTTTGGCATCTGCCAAGTGCCAGGCAGTGTGCAAGGCACTGGTGATACACTGATGAACAAGAGAGGATAATCTCATAAGAAAAGCACAAATAGAATGTTATGGGAATTCAGAGGAGTAAGGGGTTGCTATCAACCACAGTAATTGAACTGTCTTTCCCAGAAAATGGGCTGGATCTTCCTTATTTATCTTCTTCCACAGGGAGGGGGACCAAGTGAAGCTGCCTAGAATTAGTGATGCTACAGGCCACCTGCTAAATTGGAACCTCAGACTTTGGCTTGACACCTACTATGTTTTAAGCAGCACATTCTGGGCTTTTTGGACATTCATGATGAATTAAAAAGGCTTTGCCCACACAGCCCTAAAGTGGAGATTTGGGAATTAGCCAGTAGTTGAATCACAATGTGGACAGATCAATCAGATGATTCAGGTTCTAGGCAGTCACAGTCCTGCCTGACTCACTGATGACTCCGATCCTCCTCTTGCAGGTGCCACTTTAAGCAGACTGTCCCCTCCACTTATAAAACTTAAGTTTTACATCATTTTCGGCTGTTAACACCTCCAGCTAGGCAAATGAAGCAGGCTTCTTAATGTTAGGAGTGGTGATGTGATAAGATTCCATGCACAGACATTTTCTTTGTGAGATGATATCCAATTTTTGTGTGAATTTTAATGCACAAAAATATAGTGCTGTCAGATTCTTGTTTTTCATTTATTTGCACTTCAAGCTTTGTGTTGCTTTTGGATCAACTGACGCTTTAAATGTGAAGGACTTGGTTTCCTTATGAGGCTGTATGTATGAAAGGTAGAAACACAGATTCTGAAATCTGGCTATGTGGGTTCAAATCCCAGCTCTGACACATATGAAGCTGCCAGAGAACTTAAACAAGTTGCCAAAGAACCTCGCTGTGCTTGAGTTTCCTCACAAATATCATGAGCATCAATAATAATAACCATCTTGTAGAGTGCATTCATTAGTAATTACCACAAAATGCTGCATAACAAGTCACCTTGACATTTAGAACATTAAAACAATGATCATTTGCTATTGCTTCCATAAATAATGAGCAATTGGGATTTCAGTGGGCCACTCTGAGCTTTGCTGGGCTGGCTCTGCAAAGCAAACCCTAACTGCAGGGTAAGGGTTTGCTTTCCTGAATCATCTAGGGGATCTGTCCACATCATGATCCAACTGCTGGCTAATTTCCAAACCTCCACTTTAGGGCTGTGTGGGCAAAGCTTTTTTAATTCATCATGAATGTCAAACCTAACTGCAAGTTAGAGTTTGCTTTGCAAGTCCCTTGTCCCCTTTGAACCAACAGACTAGTAAAGATACTCTTCTCATGATGATGGCAAGGGCATCACAAGGGCAAGTAGAAGCACATGAGCAGTGTACTTTGATCGCTTAGTAGGAAGAACTTCAGACTCACATGGCAAAGGGAGTAGATAAAGGGAGAAGTGAAGTGTACACACAACACAGACGGTTATTGTGAGAATTAAATATATTAATATATGTTGTGTGCGTACAAAGATGCCTGACATAGTAAATACTACAACTCTTGCTTTTCATCATTATTCTTTTTCAAATGTCTTCTGAGTATAGAAAATATTGCAGAAATGATCATTTACATCTTTAGACAGAATGGAGCCTGCTTTATAAGCTACTGACATGCATCTTTATAGTAACCACTATCAGAATTTGTTGAGCACTTTCACATGCATTATCTAATTTGATCTTTGTAGCAAAGCTGGGGAGTATGTATGCTTTGCCTTTTGCAAATAAAGAAATAGAAGCTCAACAAATGAAGAGTATCTTACCCAAAGTCCCAGGGTAGGCCAGGCATGGTGGCTCACACCTATAATCTCAGCACTTCGGGAGGCCAAGACAGGTGGATCATTTGAGATCAGGAATTCAAGACCAGCCTGGCCAAGATGGTGAAACTCCGTCTCTACTAAAAATACAAAAATTAGCCAGGCGCGGTGGCACACACCCATAATCACAGCTACTCGGGAGGCTGAGGCCAGAGAATGGCTTGAGCCTGGCAGGTGGAGGTTGTGGTGAGCCAAGATCATACCACTGCACTCCAGCCTGGGCGACAGAGTGAGACTCTGTCAATAAATAAATAAATAAATAAATAAAAATAAAAAATAAAATAAAATAAAAAGTCCCAGGGCAATTGATTCTAGGATTTCACCCAATGTTTGTCTGACATCGGAGCCTGCTGCAGTGATATCAAGACCAGCATCTACTGAAGGACCCAACACCCCAACTCCCAGGTCATTCAGATTTCCAGAGCTAGGGTAAGTTTCACTGGTAATGGCTTTCCCACTGATTGTTCCACGTCCTCGTGGTCCTACTTCACATTTCACACTCACCAGCCAGTTATCCTTTGAAAATGCAATTTAGGACATATTATTCACCTGCATGAAATCCCAAATAACTCCTACCACTTTCAGAAATCTTAAAGGTTCTGAATCTTCCCTATAACTTCTGATGCACCAGTCCCTGCTTTCGTTTTCATCCTCCATGCCCTCCCATTCTCCATCACCTCCCAGTGCCTCAGTACTCTGGCCTCCCGAGCTGGTGCTCAGCCCCCTTCTCTGCCACACAAGCCTTGTAAGTGCCTGGGCCTCCCTCTCCCTCTCCCCTTTGTTCTCCATCTAGTTAACTTTGACTCATCCACCATGTCTAAGCTGGAAAATAACTTATCAGTTTCTCATTGCATAAGTTCTCTTAATAGCACTTGTTACAGCTGTAACCCTATGTTGGTATTGTATGATTATGAGTATCTTGGAAACTCACATCTGCTTCAGAGTCTTTAGTGCAGATATGATGTGGTTTCTCTGCCTGTGATTTTCTCTGCCCATTTTCAGTCTTTGGAATTCCACATTCCCTCTCACTCATCCTTGGTCTTAGCTCAAGCCCATCTCCTCAGGGAATAAGACATCATGTTGCTCATCCTAAGATGGCTCGTTCTTCTCCTCTTACTACATATACTTCAAATTGTTTTTCACTGTCTGTCCTTTGTGGAAGTCCAGAAGCTCCATCAACTTGGCAATGAAGGCCATGTTCGCTGTATTTTCCAGCAGTTAGGACAGTACCTGGGGTAAGGAAGCTTGATTGGAGCTTGTCTTACCAAATAATCCTGGGATCAGAAGGCATCAAGAATGTGTTAACTGCCACAGTCCACTTGGACAACTTCTGTGGTGTTCTTTGGGCCTTTATTCAAGGTGTCCACCAATATTTATTAAACACTCATTATGTGTTAGACAGTAGGGTAAGTGCTTTACAAATGCTACCTTAGTTAATCCTCACAATAACCCTGTTAAGATTCTGTTGTCATTCATTACGTTTGTTACAACTGAGGGAATAAAACAGAGAGACAGATTAAACAGTTTGCTCAAGGTCAGTCGCAGTGGTGTCTTGCCTGAATCCCAGACTGAGTCAGTGCCCTCTTCAGTTCTCTGTGCCCTCAAAGAACTCATTGCATTTATTATTGCCATCATTGCTCTTTTCCCATGAGACTAAGAAAGTCAACTGGTCACACTCACCTTTCCGGTCCCCATGTCTATATGTTCCTGGCACATACTAGGTACTCAGCTAATGTTTATTGAATGTGAAACATATTTCCCTGACACAAACTTATAGGCAGCTTTAGAAATGGAAAAAGAAGAATTTTTCTCAATGATGAAGGCAAATAAAACAAAGCAATAAAATCGACATATGTGAGCAAATCTTCATTCGTGCCCTGGAGCCTGGCCTTTCTCTCTCTCTGTCTCTTTTTTTTTCTCTTTTGAAGAATAATCAATGTCCTGACATAGGATTGGTTTTTACCCTTCCGTGATGCTACTTTTCCTCCATCTCAGCTAGCCATGAGTCTTTGGTTTCTCTTAGTAGCTAGGGACATCACATTTTTGTGTAGCTTGTATCCATCAGGTCTTTTGGACAACTAGATAAAGCATTTCCCCACTGAGTTCCTTCTTTTAACTCATCTACTAGGCCACAACAATCCCCATTCCCTGCCTGCTGGACTATCATTTGTAGAGCATAGGTGTCTATATGTCTGTTCGGGGGAGAGGGAGGTAGGAGTTTTCTGGGTTCTGAGACTCAGGAGATTTAATTATTAAGTGTGTATATGAGTCACCTGTGGGCTTTATAAAATGCATATTCTTGGGCCTCACTTCTGAAATTCAGATTCAGTTCATCTATTTGAGGCCCAGGAATCTGCATTTTGATTAGCAGCTGAGGAGATTATGCTTACATTAATTAACACTTCCCTATACTTCAGGATGACTAAATGTATTGGCAGCCTGACATCTCCATTCACTTTGTGACACAGCCACATTTCTCCGGGGAAGGAGTAGTATTTAATTGTCATCTTATAGTGTAGGAAAAAGTTTTACTAAAGAAACAGGAATATCTTTTATTGCAAATAAACAGAATTGAGTGTTGAGGAGTGATTCATTCGTGTAAAATCTGTGCTATGACACCTTTATGCAGTATGGGGTGCCACATTCAATGGTACGCTTCTTGAGATTGGGCACTGGGTGTTACACATCTTGTTACACCTAGGAAGCAATCAACAAATGGTTATTGAATGATGAATTCATTTCCTGTGTGTGCTGTAACAAATTACCACAAACTCAGTGGCTTAAAACAACACAAATTAATTATTTTACAGTTCTGGAGGCCAGAGTCCTAAAATGCAGGTATTCACAGGGCTGTGATCCTTTTGGAGACTCTAAAGGAGAATCTGTTTCTTTGCATTTTCCAGCTTCTAGAGGCTGCCTGCACTCCTTGGCTCATGGCCCCTTCTTTGCATGACTCCAGTCTCTGCTTTTGTCATCACATTCCCTTCTCTAGCTCTTACTTCCTGCTCCTTCTAATAGGGACAGGATAAGCCAGAATAATCTCCTATCTCATGATCCTTTGCTTAATCATATCTGCAAAGTCAATTTTGCCATGTAAGGTAACAGGTTCACAGGTTTCAGGGATTAGAACATGAACATCTCTAGGGAGCTATTATTCTATATATCCTGATAATACATGAAAAAAAACCCACGTAAGAATGAGGACATTGTTCAGTTGCATGGATGGACTGCAACATTAATTAGAACTGAAGTTTAATTAACACATACTATGTTCTATGCACTCATCTAGATATTTCACATGTGCTATCTTAATCCTCAAAACAGAACTCTAAGGTAGGTTCTACTATTGTCCTCATTTGACAGATAAGGAAACTAATCCTAGCTAAGATTCTCTCCTGAACTGTCATAGCTAGTTTGTGGCTGAGCTAGGATAGTTATCCAGGCAGTCTGACATTAGACCTGTTGAACATAAGCATTTTAAAATCTGCCTCTTCCACTTTAAAATCCTCTCCTTCCCTGGGTCTCTAGAGTAAAATTCTTATAATACCAATTAATGGTCTTCTGTTATTTTTAATGATACTAAGAGTTGTTGAAACATTTTACTTTTTATTAAGAAATTTAAATATTTTCCATGTATTTTTTCAAAATATATGTATTAACCTTCTACTGAGTACCAGAAACTGTGCTGGGCTCTGGGAAGCACGGGAGTGAGCAAGAGAAGCACCTTCCTCTTTCTGGGTAATGACCTAAGGGGAGGCTGACCTTAAATAAGGAATTCACAGGACCATGTTTTTGATATCATGTAGATACATCTGATCAGATTCTCCAAACAGGAGACTTTACCTGCAGAGGAGAATTTGAATGTGAGTTAAATTTCTGTACCACTCACAGAATAACAGCTTCCCCTCTCCTTATCAACCCAACCACACTACCATTAGGAGAACTTAACCAAGAGTTGAGTTGTTTGCACATTGCAACAGAGGCTCAGCGTGAAATCACAGTGTGCTACCAGAAAATAAAAAGCAAATTCTCTGTTACTTTGAGATGCCTCCTGAAATTTAAGGTTGGCAACTGCTAGCACTCCCAGAGAGATGCCCTTTTCCATTTGAAGTCTGTGCCTCTCTCTCCTGCCTTTTCTTGCCACTGTGAGGTCACTTTGAACAGCACTCCATGGCCCCAGACTTTTGAAGCTTTCTTGTTAAGGAGACAATGCAGGCAGCAGCTCTGTAGTATTCTCACTTTAAATATGGGGTATCTTACAAACAGATCTGGCCTCAAGTTCCAGCTCTACCCCTTATTATCTTTGTGATTTTAGTCAAGTTTTCTAACATCTCTGAACCTCAGTCTCCATATTGATATGGTGGAAATAATAATAACATTCATTAGTGTTTTTGGCTGTAAACAACATAAAATAACTTTGGTAAATGTAAGAATTTATTTGAAATTATGGGTAGCTTGCAGGTTCAATAAAAATCTAAAGAAACAGACTCAGAAAGAATCAGAATCAAGCAGCCCTGGTGATTTATCAAGCAGCAATTTATAGCCAGTCTCCTCTGATTCTCAAATATACATCGCAGCCACTACTTTTCTTCTGAAAATCTAGACTTATGCAACAAACTTCTGTGTGACATCTCCACCAAAATGGATAATAGGTGTCTCAGATTAATATTTACAAAATAAAATATGTAATTATCTCTCCAAACTCCAGCAGCCCCTATTCTTGTAAACATGCACCCTTTTACCCAGTTATTCTAGTCCCAAATCTCAGAGACATCTTTGCTCTCTTTTTCTCATACCCCATGTTCTGTCCATCAGCAAATTCTTCCCATCATCCCTTCAACCTATACCCTGATTCTGACCACTGCTCACCTCCCACAATGGCCCACTGACCAAGAGCCCCCCTATCTTAACTGGACCATTGTGAGGACTTATTTTCTTTTCTCCTCGTTTCAACCATTGTTCCTGTCTCAAAGCTATTCTACACATGACAGCCAGAGAACTTATTTCAAAAACAAAATTAAAACATGTCTATCCGTCTTGCTCCCTCTAATGACTTTCTATTACTTTAAAACTAAAATTCAATGTCTTGATCTTGGCCTATAAGACACAATATCATCTGGACACTGGCTATATCTCCAAACTCCTTACGTAGCATTCCACCCCTTGCTTGGCACATTAACCTCTTTGATGTTCCTTGAACATACTAGTTCATTTCCATCTTAGGGTCTTGGTATTTTCTAACTCCACTTGGCCTAGAACACTGTTCTGGCCACTGATATTCACATCGCTGACTTCCTCACTTCATTCAGACCCAGAGTGCCCCCTTAAGGAGCATTACTGATTGCACTAAGTAACATATTCCCCCTATATATCTTTTCACTGTATCTTCTAACTCCTTAAATTCTTGTCCATAACACTTATTGCTATCCAAGATCACCCATGATATGTGTGTGTGTTTGCATTTATTGTCTATTTAATCACTAGAATGTAAACTCCATGAAGGCAGGAGACACATGTATTTGGTACACTGCTGAAATACCAGATGGCTTCCTGCACATAATGGACAATTGATAAATATAGGAATAAATTAATGAATATATTAGAATGTCACAGTTCCAACTGTTTTTTACATTTCATTTCTTGGTGACTTGGAAATATCCAGGAGATTTGGAATCTGGAAAATCTCCAAGAGTCTCAATGGCCTATGCTGGGTTATATGCCCATCTTGGTCAGGGCAAAGTAAGTTTCTGTTAAAATTACACCTGCAGGATGGTTTGCAATGAAGGAATTATGGTTCCCTCAAGGTAGCTTAGAGTGGTCTTATGAGGAGAAGGAAAAATGGATATAAAAGCCAAAGCAACAGATGTTCAGTTTATATTACCTCCTCATAAGATTATTGTGAGAGTGATGTGGGCCACATGGTACATACAGATGATAGCTATGATTGCAGTTACAGTTATTATAGGGTGCTAATTAACTTAAGACTTCAGTCAAATATTTCTACATATGTATATACATATTTCTACATATATATATGCATTAGTATATACAAACATTGTATTGTTCTGTAAAATAAGAAATTGGTGGCATTTTGGGGCAACTCCTGAAAATGTAGCTAATATTGTTAGAATATTTTTGAGGGTAGATTAGATATTTTTAATGTTTGCCCATATGCAATTCTTTAATTAATTACAGAAGGAATTCCATTCTCTAACCCTTTGGTTTTAGGTGTAGGCAATTGGCCAGTTGTGGCCAATAAAATGTGAGAGTGATACATGCTCCTTCATACAGGACCATTTCAGGACTGGTGCATTATCTCCCTGCCATCTTCCCCCTCCTACCATAACCAGAGATGTTCAGATGGTGAAGCCATGCTCACTCTGTGTCTCTGAATGTGTGCATGAAGAAGAACTAGGCTAGCATGTGATGGACATGCAACATGAGTGAGAAATAAACCTTTGTTATTTTAAAACTAATCAGATTTGGGGTGTTTTTTGTTGTTGTTTGTTTGTGTTGTTTTTGCTTTTGCTTTTGCTTTTGTTTTGCTACTGCAGTATATTCAAGCCTATCCTGAACCAAACAGGAAGTTTTAACTTTCTTTTTCTCATATTAGCAACCACTAGGTGAAAGGCACCATGTTAGGAAACAGGTTTCCTAAGATAAATAGTACAATAATCTCTCTATTCTAGCTTCATGGATGGGTTTATTAAGAAAAAATAATGGAGCCTACCATGTTGCCAAGCCCAACACTACGCCCTAGGAAAAGAAAAGTGAGCAAGTAAAGTAACCTTTATCTTCAAGGATCTTAAGAGTCTGATGGACTAACACTGAATAATTACATAGCAATGACTGTATAATCACAGTTGTGATGAATGCTATAGGGAGAAAGTACTGCATGCTGAGAGGGAGGCCTAACCTAACTTCATTAAGGTGGGTATTAGGAAAGGCTTCCATGAGAAGGGGACTTTCATGCTGAGACCCAAGTAATGAGCAGAGATCTCAGCCTCTATCCAAAGATGCCAGTATGTTGATCCTACTTTCCAAAATCTGCTTCTTTTAGTACCTTGATTCTAAATTGCTCTATACCTTCAGTCTTTTACTAGACATATAATAAAAAATTTCATGAAGAGCAAAATCCATTATCTGAATGATTCTTGAGGAAAGAGACTGCCACCACCACTAGAATTATCCAAACAATTCCAGGAATATGGAGACCTAACTGTAGTAAGTAGAATGTCTGTAATATTCTTATGCAAATTGTCTACATGGGAGTAAATACAACTTTTGGGTTTTGTACCGTTTAGAATAATGTTCTTGTGTACCTTACTATAGGAAGCCAGCATTATTTCCACTTACCTTATTGTTATCTGGTGCTGCCATTTTGAAATTTTTTACTTTGAGCGGCATATTTTTCAGTAGAAAATATCAGCCTCTTAAATTAATTGTTTTCTTCTAGGGAAGATTTGAGAGAAAATAATAATAATTCCTCAGGTTTGACTGTACTTCACAATTTATGCATTATCTCTCTTGCATGTTAAAACCACCTTTCAGGATAAGCGAGGCTGGTAACATATATTTCTTCCTTTTAAGTAAGAAGACTGGTCTCTGAGAGCTTCTGAGACTTTCTCAAGGTCTACAGCTGGTAGGTGGCTGAACAACGAAGCCAACTGAATACCAGTGATAACTCAGTTTAGAATGAGAAGAAATGCATTCATGATCTGGCAGCTGAAACATGTAGGTTTGGATTGTTGCTCTGACATTGACTCTGTGTGAACTTGGGAAAGTCACTAACCATCTCTGATCCTGATTTTCTTCTCTGTCACATAAAGAGTGATAACTAATTCTTGGGGTAATTACTTGGATTAAATGAGATGAGTTGTTCTTTACTCATGTGATAATTTATTTGGTTATTCATTAAAATATTATTCAAATCTCACTAGTGCCAGGTACTGTCTAGATACTAAGAACACAACCCTGGAATGTCCATACTTTCAGGTTACCGTGAAAGTGCTATAAGGCTCATATAATACTATTTCCTTCTGCCCAGACTATTTTTATAACCTCCCAAAAGGATTCATTGCCTGCATCAATTATAAAATTTTGCATGATAATGAGGAAGAATATTAAGTATGAAAAGGAAATTTATCACCACGACCTTATTACTTCTATTGTCACTACTACCCCTGAAGATGCAGATCCCCGATTTAGAAAGGTGAGAAAATAATAACAAATAGTACTGACTAATAATAATACTGTAGTTAATATCTGCAAAAGCTTTCCTACATCAAACTCATGTTCTTTTTCTATTTATCCTGTCAAAGAGAGTGACCACTGGTCTAGAAATGTAAAACATACCACTTCTTTTTTTTTTTTGAGACTGAGTCTGGCTCTGTCGCCCAGGCTGGAGTGCGGTGGCCGGATCTCAGCTCACTGCAAGCTCCGCCTCCCGGGTTCACGCCATTCTCCTGCCTCAGCCTCCCGAGTAGCTGGGACCACAGGCGCCCGCCACTTCGCCCGGCTAGTTTTTTGTATTTTTTAGTAGAGACGGGGTTTCACCTTGTTAGCCAGGATGGTCTCGATCTCCTGACCTCGTGATCCGCCCGTCTCGGCCTCCCAAAGTGCTGGGATTACAGGCTTGAGCCACCGCGCCCGGCCCAAAACATACCACTTCTAAAAATATTGAAGTTTCATAAAGATGGAAAGGCAGAAATCTAAATTAGTTCACTTATCTTATTCTGAATAAATTTCACTTTTGTGCAAGGTATTAAGAGAACTTTTCAATTTGCTCAGATATTGGTGATGGTTTTAAAAAGGTAGGGGTAATGAGATAAGTGTATACAACCACTTATAGATTCAGGAGCTTCATGTCAATTCACAGCCAAATTGCAGGACAAATAATCAAATAGATAAAGGGCCTATGAGCTCATGGAGAAAGAAGAAGTCATACTAGAAATATCAATTTTGTGATTTCTTTTTTAAAAATATGGCTTCGAATAGACAAAAACATTGTAAACAGTTATATCTGGATGCAAGTAAGGTTTTAGAGGAAGTTACTCGAGAGTAAAAGTAAGTTAGAAGAGGATAGAGTCAGTGAATTCTTAATTGGCTGAATTATCCAGTATAAATTATAGATTAAAATCAACTGGAGCGCTGATGGTCTCTGTCCTTGGTCCTGACCTATTCACTGCTACCAACTACTTGTATTATTAAGACCTCTAGAAGTGGTTTGCATTTAGGAGTGGATCTGAGTCCTCTGAGAAGAATGTAGACAAATAGTTGTTTGGATGTGCCATTGGAGATTATGATTCAGTAGGCATGAGATGGGACGTGGGATGTGCTCTATGTTAAAGAAGTTAACTTCATCAATCTTGTAAATGAAATTAGGTTACAGGATAAATGAATATACTCGGTGACTGAAATATGGTCTCAAGTGAACTGAATAAATTGAAATAGGGGCCAGGTTTATTGAAATGACATTAAAATAGAGATAAATGAAAAGGTTGACTTTGGAGAGTCTAAAAACAATCTGCACACGTACACGAAAAGGGAGTGATCACTTCAGATCAGTAATTACAGAAACTATTTAGGGAGGATTGGCCGGCTGCAAGGTACACACATACCAGCAGAGGGCTGTGGCTTGCCAACACAGCAAATGTCAGCTAAAGTGCAGGATATTGGCAAAGGGATGAAGTTCAACTGTATAATTTGTAATTTACCTCTCAGATTCTCCCAAATTACATCATAACTTTGAAGGTTGTGTTCAACAACCAGAAAAATATAGTTTTAAACTTGAAGGTATTTAAGTGGGATTCCATGGGTCCCCAGGGTTCCACAGGGATTCTTCTTGACTAGACATGGAAGTGGGTTGTGGTCGGGGAGAGTAGCGACAGTTCAGCACTCTCACCCCAAAGGAAGCTTTGATTTGAGCACCATTGCTATTATCTGTTTTACACTGTAGGTGTCTATGTAGAGGTTCACATACAAAATTTAAATTTGGTTAATTAAAAGTTAACATGGGGAAATAAACTGAAGAATTACTGACAAGAATTTCAGCTTTACAATTTGTTGACAAAAATATCATAAGGATATATTTCTTTGAAAGATACTGAAAGAGGAAAGAAATAAATTCAGTTCCCTTTTAAAGAAATATATTCAGTTCTCTTTTCATTAATTTGAGGGAAAAAATGTTATCCAGGGCAGAAAGGACCTGTATTTATTCAAAAGATATGTATTTTTTCTAAGGCGATACTTACGTATGTGCGTGTGTGTGTGTGTAAAATGGGATAGACAAAAACATTCTTTGATTACATTTTCTGTTCAGCTGAAAAGCAATGCGAACATGTTGACCTTGGTACCACTTCAGAGTGATGAGTCCATTAATAGGGGCACACCTCATATTCTGATTATTTCTCACATAAACATGGTGAGCAGATGATCTGTGGGAAGCTTTTGATGTTTCATTCCCTTCTTTCCTTTGTTGCAGCAATAGCTCTTTGCTATTTTAAATAATACTGAACATTGCCTGTGTAATTCATAAATATTTGCTTTTAGTAATTATATCAATAAAAGATTTGGAAGACTGAATTATACTGAATCCATTTTACTTTCTGCAAAAGAGACAGAATCTTAATTAGCTTTAATTCTGGTACTCATTAACCCATATGTAATCTCTGGTTATGTATTGAATTCAAGTAGAATCCAAATCTTTACAAGACATTCTCGGAACAAACCTGAGGTTTTTTTTCCCTTTAGGTTTATTTTTCTCCTAAAATGCTAATTTTCTCTTGGAAGGGGTGATAAGAGAAATATTTATGGTTTTAAATAAATTTAGATGATCTTTATCACTACAATAATAGGACTAGAAGTAAATAACTTCACTATGTTATGTAAGGAAAAAGGCCAAGTGTAATATAAACCAGAGAAGAAAGGCCACTCTAGGAAACTTTCTGGAGCATAATTTCAAATAAAGTATGTGCACTTTTATAGATAACAGTTTTACCTAGTGATTCATCCTTTGTCGTTTATTGAGTCATGGTTTTCTATGTTGTTTGCTCCTGTTAGGAAAATAAACAAATATAAGATACAGTTCCTTCTTGCTGGCAGGTCACCAATCCAGCTTAGAAAGTAGGAGATGGCTACACTTGTGGGACCCTTATATTTATAGTTACAAAAAGTTACAATGAGTGGTCCTGAGTAAGAGTCATAGTGCCATTTTTGAGAACTGATTCTGTGCCAGGCACCGTCATTTTTGCATAAATCACATTGATTCTTTATAACACCTCGTTTTGAAAATAAAAACACCTGAGCCATTGAATGGTTAAGAAACTTGCCCCAAGGTCACACAGTTAGTGTACAGACTGAAGACTAAAGGAGCAATAATAATCACAGTACTTGGCATATTGGGTACTTAATAAACATTAGCTGGTAGACCAGGTGGTGGTGGTGGCAGCAGCAATAGTGTGTGCCAGTATCCTTCATAACAACCCTGTGAGCTATGCACACTATGTGTTTAAAATGGACAAATACCGTTTTGCCTTTTGTCTATAATTTGTGGGCATACCTGGAAATTCTAGGCCAGATGCAAAACTTCAAGATGGATCTCCTAGCACTTTTTGGGTTACAAAATCCCCAGCAACTTTGAGATTATTTAGATATTATCCAGGCCCACTGGGGAAAGTAAGGAGTAATTTTATGTTTCATATTTTATAATACCAGGTTGAGCTTTGAATTTATAAGTGAGAATCTTGTAAAAATTTAGAGTGTTGAGTTAGAGAAAGACTCCTATATAAATACAGTACATTCAGAAGTTCAGAAAATATCCTCTAAGCATCACTGTTGAATTATTTATTTATTTATTTATTATTTTTTTGAGACACTATCTGGCTCTATCTCCCAGGCTGGAGTGCAGTCCTGCAATCTTGGGTTACTGCACCCTCCACCTCCCAGGCTCAAATCCTCCCACCTCAACCTCCAAAGTAGCTGAGACTACAGAAACATGCACCATGCCCAGCTAATATTTAGATTTTTGGTGGACATGGGGTTTTGCCATGTTGCCCAGCCTGGTCTCAAATTTGTGAGCTCAAGTGATCTGCCTACCTCAGCTTCTAAAGTGAGTGCTAGGATTACAGGTGTGAGCTATTGCACCCGGCCTTGAATTATAATTTAAATAATTCATGAGCTGGTTACCAATTTTAGCCCTAATATTTCAACTAGGGAAACAGAACCAGAGATGGCAAGTGACTTTCCTAGGAACATAAAGCTTTTAAGTAACAAAATAATAATTCAAACCTACGTGTTTCTTCCCATTTCCCCAGATCTGAAGTTTGGATTTTATTTTTAAGAGGGCAAGCACACTCACTGACAATTTTCTGCAGGAAGTGACAGTGGTAATACTAGTAGTTAAAGGCTAGTATTGCCGTGATATTCTAGAGAGATTGGGTGGTGAGGATTAAGTAAAATGGAGATTAGAGGCATAGGATCAATTTGGAGGTTATTACAGCAATCTCAGTGTAATAAAAACTGATGTAATAAGAAACGAGACGTTGATTTTGGCAGCAAGAAATTTTTAAAAAGTAGAGATGATCCTAGATGATGTTTAGAAGGAGGATTTACAGAGTTTAGTGATAAGCTATGGAGCATCAAAGAGAAAGGTGTTTGCCTGGACCAAGAGCAACTGCAAAGCTGAGGACTGTGCCTGTTTCATTCACAGGTATCTGCCTTGGTTAGCATTGTCTGCTTCCCAGCAGAGGCTCAGTAAATACTTGGGTAATACATTAATGATGACCAGTGGTAATGCCAGGCATTGAGCTGAGTTTCCTACAGGGAAGCAGAGAAAGAGTGCAGGAAAGGGTGCTAGTCTGAGTGAAAGAGGAATGTGATGTTGTATTTGCTGAGTTCCAGTTGAGAAAATCAAAGATGAAGAGCTTCAAGTTGGATGTAAAAGACCCAAGTTCTGAGGCAATTCAAGTCTGGAGATGTCACTGCAGGGCCATTTGTGAAAAAGGCGATGATTGAGTTACTTAAAAGGACAGGATTTTCTTAAGATTAATGGGGAACAAACAGGCCAGAAGAATGAATCTGGACCTCAGAGAAGCAAAATTAGGAGAAGGGATAACAAATAGTTCTATGGAGTATAAAGCCATGGTCATTAAGGAAGGATCATATTTTCAATCAGAGATGGCAGTGATGGTGTGCAGTGCTACAGAATGAACCAGGAAAAATAGCATGAAAAAAATGGCCTTTGATTTTGGCTGAAGAAGTTTATTGATAGCTTTGGAAAGAGGTATTTTATTTATACAATGTTGCTTCAAGTCAGATTGCGAAGATTTGACAAGTGATTGTGGTGAGATAATTAAGACCACTTGTTGATAGATATTCAAACAAAGCTTCAACCAGGACATTTCTTAGAGTTGAGAAGGACACCTTACATGAAGACACTGTTGTTGTCAAGATAGGGAAAAATAAATCCTCTGTACTCATGGTCTGTGTTATGAGCTAAATCATGTACCTGCAGAATTCACAATTTGATGTCTTAACCCCCAATATCTCAGAATGTCACTGTATTTAATGGTAAGGTCTTTAAAGATGAATTTAAGTTAAAATGAGGCCCTTAGAGTGGGAACTTAATCCAATATGACTGGTGTCCTTTTAGGAAGTGAAAGAGGCACCAGGAGCATGCATGCACAAAGGGCGACCATGTGAAGCGGCAACAAGAGGGTGGCCGTCTGCAAGCCAAGGAGAGGGACCTCAGGAGAATCCAACTCTCTTGACACTTTGATCCTGGACTCCAGCCTCCAGAACTCTGAGAAAATAAATTTCTGTTGTTAAAATCATTTTGCTGCAGCAGCCTGAGCAAACTGATACAGTCTGCAAAATGGAGGAGGGGGTTAAGTGTGGAAAGATGAGCAACCAGTATAGGGAAAGTAGATCTCAGAGAATAAATGTACCTGCAAAAAAAAAAAAAAAAAAAAAAAAAAAGCGATGTCATATTTCTTTGTCTTTTACTTTCCTAAAACATTTTAATAATTGTGTTTTCCCACTGGATACACAAATCCAATCCCTTCAAGTTTGGAACCTGGTGTTTAAGCTTCCTAAGATGGAATCAATTTTCCATTCTGCTGTCTTTGTATTGTTGTTGTCTCATAACAAATCACTACCCACTGGTGTGAAGGTGAAGCAGAGAGGGGTACATTGCCCACAAAGCCTTCCATGTCATTATTTTTTATTTAATTGTAATTGGGACAACAATCAATCAGCTAATACCATATTTTGCTTATCTTTCTAGAACATTTTTAGTCTCCCTTTCTGTTTCTTTACCACTGTATGGAATTCTGACATTGATTTGAGTTCAGGAAGACTGAGAAGAATTTTCTTCCTCACCTAAGGAATCCAAAGATTCTTGGAGCTTCTTCAGGTTCTCTTCTTATCTCATGACCATTTTGAAAAGAAGGTCATGAGTGAACCATTTTGAGTTACTTCATTTGAATCTTACTATCTAAAGAAGGGAATAAAATTTAAAAGCTGTTGGTGAGGCTCTGTCCTTGTAGATAATCCACTTTCTTTCTGATTTTTGATAGTGCAAATAATCAGCAAGCAGCTAGACAGCTGGAGGAGATACGTAAATGAGTGATAAATTTGTAGATGTCTACATGAAGTGGACATGTTAATCCCCCTTTATCCTCTAAAAGCTTCCCTAGGGGAGGCAGTTCTCTGCCCTATGGAAGATGTTTTTTTCCAAAGCTAGCCCAAGATGGGAACAATGATATTTTAAAATACTTGGCAAGATTTCATTTAGAAAATCAGGCCCTTGAGAGTGCTCTGAAAGGATTGACTCTACCCCCTATCTGGGATTTATTTAATCCTTTCGTTGTTTCTTAGATGAGTTTTCAAAAAACACATTGACAAGCTGTCTAGTGTGCCAATAAAGAATCTATTGGATACTTCCTCTTAATAGAACTTCATAATCTCACTTCTGTAGATGTCTGAAAAATGGAATTTGTACTTGCCCAGAAAATTGGACTGAAGCTTAGCTGTGGTAATTGTATACTGTGGTGTTTAAAATGGACAAATACCACATGGCCTTTTGTCTATGATTTGTGGGCATAGCTGGACATTTTTAGGCTGGGGGCATAATTTCTAGATGGATCTCTAAGCACTTTGTGGGTTACAAAATAAGAATATCTTCTACTCTCCTGCAGTTTTGAGATTGTTTAGATATCCAGACCCGCTGGGGACAGTAAGGAGTAATTGTATATTTTATGCTATCAGGTTAAACTTTGAATTCATAAGTGAGAACCTTGTAAAAATTTAGAGTATTGAGTTAGAGAAAGACTCCTATATAAATATAGTGCATTCATAAACCCAGAAAATATCATCTAATCCCTGTTGTTGAATTAGAATTTAAATATGGGGGAGAGCCAAGATGGCTGACTAGAAGCAGCTAGCATGCACTGCTCTCACGGACAGAAGAAAGAGTGGTGATAAACATTAGACCTTTAACTGGAACATTCAGGTGGACACATTGGGGTTCATCAAGGAAACAACCCATGAAGGACAGAGAGGAATGAGACAAGACGACCACCCACCTGGGATGGCATAGAGCCAGAGGAGGCCCCTGTACCTCGGAAAAATGGTGAGTGAGAGTCCCGAGGAACCCACACTTCTACCATGGACTTTTGCAACCCTGGGCTCAGGAGATCCCCTGGTGAGCCCACCCCACAGAGGCCTCCAGAGTGACACTGAGAGCTGTGTGGAGTCTGGGCAGAGAAGCCACTCATGCACACATGGAGTCCCAGGAGCCTTGAATCCCCAGGCATCCTGGCATTAGCCGCTGCAGCTCTGGCAGTGGGGGAGGTCAGGCTCCCTTGCACATCTCCAGGAAAGAAGTAAATTTCCTGAGGCTGAGCAGTGATCAACTTCAGGTTTCACCTTGCAGAATAAGACCCACTTGCCTGGGACTCGAGCCACCTACTGTCTGAGCTTTCAGGCCAGCTCTGACTTCCCTGGGAGGGAGCTCCCAGAGGGAGATGCAAGTCACTATTTTTGCTGCCCTGCAGCCTTCATTGCTGCTGCCCTCAGGTTCTAGAAGGTGTGTGGTGATTCAAGACTGGCACAGCTCCCCAGCACAGCACAGCTGCCCCACAGGGAAGTGGCCAGACTCTTTTCCACCTGAATCCTCATTCCAGCTTCTCACTGAGTGGGACCCCGGACCTGGGACTCTAGCATAACCACTCTGGCTCCACCTCAACACTTTGGTTGGAGGTGGTTCTACATTTTGCTGAGGAGGAAATCACAGAGACAACCCACAGCCCCTCCGCCATTGGAGCTGCAGTAGTACCACCCTAACCACTCTAAGGATGGGGAAGGAACAAACGGCCTGGTTGCTATGCTGGCATTTCCCACACACCATGGCCACCATGCAGAGAGAATCCCAGTCTGTCTTCCCTGCAAGCCCCCAATCCCCACTCTTCAACAGACTGAGCCCCCAGCTTGGGACCGCAGAACAGCCATCCCATGCATGGCTGAGTATATCCAAAGGTAGGGGCTCTATGTTTCCCTGGGAAAGGGCTCTCAGAGGCAACCAACAGCCCCTCTGCCACTGCCACGACAGTGGTTCTGCCACTGCTGCCCTCAATCTGGGGAAAAACAAAAACATATAAAAACAGAGACTATGTCCGGCATGACTCAGTCACCATATAGACAAGAGTCCAGTCACTCCTCCCTGTAAACCTTCCACCCCCTGCTCCTCACCAAGTGAAGGCCCCAGCTTGAGCCAGCAACACAGGCACCCCATCCCTGGCTGAACATTTCCAGTAGCCGTGGCTCTGTGTTTCTCTGAGATGGAACTCCCAGAGGCAACTGAAAGCCCCTCTGCCACTGCCACTGCAGTGATACTGCCTTTGCTGCCCTTGGATTGGGGAAGTAGCAAAGACCCTGGGTGCTTTAACCATGACTCCAGCAAGCTGCAGTTGTCCTAAGGAGAGAGGCTGGTCTGTTTCCCCCATCCGCCTTTCCCCCACAACCCTCGCTCATCACAAGGCACAGCTGCCCCTGGTTTGGGCCCACGGCACAGCAGTTCCACCCCAGGCAGATCACACTGATTAATAGCAGCTCTGAATCTCTCTGGGATAGAGCCCCATGAGATAGGTGAAAAGTCCTCTGCCACAACTACTGCCAAGATCCCTTCCCCTGCTGCCTCCAAGCTGGGGTGAAAACATGAAGCCTGAGCTTGCCTCAGGACTGCAAAGTGCAGCCCAGAAGAATCAAGCAAAGATCTGCAGCTAGCACTTGAGTGGGGAGGAGCCCACACTCTCAGAGCACTGAGAAAGAGCACAGCTGCATTCATGAGGAAATATAGAGGAGCCATGTGGCTGAACAAGAGCCTACCAACTGGCTATTATGCTTATCTACTGGATCACAGCCCAAACTTCAACACCAAAAATCCTTTGATAATATACCCCACTGTGAAACCAAGGGTGAGAACTCAGCTACAAACCCCCTGCAAAAACCCCCAGCCCTCTAAAAACATCCAGAAAAGAAGTCTACTGGCTACTCAAATTACACCATTGTTAAAGGAAATCATGCCACCATAGATGAGAGAATCAGTGCAATAACTCTGGCAGCTCAAAAAGCCACAGTGTCTTCTAATCCCAAAAGACCACACTAGTTCCCCAGCAAGGGTACTTAGCCAGGCTGAAATGGCTGAAATGACAGAAATAGAATTCAGAATATGGACAGAAACAAAGATTGTTGATATTCAGAAGAAAGTTAAAACCTAATTCAAGGAATTAGGCTTCCCCTTACTTAGGATAAAATACTATTTATCTCGGCCTATAACATCCTGTATGATAAGACTGCTTTCCTATCCCTCTACTCCATTATAGGTGTCTCTCTACATTAGTCACTATTCTTTCACCACCTTGAGCTTCTTTCTGTTTCTGTAAAGGGGCAAAAGTTTCTACCCCAGTGCCTTTGCACATGCTGAACTCTCAGACCTGTTCATCACCCACCTCTCCCAAGATACTCACATGATTGGCTCTTTCTTCTCATTCAGGCTTTAGTTAATGTGCTAATTTATTAGAGTAACAATTATTGATTGTCTCCTCCAGAGTAGCCACTGTCTCTATCATTTTCTTTTTGTTTGATTCATGGCACTAGTTACTGTCTGATATTTTTTCTTTATTTATTTGATTATTGACTCTTTCCCCCACTAAAATGTGTGCTTTACAAGAACCATACTTATTTTATTCTCTATTGTATTCCTAGAGCATAAAATGGCTCCCGGTGCATAACAAACCCTTAAAGAGTCATGCCAACATTGTCTTTTTTTTTTTTTTTTTTTGAGATGGAGTCTCGCTCTGTCGCCCAGGCTGGAGTGCAGTGGCGCGACCTTGGCTCACTGCGAGCTCCGCCTCCCGGGTTCACGCCATTCTCCTGCCTCAGCCTCCCGAGTAGCTGGGACTACAGGCGCGCCACCACGCCCTACTAATTTTTTTGTATTTTTTTAGTAGAGACGGAGTTTCACCATGTTAGCCAGGATGGTCTCGATCTCCTGAACTCATGATCGGCCTGCCTCGGCCTCCCAAAGTGCTGGGATTACAAGCATGAGCCACCGCACCCCGCCCCAACATTGTGTTTTTATTGCAGTGAGTTTCATGCCTTACACTAATTTCTCTCCTTAACATTCTCTCTTCGACATCCCATTTTTCCCAAGTGCAACTGATTTAGCTATGTATAAGTTGAGGAAATGATTTCATTTTTAAGATTTTATCAAAAAGGTTAAAATAAAAGCCAGGACTAAGGTAATGTTAATAGATTCTGAAACACATCTGCTGTTAAATGAGTTAAACGTTTAAGAAAGACCACATAAGAAATAAATCTCAATTTACTTAAAAGCAGCAGAAATAATAAGTTTTCTTCCAAAATTTCTTAACAGGATGTGGCATTTTATTACTGGATTTTTAGTCAGTGGTTCTCCAGGCTCTTAAGGCTTAAATAAATGAAATGCACAGTTCTAGGTTTAAGAGGTACTTACTCCTATGTTAGAAGTCACTTTAAGATAAGAAAAGAAGCCTTATTTTATAATTATCAGGTTTAAGCAGATCTGACAGTCTGGAAAGGTACAGTAAAATAGCTTCAGTACAATAGCAAATTTCAGTAAGGCATGCCAACCTCTCATCTTCTATGAAATCACATACTTTGAGTTAAGATCTTTCTTTCAGTGTACTACCAAATAAAAGGTTAAAAAAATTAGAATCAACCAGCAAGGATAGAACAAACCAAGTGAGATACATCTTAGATTTTTTTTAAACCCTGCTTCATGAAGACACAGTTCTCTAGAAAATTGGGATCTATGTTATTAAACAAAAACATTAATTACATGGTTTTATATTTAGCAGAGCACTGTGATTATTCAGAATGTTCTATGTTTCATGATTTTTCCTCTTACTGCCAAGTAGAATCTTTAATAAAACAAGTATAATGGAAATTAGGAGAGTATAGGAAATTTAGCATATAAGAATAAATGAGCATAAGATTTTTTTTATCCCCAGGACATTAAAAATTAAATATTAATAGATCAACTTCAATAAGAAGTTGTATTGGTTCAGAAAGTAAAGAATAAAATTCAGATTATGCATTTTTAGTGTTGACCTATAAATTCATATTGCATTTATTATAAGAACATAAAACCCTTAGAAAGAAAATTGTATAATACAGTGAAATATTTTCAACAAAGGATAATTCCATATGTATTTTTGTGTATAAATTATAGATATTTAGTATACTAATGCTATAAACTACACAAATGCTTATAATTTATCTAGTATAATATTTTGTAGTGTAGCTTTGAGTGTTCAGAATTATAGCATTAAATAACATTCAATTATACAGTGGGAAAGGTATTTACCTTCAAATTCTTTCTCTCTTTAAACTCTTATGGAACTTTGTAAACACACACAAAAATAGATTGAGTAGAATTATAAACCAACATATATTAGTCATTCAGTTTATGTTTAGATTGGGGTTCATTTTTTGTCTGTAGATGTCCAGTTGCTCTGCCACCATTCGTCAAAAAGGCTATTCTTTGTCTTTTGAATTCCTTTTGCAACTTTGTCAAATATCATTTGAACATATTTGCTTTGGTCTATTTCTGGGTTCTCTACTGTATTCTATTTATATGTCTTCCCCTCTGCCAATATTGGAGTTTTGATAATTATAAGTATGTAATAAGTCTTGAAATTGGGTAAACTGATTTCTCTCACTTTATTCTGTTCTGTTCCAACATTGTTTTAGTTACTCTCATTCCTTTGCCTTTCTACGTAAAATCTTGCTGGAGATACGCCAGTATTATCTTATCCTCTTGACATCTGCAGCGTCTGTAGTGATATACACCCTGTCTCATTCTTAATATTAGTAATATATACCACCTCTCCTTTTTTTCCCACTGTTATTTATTTATATTGTTATTTTAATTATTTGCTTCCTTTTCCTTATCTTGGGTTTATTTTGCTCCCCCCACCTTTTTTTTTTAAAGAGTCAGTTTTGCAGTGTGAAAGTTTAGATTACTGATTTAGGATTTTAAAAATCTTTTCTAATGTTTAAGTAGTTTGTCCTATAAATATGTTTCTTAGCACTGTGTGCTAAGAATACACAAAATGTGTATTACACATTGTGATAATGTGTTTTTATTTTCATTCAATTCAATGTATTTTAAAAACTTTCTTTTGAGACTTTTTGAAAATCATAAATGTACTATGCTGAGTGTGTCTTTTAGTTTCCAAGTGTTTGGGGGAATTTTTATGTAACATTTCTGTTATTGAATTTCTAGTTTGGTTTCATTGAGTATTCTGTATAATTTTAATTCTTTTAAATTCGTTGAGTTTTGTTTTATGGCCTTGGATATGGCCTGTCTTTGTATGTGTTCATAGGAGCTTGAAAAGTATGTGTATTCTGCTGTTGAAAAGTGTATGTATTTTGCTGTCATTTGGTGAAAAGTTCCATAATGCTGATTAGATTCTGTTGGTTGGTGATATTCTTGAGTTATTCTATATCCTTGCCCTTTTTCTTTCTAGTTGTTTCATCAGTTATTGGAAGGAGGTGTTAATGTCCCTAACAACAGTTGTGGATTTGCCTTTCTCTCTTTTCAGTTCTACTGGTTTTTGCTTCAACTGGAAGTTTGTAGCTCTGTTTTTTGGTACATACACATTTAGAACTGCTATGTCTTCTTGGATTAAACTTTTTGGCCTTACATGATGTCTCTTTCTGTCTTTGTTAATTTTCTTTGCTCTGAAGTTTACTTTATCTCATTTTAATATTGCTACTCTTGCTTTCTTTTGATTACTGTTTGTATAGCTTTTTCAATTCTTTTACTTTCAACATGTCTACATTTTTATAGCTGTAGTGAATTTCTTTTAGAGAGCATATTGTTGGGTAATGTATTTTAATTTGTTCTTCCAATCTCTTTCTTGTAACTGGTGTATTTAGACCATTTACATTTAATGTTGCTATCTATATGTTAAAGCCTGCCATTTTATTTCTTGTTTTCTGTTCATTCTCTGTGTTGTTTCTCTGACTCCCTCTGTTTATTGTTTCTCTTCTTCCTTTTTCCTGCCTTCCTGTGGATTACTGAAACATCTTTTTAAATTTCTTTTTGATTTACTCGAATGCTTTTAAGTGTACATCTTTGTATAGCTTTTTTAGGGGTTCCTTCAGGCATTTATGTACGCACAACTTACCAAATCTACTAGTATCAACATTTTACCATTTCAAGTAAAGTACAGAAAACTTACCTCCTTCTGCTTTCCTTTTCTGTCCCCGGCAGTTTATGATAGTATTTTAAATATTTCTTTTAAATACACTTACAACTACATCAGACAATGTTATTATTTTCACCATCTTGATGATCTAATGTGAAAATAAACTGTGACTTCCTTTTAATTGATTTTAGGTTTGTCTGGTTAACTCCTTTGTTTATTGAAACTGTTACCACCTTCTCACTTATCAGTTGGCACAAATATGATTTACTCTGGGATCTGTTAGCTTCAGTTAGAAGATGCCACACTGTGTGTCTTCCTCAAATCCGGAACCTAGCTCCATGGAGGTTAACTAACCTTATATTGTGACCCTCACACCAGTATCCATAAGCTGTACATCATAACCTGTGAATAAGTATCATGGAAGTAAGGGCCACACCCAGTTTCCCTTAGAGAATTGAATATATAAAGTAGTAGGAAGTTCCTATACCTTTCCTAATCTGGTTTTCAGTCTGCTAAGCAGCTGTCTCTCAAATCTAGAGGGAGACAATCAGGTTATCAGCATTCTCACATATTTAAAAAAAAATGAAACTGAATTCCCTTATTTAAAAAATGTTTATGGCCCCTATGTATTCATATCAAAATAACCACAAGGAAAATAAAAACTTTCACCTGAAAAAAAAAATATTTTCACCATCAAAAATAATTTAGAAAACTCAAGAAGGGAAGGAAACTGTGTTCTATTTGCCCATAACCTGACTCTACTAGGTTTCCCCTGATACAACTGTAGCAGGAGGGGTGCCTCATTACTGCTGAGTGGGGATGGAAATCCATGCTCCCAAGGTGATCTTCCGTATTCTCCCAGGGCCATTGTTACTGCCCAAAGGCATGGAAGTCCTGGCTCCCTACTCAACCTTCCCTGACACCACCCAGGTTGGGTTTGGAGGTGAGAGTGAGGGAGTAGTTAGGGTTCATTACAGCCTGGTAAATTTGGAAGTCTAGGTTTCCCACTTGACCTTTGCTGGCACGGATGGAAGTAGGGCCACAGTTGTTTTCAGTGGTGTTTGACTGGCATAGAGTAGCTGTATTCTTAAAGTTTTCTTGCCAGGTTGTTGTTTTCTTGGTCCTTTGTCTAGAAAGAGAAGACTTTTGTTGGAACTTACTCTGTCTGCCGTCATTGGTATATCCAGATTGCTGGCTTTTCCATCTCCACGCCTGAGATGTATGAGGCCAAAAGAAAACTCAGGAAACACACCACTGCGTCTATTCAGCAGTGCCAAGGTCCCTGGCCAATCTGCCTTTTTCTCCTCCTTTCGGAGTCCTCTTATGTGTGTGTTATGTATAATTTCTAGGGTTTTTAGTTGTACTTAGCAGGAGAAACAATGAAAAGTATATCTACTCCATCTTCCCTCTGTGCTGTTTTTTACTTTCCCATCTCTTGCCTTTTTCTTATTTACTTACCGAAGAGAGGAGGGGTTTTGATTTTTGTTTGTTTTGAAGAATTTCCAACATTCTGGATTGGATGGTTGTATTCTTTTGTGTCACTTAATTCATTATTCTATCGCCTACGTTACTACTATCTGCTCATTAGAACTAGAGACTTGATTTACTTCAGGTTTAATTCTTTAGACGATTTTATGGAAAGTGTTGTAGAGATCTTCACACTAGGAGGTGCCAAACATTTAGTCATTTCACTCCTAGGGAGTTTAAGGTTTACAAGAGTTAGCACACCCTTTTCCCAACCACATTCTGAACAAATGGATAATAAAATGAAGTAGTAGCACTGGAGATCAAGGGTTAAATTGGAAAACAGCATAAAATGAGATGCAATACCTCCCAAGAGAAAAGAATAGAGCTGAACCGAGAGTGTCTTTTATCTTTTCCATATTTATTAAGCAGACAAGTCACTCCACCTCTCCTGGAGCGGCATAGCTAAGGAATAAAAGAGGCCAGGACCGGGTACAGTGGCTCATGCCTGTGATCCTACCACTTTGGGAGCCGAGATGGGCAAATAGCCTGAGCGCAGGAGTTCAAGACCAACCTGGGCAACACAGTGAAACCCCATCTCTTCTAAAATACAAAAAAATATCCAGGCATGGTTGCAGTGAGCCGAGATAGCACCACTGCACTCCAGCCTAGGCAACAGAGCGAGACTCTGTATCCAAATAAATAAATGAAAATAAAAGAGGCCAGGAGCTACACTAATAGAACTCCTATTGTATGAAGCAAAGAACAGGAATGGGAAATAGCACTCCTCCCTGCAATGACACCAAAAAGAACATCTTTGCTTCATAAAATCTCCTCTATAATAGTTTAATAAATGGATGGCAGTGGTGACTTTAGTTATTAATACTGTAGTGCTTACTTGAAATTTGCTAAGTACTAGATCTTAAATGTCCTCACCATATGCACATACATACACAAAAGGGTAACTATGTGTGGTGATGAATGTGTTGCTTAATTCAATTGTGGTAATTGTTAAACAACGGCTATATATATTAAGTATTCACATTGTGTACAATTTTTATTTGTCAATTATACCTCAATAAAGCTATAAGAAATTAGTCATTGTTTTTTACAGATGACTTCCATTTATGTCACATGACACCAATTTTTGATTATAGTGGGAATTCAGAATTGCCTTTAAGAAATTAATTTACTGCAGTAAAATATAAATAATTTGGTGGAATATAGATATGGCAATAATTGTAAGTATATTTAAAGGCTTGGTATTTCAGAAACCTTGATCAAACATCTAATGACATCTCTGTTTCAACATGAATATTCAGAGAAGCAAAATGCCTTCTTCAAAGTATCACATCAATTTGAGGGCAGTCAGTGCTGGATCTGAAATTCAGTCATCTAATGCCTACTTCATTTGCTCCTTTCCAGCTATGCTTTTCCCTGAACAAGTGCAGAGAGGATTGTGTGCCCTTAGGCTAGAGTCCTAAACATTTTATTGCAACACTGTGAAGGCAGGACTTAAATATCTTATTTATTGCTGTATATTCAGCATCTAGTGGAGTGAGTGCTCAATAAACATTCTTAGAGGTTTTTTACATATTAACATATATCTTCCACAAATATCATTTTTTACTTCTACACAGAGCATCCTTTATTGAGATTCAATTAAGAACAATTTATCAGCTCTCTCCCTTCCCCAAAGTCTAGCTGTTTATGATAATGTCTTTCTTTGACTACGATGTGTAATTTTATGTTTCTTTTATCTCAACCAGTCAGTGTCAGGAACAAGCCTCATAATTCCCTAACCATGGTTAGGTTTTATCCTAGAAAAGGAAAGAACAATATGTCCTGACTAAGATAAATCAGTTCATGATAGTTAAAAGACCTTTCATTGAAATGATAGAATATACAAACATTTGGCAGAGTTCTTATTTTAAGCCTTTCCATTAATATTTTTAGCAGACATTTATGGAGCCCCTACTATGTGTGTGGGACTGTGTTAAATGCTTTACATTGTTTTTTCTCATCAAAACACCATAACAATCTTATGAGTTCGTTGTTTTTATTTCCCCCTCTTTTGAAAAATAAAAACTGGGATGTAGAGATGTAACATAACTTGTCCAAGGAAGCATGGCCATGGTGTTGACGCTGGATTCAATTTTAGATTTTTCTAACTAGAGAGAAGAGCTCTTACGCTCTATTCAGACCTGTATTTGAATTTAATAGTTTAGGAGGCATGCTTGAGGTGGAAAAAGCACGTGATTCCAATGGCCTCAGCTCTTACAACTACAGCTTTAACAACTACAGCTTTATGACCTAATACAAACCACGCATACAAACTTCAGTCATCTACCCTACCTCTTCAATTTTTTCATTGTATTGCTACCTCCTGTACTATTATTTACTTAAAATTCACTAAATACCCTTCTTTAAGAAGATAGCTCTGAAAATAAGTATAATGAAGATAATAGCATTAAATTCTTCCCAAATACTCCACAATGCTTTGAACAGGACTACTATTTTCCCCTCCTCATTCCTCCCCTGTTTCCTTCCTTTTCTTTCGGAGGTTAGCAAGTGTTATGGAGGTGTTAAGGACATGGTGGCACCAAACTGAGACTTACTTCTTGATGTAATAGAAAACATTTAAAAAATAATTGATAAGGGAGTAATTTTCTGATGGTGTGATTTAATATTGTACATCACCTAATATCACCTCTCATTTCAAGTATGTGCTCCACAGTTTGAGATGCACTTGCTTGAACTCTGAGCATTTTCGTGAAAATCTAATGAAACAATGGATTTGAACTCACTCAGCAAACGGGAAAGTTCTTTTGCGGCTCTTCCCTTTGGACTAAAGAAACATCAATCCGTAACCTGGCTGTAACATTAATAGCACCTCTGGCTGATCTCCCTCCTACAGCTAATTTAGATTTTTTCCAATACTAACTAGAAACTGTTTAGTAGCTGAGAACTGAAGGTACATAAACTTCATGTGAGGTCAGGTGGAAGAGAAATCACTGGTTATACATGTGAGGAAACACATATAATATGCTGTTTACGCTTCTGATGATGGGAGCTGTCAACAGCTCTTTATGCAACACATACCTATGTGCTGTGGACTCCATTGAGACAAAACAAATGGGGGTTCTAACCTCGGAGAACTCCAAGTTTTGCATAGACTATCAAAACTGGGACTCAAGGCCACATGTTAGTCTTGTCAAGACCTTGCTAGAGAAGTGTTGAATTATATATGGGAAATCCTGAATAGCTAGATGCTTATTCATCTTCATTTTATCTCCTGCAACACAAACTGGGCCCCAGTAATGCATCAAGTACTACGGTCAGTGCTAATTATTTTGGTAGCACTCAGCTGACATATACAGAGTGCTGACTACAAGTGAGGTTCCATGGGCATCAGCGTCACACCCTCCTCACAACTGTCTGTAATTAATCCTTATTCTATAGAAAGGAAATGGAGGCACAGAGAATGCACATGCTAAATGGTCAAGTGAGATTTGAACCCTGCTTCAATTGACCCCACAATCTTAGCTGTAGCTATTGAGCCTTATTGTCTTACCCCAAAAACAAAGAAATAAATTTATTTTACTCTGTAGGAGTTCCCGAGTCCCATTGCCGCCTGCCATCTTAGAAGGCATGGGCAGTGCCAAGTTCTGGAGTAATGACAAGGTGTCTGCCTTCTTCTTTAACAAGCTTTGTTGGAATCGTTCAGATGGCATTCTTAATGTTCCCCAAACCTGCTTTGTGTTTGTTTAATTATAATATAGTCTGGCACTTTGACATTTAATTTTCTTGTTTGGTTGTAATTATCTTCCATGAGAGTAAGAGCAGAGTTGGATTATATTTACTTCCTTTCTTCCTTCCTTCCTTTCTTTCTTTATTTTCCCTCTTGAGCACACAAATATGATCATGACTCACTAGGTTTTGATGAGCCTCAATTCTGGGTGAATGACCTCAGATCAGCCTTCAGAGGAGGAGCTGTGCCTCCAGCCAGGGTCAGCCTGGTGGGAGCTAGGGAGGCTGCTCAGGCACCTCGCGGAGCAAAGAGCAGCATGGCACTGCTGTAGGTCAGCACAGAAAGCACACTGCCTCCCTCAGCAGCTGATGGTGTGGCTCAAGTCAAAGGAAAGCCTCACCAAGACAGTGGGGACTCTGCTGAGTGGTCTCTGCTCTTCTTTTCAGATAATTAGAATATTTCAAAACAATGGCAGTGATCTCTCAAGAATCTCATTTCTCTGGGATCAGTTTATATTTGGCTTCCTAGTCCTATTAGGAAAATTGCCTTCTCTTGAATCAGGACTATCCTTTAATAGATGATACAGTGTTTCAAAGAGCAGAAATGTCTTCTACTGACATACAATGTTTATGCTCACATAATGATCTGACTTGATTGCCACAACAGCCCCACAAGAGTTTTCTGTAATTTAGTTATTTGCATATGACCATTGCAATTTTCACCATATCCATTCTTATATCCAAATATGTAACTCAATATTTTTCATTCAGTCACTCTATTTTATTTAAATAAAGGTAAATGTTTCACCATACAGTTATGTTAGAATTCCACAATGTTTACAAGGGAGGGTAAAAATCTGTGAGGTCCGTAAATGGACCTCATATCTCTTATCCTTTAGAATTTCCCACTGGCATGTCTGTCTTAATGACCTCAAAATGTCACTAGTTTCTGTAGCCCCCACTTCTTTCGATACTTTAGTTTATTGCTATCTAAAGAGAACCTTAGCATCATTATGATCCTATGTGATTGAAACAACTTTAAATGTACTTTTCTACGTCTTTTACATTTCTTTAGCAGCCAAAACAAAAAATCCTTTCAGAATTTGGAAAATGGGAGGTGAAAGGCAGAGTGGGAAAGAAAATAGGAACACACAGTCATAGCCACAGAGGTCAAGTTGAACCACTTAACCACTGGTGGTTCATCCTTCTAGGCCAAAAGAATGAGTGAGGGAAATAGGAAGAAAGGCATTATATGGTGGAGGCTATTGAGGGTATTTGGGATTTGAGATAAGAGGTTACAAAGCAGCCTTGGAGTGTGGGAGAATTGGGTGGCAGAGGGACAAAGCTACTGAGACCGACTGCTATGTGTCACAGATTGGGTTAGCTAGGAAGCAAACCCTCAGTTAGAGACTAGATTGAAGAAATGGATCAGAGAATACTTGGATCACTGGATCAACACCTGGGGAGAGCAAAGGGTGGGAGCAGGCTGGGGCAGAGGAAGGAGGTGAGCTACATTATAGTCACAGGACATATAGCAGCTGAGCTGACTCTGCTGGGAGCTCTAAAGGCAGGATGACCCTCAGAGCTCTTTCCAGCTGGGATGAGGGGCCTGGACTTGGGTACCCATGATGAGTTATTGAATGTGGGTTGTCTGAGGAAGAGTGAGCGACTTTGAATAAGGCAGCCCTCCTCAACTAAGGTGATTCCCGGAGGAGCTGATGGCAGAGCATTCCCAGCAAGTGGTGTGACCAGAAACTAAGATCATATGTGCTTTATTCCTGAATTCCTGAGGGATATCTGGAAGGCATATCACAGCATCCCCTATCCTGTGAGTTATAAACTGGACTTCATTTAATATTTTTCAAAAGCCCAAGTAAAGTTTGGAGCTCCTTTTTTTTTTTTTTTTTTGAGACAGAGTCTCACTCTGTCACCCAGGCTGGAGTGCCGTGATGCAATCTCGGCTCACTGCAACCTCCACCTCCTGGGTTCAAGCGATTCTCCTGCCTCAGCCTCCTGAGCACCTGGGATTACAGGCAAGCACCACCACACCTGGCTGATATGTGTGTGTGTGTGTGTGTATTTTTAGTAGAGATGGGGTTTCACCATGTTGGCTAGGGTGGTCTCAATCTTCTGACTTCATGATCCACCCACCTCAGCCTCCCAAAGTGGCTCACGCCTGGGATTACAGGCGTGAGTCACCACGCCCAGCCTGGAGTTCCTTTTGGAATGATGCATTTAGAGTAAGAGTGTGCAGAGACTGAGCCACATGAGGCCCCAGAAATTATTAGATTTATACTCAGAAATTTAATATTAGGCTTCCAAAGCCATTAATTGATACTGCTCACACAAAACAAATTCCCATAAATAGGAAAAAACTGAGATGGAGGAAAGTGGCTTTTGTTATATTTTCATAAAACAGTCATGCTGACTTCCAAAATTAGATCTTTTTGGACTCTGCATAAGGAGATTTAGAGTTTTGGCCACATCTGGGTTTTATTTTTACCAAATTTTGATCAGCAAGAGTAAAAGCGGTGATCTCTTTGGAGTTGTTGTCAGATAAATTAGGAATAGAAGAATGTGTTTTAATGAGCCTATTCTTGTGCATAACGCATTATGTGACAGTATACTGTAACAAACTTGCACATCTTGTACATGTACCCCAGAACCTAAAAGTTGACAAAAAAAAAAGTATATCGAGTGGATGGAATGAATCAAGTAACCAAAATCTACCTTAAGCATAAAAAATACCAAAACCTACCTTAAGTGTAAAAAAGGGGGAAAAGAAGGAATTGTTAGGGTCAATACATCTGCAGCACAGTCTACAATGATGTTATAACTTTAGCTTCATTCTCAGGTAGGCTCTCCCAATGATGGAAATTGGCAAACTTATCATCCCAGATTCAGTTCTGAGCAGAAAGGTGTCTCTCCTACCAATCATTCCAGCCAACTCAGTAAGACTGATACTGTTTGGTTTTGATTGGCTCACTTGAGTCATATGCCTATCCCTGAACCAATCACTGAGGTTGGCAGGTAAGGTATCTGCATTGACCAGGTGGGTATTATGTGCCCACCCTGACGCTGAGGCATCCCATCAGCCCCTTTGTAACCACGAAGATTGAATATCCGGTAGGGGTGATTCCTAAGGGAAAATCAACATGCTGTCATCATAAAATGGATAAATGAATGTCAAGAACACCTGGCATGTACCATCTTTTCAGACCAAGGTGAAAATTCTGCCTCTGCCACTTTTATTTGGCAAGTTACTTCTATTCTGTTTCCTTCACTGTTCTCACATATAAAGTGGAGCAGATGATTCTGACTTTGCAGGATTGTTGTAAGGATAGTTGTTAATGTGTAAATAAAAGCTCTTTGGACTATAGAAGGTGCTCATTAACTAAGAACTATCATTGTAGTTAATAGCAAGCCCTCTCTGGGCTCTGTGCTGGTGTTTCCACAAGTATTAACTCACTTCAGTTAGAAACCTATGAAAGCCTTTAAATTGGACCAAGCATCTAATGACTTCCCCCTTTTCACAGGATGTTTAATATTATCCTAGCACCATGAAGAGAAAACCACGTGATAGCTCAGCATTTTTACCCTGCACACAAATTAGGAACAAGAAAATCATTCTGTCTCTAAGGATCATGATAAACAAATGTGTTTTTGTTGCCTAATTTTGAATTTTAATCAAAAGATAGAACAGAAATAGATAGAATTCTTCAGGGTACATTTAGCAAAGCCCAAATAGCAAGAACACACCCTCCAAATGGTACCCAGGTGGCTGTTAAGTACATCAAAGGCAGGAAACCCAGGAAAGGACGAATGAATGTGAAATTCAAGTGTGATGCCTTTTGATGTGAGCCACTGAAAGGTTAGAGATAAATGAAAGTGTACACCTAAAAGAAAGGGATCTGAGCTGACCCCTAAAAGAAGGTAGGGTGTCATCACCGACTGCTTACTGAGGACACACATCTCATCTGCTATTGTGGGGATGCAATGCCAATAGCACCATGTGAGACAAAATAGAGCCTGTTGTGCGTCTTGTGGTCAGACAGACCTGGATATGCATCCTGTTATGTGAACTCGGGAAAAATGTTTAATTCCCAGGACTTCGGGTTTCCCATTCCTTCACACATTCCCAGTAATGCTCTGGCTCCAGGCTAATGGATTTTTTTTTTTTAACTCTCTTAAAAATGCACCCCTCCTCGGGGCCTTCCCCCACATTGTTCCTTTGGCCTGGAATGCTCACCTCTAACTTCGCTGGCTACTCAGCCAAGACCTCCTCCTTCCTGGAAGCTGTCTTTGCTTTCCTGTATTCATTGTGCCTTCATAGCCCACTCAACTCCTCCAGAGCCCCCTGCGCTCTTCTTTGCATCTGTGGTTAGACCATCAGCCCCATGCAGCTGGAAATCACTCTATGATCCCAGTTGGAAACTCAATGCCAAGAATAGTGCAGGGCCATAGTAAGTCCTTGATATTTGTTTAATGAATTAGTCATCATCAAAATAAGGTATACTGCATTTCATCATGACTCAATTCCTTCTTCATAATAACCTTTGGCCTGTTTACACAGGAAGACATTTAGGGATAGCTCTTCCTGGAAACCTCTCTATCTTTATTCAGAGCCTTAGCCAGGCTTGAGAATGGAGCTATCCACAACTCATCCTTCCTGGTCCCTCCCTGGGGGCCCACTCACCCTAGACCACTGCTGAATCTGCCTCACTGTAATGTAGGAAGTCCATAAAATTTGCACCAATGTGTCTCTGTGACTCTAAGTTTCATATAGCCATTTATTTTGGCTTCCAAAGGATGCTCATATCTTAGTCAAGTAATGGGCATCTACTGAGCCTCAACTTTGTGCCTTTCCATGGTTGAAGGAATCTGTACTTACCACTGTCTGAATTTGAAAAGTTCTCTTTCCGAATGTCATTTGTGTCAATAGGACCATAAGCATCCACTACAATATAATGAGCACTTATTGTGTGTGCTGCATTTCAATCCTTGCTAACACCTATGAGAATTATGTGCCCCACACACAAAATATATACATGTATGATACATGCCTATTGACTCAATTGTCATAGGTATGATACATACTATACTCAGTATCCGTAGATATGATACATACCTATTGAAGACAACCCTATAAGACTGGCAGAATTATTACCTCTCATAAAATGAGAAAATTGAGACAAAGGAAGATTTTGCTGGCTATGATCATATAGGAAGATAGTGGCAGAGCTGAGAGGTGAACCCAGATGACTGGGTTTGGAGTCTGCTCACTTAACTCCTGTGCTAACCCCATTCTATAGAAGAGGATACTGAGCTTATGAAAGCAATTGTATGTACCCATGTCTCGTGGCTAGTAAACAGCAGAAGCAAAATAATAATTCAGATGTGCTTTACTCTAGAGATTTGGTTCTTAATGGCCAGATCCCACTGCCCCTTCCTAAGCTGTGCAACCACTTCTCAGATGTGAGCAGTGAGCCAGCCTTCTAAGTGTGAGCTTGTATATAAGTAATCTTCAACTCTGTTAGGACTAGCAACTCCACCACCTAACTAAAATGCATTATCAATAATTAATATTTGTGTAATGATACATTTATTATGGAAAAGAGAAAATGTGAGAATTAGTCCCAGAAATGCCACCACACATCCTTCCTTCTTTAAGGTCGTGCATTAGTATACTCAAAGTGGAATATTAGGTTGCCTAATTCCAGGCAGTAAGAGTGAGATTTTCAGAAATGATACTTCTCTCTGGTTTCGGAGGCAAAAGTCAAATAGATTCTCAGGTTATGCCATTGTACACAAACTCTTCAAATTATCATTTTCTGCCCCACATTTGCAACAAGAGAAATGACCATACACACAAAAGAACCTCTAAAATAAGACTACTCACAATCCTTGACATCTAGTGTGTATGTGCTTTGTTTATGGAATTGTGTTATTTTTCTCACCCATGTATCACCTGGGAAATAGAGCTGTATCCTCATTAGGCTGCTGTGAGAATCCAGGGAGATAATGTATGGGGAAGGTACTTTGAAAGCTGCCAAGTGCTGAACACATAGAAAGCAGTATTGTCATTATTGTCTCTGGAATTCAGTTATACTCCAGATGCCTGACGGTTCAGCCTTAATATCCAGCTCAAAGAGAAACTGTCATTTCTTTTCCGGAAGGAGGTAATGAGCTAGGCCTCCATTTTCTTACTGGAGAATGCTATCACCCAGTAACACACACTTTCTTTATTATTATTATTATTATTATTTTTATTATTATTATAGTTAACTTTTATTTACACAAGTGATTTTTGGATAAATTATTTTTGGAAAAAAACTGCGCTGAAAGATCAAAGGTAAATCTCTAGTTTTCTCGATTCGTGCCCTGATTCCCACCTGCCTGCCTTTCTCGGGGCAAAGAATATTCTCACTCCAGTAGTGTATTATGATTCTTCTATATATTTTTTTCCCATTTCCGTGCATACATATGGCCCTGGAAAACTAAATGGTATGGATGGGAGTCTCAAGCATACATGATAGCATCCCTTACCAATTGTTCTACAACTTGGAGTCAACCATAAGTCACTGAAAAATATGTTTTCTTTATGTGCTTGTTACTTACACACCTAAAGCACTCACTGGAAAAGTTGCATGGTATTGCACAGGATCAAACACACCAAAACTTATTTTCTCTCTTCCCTCACTGATGAATATCTGAGTTATTTTACTTTTTTCCTGTATTACAAATAAGGCTAAAATAAACAGTCTTATACATGTCTCCTTGTGCATGTATGTGAGGGTTATTCTAGGGTAAATACTAAAAAGTACAATTAGTGAGTCACAGAGTACGTAGGTCTCCAAAGTAGCTGCTTATTTTATATGTATTCTTTTCATTAGTGTTGGAGTGTTGGAGAATGACTATTTCATTTTCCTTCTCTTTTTTCCCTTCCTTCCTTCCTCCCTCCCTTCCTCCCTCCCTTCCTTCCATCCTTCCTTCCTTCCTTCCTTCCTTCCTTCCTTCCTTCCTTCCTTCCTTCCTTCCTTCCTTCCTTCCTTCCTTCCTTTCTTTTTCGTTCTTTTTTCTTTGTCTCTCCACCACTCTCTGCCAATGTTTTTTGTTTGTTTGTTGTTTTGTTTTGAAGATGGGGGTCTCGCTATGTTGCTCAGGGTGGTCTTGAACCCCTGGCCTCGAGCAATCCTCCCACCTCAGCCTCTCAAAGTACTGGGATTACAGGTGTGAGCCGCAGTGGCTTGTTTCTCAATATTGTCATGGAACTTTAGTCAAACTTCATGTTTGTTAATCTAGTGAATAGTAAATGGTATTCTCTTGCTGCCTCGTTGTTGGAGAGACATTTCTGTTCATATCTTTTGTTTGTCTGCTGAACATTTTCTTTTTATTGTTGACTTGTAGTATTTACATACTGTAGTTATTCACTTTTATTACAAATATTTTATAAGCAGATATGTTTTAAATCTATTTTCCCTGTCAGAATGTAATCTCCCGAAGTCAAGATTGTATTTATTTTAGCCAATACTTACCCCCCAAGGTCATAGCACTAATATATAGTAGATACAGAATAAATGTTTGCTCAACTTCCAAATAAGCTTTGAAATAGGACAGACCTGCATTCAAATCTTAGCTCTTCTCCTTTCTTACCTATGTGACCTTGAACAAGTCTCTTAACCTCTTTTAATCTAACTTTCCTTGACTATAATACATTTTATAATTCTATTTTCTGCTCGTTCTTCCTTTTTTAAGATGATATCGTAGCCTAACTTCAATCTTACTCACTCTAATCCAGAAATTTTTGTATTTTAAGTCTGATTTTGGCTCTTCCAAGGTATTATTACTAGAAAAATCAGAAAGCTCTGCTCACGATGCGGTTGTCCTGGTTTGGTCCCTGAGCACAGACATTAAATGAAACTCTAAATGTACTTAACATTTTGTATTTGCTTTCTTAAGAATCTGGCAATTGCATCTGCATTTTTTCCTTCAAAATGGCAAAATCTGTTACCTTTTCAACAAATAGCTCTCAACTTTTCTAGATCAGAGGCGTCATTCAGCCTTCTTCCAAAGAAAAAATGCTCCCCAGATATCCCTAAGCAGTAAGTATGCTAAATTGCTGTAGGCCACACTGCCAAGATATAACCAGACAAAGCTAAAACACTGAGTCGCATTTGATTCAGAATCATTTCTCCAGAATTTTAGCTCTGAGAGAATACAAATATGTTCAGAGAAGCAAAAATACCTTAAGTAATTATTCTTTTAGAAAATGTTCTTACTAAAAGCAAATATTAACTACTAAAGGAATACTGAGTATTAGTATCAGATAAAGTTTGCAATTATCTCATATTTATAGGGCATAATTTATCTAATGAAATCTTCAGTATAAACAGATACATCCATCAAAATATACTTATTATGCATCTACTAATCTGTACCACCATATGAAAAGCAGTGTGCTCCCCTAACTCACACGTGGTAGATAGTAATAGGTTTAAAAGCCCTAAAACAGACTTGCTTCAGGGCCTGACTACTGATTATTAAACAATTCCAGTGTTTTAGGGAAAAAAAAATACCAGTTGCTAGTTTCTGGCTCCAGTTTCCATGTTTTTCAGGGAGAAAGCTGTTGGATAGCTATTCTTCTCTGCCTAAACCAAAAGGTTATTGGAAATAATATTACCAAATGCAGTTTACACATTGATTCTTGCCTCTATTGAATTATTCCTTATAAGAAATCTTGAGAAGTGGACATAAATCTTTTTATGACTTTTTATGTGAATTTATCCTACTGATTTTAGTGTGGCTGGCAAAATATGTGTAGTAATAATAACAGTAACAAAAATGCTAGCTCTGTTGACTTGGTAATTGCTGTGTGCCAGGCACTGTGCTAAGCACTTTATACACAGTATCCTACCTGAAACTCATAACAATCCTGTGAGGAAAATACTATAATTATGTATATTTTCAAATAGACATGATGAAGTTCAGATAATCGGAAAGGCTAAGTAAGATACCTAAGGTCACACAGCTCACCTTATGTGTGCTAGTGCTGTCTTCCCATTACGTGTGAGGTAATAGTAATAACTAGCTATGATAGATAACAAACCTTGAATGTTTAATATATGCCAAGTATTATATGTATATACATATTATATGTATGTTAGCTATTTCAGTGTACATAGCTTTATCACTATAACTTTATCTACGTTGGGTATCATACTTAAATATTCTTTTTTTTCTCATCTGGTGGGTACAAAGTCATTCCTTGGGATTTTACATTTTTCCTTTTTTGAGGGATTTAAAAGTTCTAAAACATTGCATTTTACTTAAGCTCTTTACCTCAAATTCTTCATTTCTTTTGAAGATTAAATGAATAAGAACATGGAAAGGATTCAAAGCAATGGCTAGCCCATAGAAAGCAGCCTAATCATGTTAGCTGTTACCTAATAATAACCACACAGGCACAACCAACATCCATGGTTGAACTCTTGATCAGACAGAAAATAGCTATGACGTGTTATAAACTTACTTCCTTGGAGTGATTTCCCCTGCACATTGCATAGTCTTTTGCATGATATCTGCTCCACAATTAATTCTGGAGTTGGTATGCCCTCACTATAAAAGGACTCTCTAATTGCCCTTCAAATCAGTGATTCATCCATATCACAAGATTCCTCAAGATCTTGCTTTTTGGAAAAGCTATTAGCCTAAAAATGAAACTTCAAGAGCTCCCTTTCTGACAAAACGAGTTTTGTAGAAGTGAAACCTGAGGAAGAAGATTATAAAATCAACTCTGTGAGCAAGTCAATATCCCATGTCTAAGGGGAGGAAGGAGGGGAGATATTTTCAGTCACTCTTTCCCAAGGCATCCTAAATCAGTATCCCTGTCAGAAATAATATTAGTTCAGGTATCACCTCTCTTTTAGCCAACATCTTCAGCTGCTAGATTGACAACATCCTTTTTCTTAACATGTCAAGAGCACGCCTGGATAAATCTCTGGGCTATCAGGTCTTTAGTTGGAAAAGATGTATGATGGAGGCCTGAGGTCTTCCTTCAGCTCAGGGACCATCAATACTTAAAATCTGATGTAGACACAAACTGTAGCATTTAAATATTTCATACCTGCATTTTCTTTTGTTTCATTTCCTGTGAGAACTCTCTGCCTATAACTTCAGGCTTCTTGAGTACTAGACAGAATAAGAGGGAACAGCCTAAAACTTTAAAAACATTAACATTAAAAATATGGGGATGGGGGAAGGGAGGAGTTAATTCAAGAAGGCTTTAGGGAGGGAGAGAAGAGAAAGTGCTGTATTGGGATGCAAAGTATCTTGGGACTATTATTAACTGAGATCTGGAACCAACCACCTAACTTGTCTTCAGAATCATAGATCGGGAAAATGAAAGAGTTGATTTAAACTGGTAGTTTTTAAACTTTGTTTAATGCAGCGGAACCCTTAAAAAATCTTACTTGGAACTCTGGTATATAAAACAGAAATTGAGTTAATCTGATGAAAACAAAACTGAAGGGTCTAGAGTTCTACCTACTTTGCCTCCCTTTCACGTATTCCCTTACTTCCATTTTTCTCCCTAATTCCTACCGCATTCTCCTTTTTCTGGCAGCTTCTAAGGCACTTTTGAGAAACTCTTGGACCCAGAGAATGATAGTTATAAAACCACTACATTCAGCAATTCCTGAGGTCTTACTCGCTGTGAAGTTCTATGATATCAGAAGCCAAGTCAATACTAGACCATCTAATATGGTGCAGAAGAAAGACTACCAACTTTGGCATTAGGCAGATTCAGTTTCAACCTATACCCTGCCACTGACTAGCTGTATGACTTTGAACAAATCAGTTACTTTCTCTATAAAAACCTTCATCTCATCTGAAAAATGAAGATAATAGCTTCCTCAAAAAATATGATAATGGCTCATAAAAGCATTCAAGAGACATTAATTCTCTTATCTATTGGGGCCTAAGGATTGCCTTTAAAGAAAATAAAAAGTGACATTGAGGCAAGTATAGAAATAGCTTTAGCAAAGAAATCATTTTAAGATATGTAAAATATTCATGATATTATGAGAAATGGAATCTCCAGTTACTCTTGGGGATGGACAGAGGATGGAAAAGCGGTCACTGTTGTAGGGTGGTGTGGTGGAGAAAAGAGGGTGAACCTTTTAGAAGAGCCTGGGCTACAAAATGATCAAGTGAATACTTTGCTTCTGGGGACATGGCTCATCCCAAGTTTGATTGTCCTTCTTGGTCTTCTGTAAATGAAGTCAACTCCTAAATTTAGAAGGGGTTTCCAATTCAAAAGATGACAAAGTGACTGCATAGATAGAGCATAAGAGCTGGCACTTGGCAGCAGTGCCTTCAAAAAGGTTAAGTTTTCAGATTTTGAATTGGAAGTAAAAGCAGATGGAATCTTAGTCTCCAATATTAAAAGCATGTTATCTAGAATGAAGAGATACGCCCTTTTTATTCTCTGCAATGTCAAATATACATAGAGACCTGTATTTGAATCTGCCACTTAAGAGTGTACTTTCAGAGAAATGTATTCAGATAGCAGTAACTAAATGATGGAGGAATCTAAACCACAGTCCCTGAGGAATATCTGAGGGGACCACAGATGGTGAACTGGGAAGAAGGTAAGGCCTGGGATGTAGCTGGCTTCAGATATCTGAAGAGAAGTTGCCGTTTTTAAGGATTCTTTTGGTGCCAGCTACAGAACTGACTCCAACTGACTTAAGCAGAAGGACAGTTACTGAAAAAGTATCTGAAGCTCATGGCATTGACATGAAGGATAGAGACTCAGGCTTAAAAATAGGCAGAAACTAAGACATTTATTGGGCTAGGAAGCAGGAATACATCTCTGTTCTCGTGGTAGGAAAAGCTACATCAGGACCTGTGGCTAGAATGAAGGAGATGCAAATTGTTGGACTTTGCACCATTTAAGATTCAAATTCCTGCAAGAGGCCATCTGATTAGATCAGTTTTAGTCCCAGTGCCTGCTGCGTTGAGGGTTTCTTAGTCCTTCTGGCTGCTACAACAAAATACCATAAACTGAGTAGCTTGTAAACAACAGAAATGTATTTCTAAAGGTGGTCTGGAAGTCCAAAATTAAGGTGCTGGCAGATTTGGTGTCTGGTGAGTGCCCATTCCTCATAGATGGCACCTTCTTGCTGTGTCTTTCCATGGTGGAAGGGAGTTTCGGGCCTCTTGTACAAGGGTAGTAATCACACTCTTGAGGGTTTTGCTCTCATGACCCAATCACCTCCCAAAAGGGAGGCTAGGTTTCAGTGTATGAATCTGGGAGCTACAAGCATTCAGACCGTAGCAGGTGGACCCTGCCTGTGGTAGACTAGATTATTGTGCCAATAGTTTACTCACTCCCAAGCAACAAAATTTTACACCCACATTCTGCCATATAACTTTATAGTTCCTCCCACTGAAGCATATTTTCTTGCATCTTGTCCTTGTATTGAACCATGTAACTTTCTCTGGCTGATTGTCAGTTCCTAGTCTGGACCTTAAAAGGCTTCCCCTATTTTTGCTCATTATTTTGTGTTTATGCTATTTCCATGAAAAGAAAAATGCCTATGACAGCCCGTTGTTCAATGGAAATGAGAGTCAAATGAAGCAGGGCCCCATAAGTGAACCAATCCCCAACCCATTCTGTAGAGGATGAGCCAGCTCAGCCAAGGTTAACAGAGCTAGCCTCATGACCTATAGAAGCGCAAAGAAAAGAATGCTGATATTTGTGTGAAAATAAGATTTTGTGGCTCTTACACAGCTATAGCTAACTGACACATGGGCTTTTCTACTTCTTATCTTCTTAGTGAGGTACAATGTGTTCATTATCTGTTGGTGCATGGCAAAATACCCCAAAACGTAAAGACATAAAACAACAATAGACATGGTTATCCCACAGAGATTCTGCAGGTTGGGAGTCCAGAAGCAGCTTAGCTGGGAGGGTCTAATATGAGTTTTTGCATGAAACATCTGAGTTTTTGCTTGACATCTGAAGTCAAGATATCAGTCACAGTTGCAGTAACTTGAAGGACTAAGTGATTTGCTTCCAACATGGGTTACTCACACCAATGGCACGTTAGAGCTGCCTGTTGGCAGAATGCCTTATTTCATTGTCGCATGGCTTTCTCTACCAGCCTGCTTGTATGTCCTCAAAACATGGCAGCTGATATTCTACACAGCAGGAAACTTCTCAAGAGAGAGATCAAGGAGGAAGCCACAGTGCCTTTTTCAAGATAACCTGGAAAGTCATACATCATTGCTGTCATGACATTCTATTCATTGATGAGTCACTGAGCTGAGCCCACACTTAAAGGGAGGGGAATTAGGCTCCACCACTCAAAGACAGGAGTGTCAAAGAATTTGTGGACATATGTCAAACCTACCACAGGCAAGTACTAGGTTAACTCATCATCACATTGAACAAAATGGGGAAGAGGTAATTTCCTGAAATAAAACAGGGATTCTGTAGTGAGGGGAAGCAGAGCAATCTAAATTAATTAAATTAGCAGTAGGGCCAGTGTGTGAAGAGGTACAGCAACACAGAATGGCTTGATACATATGATGGAAAATCCTCTGAGGGTGTCCAGAAGGAAAGCGAAATTGGCACAAAAGCAACAAAGAGCAGAGGCAACATGGGGGTATAGGAATTAGATGTAATACCCCAAAAAAGGGGTTTTTTTTAAATGATGATAACAAGAGGACCCAGCTTGAGAGGGAGATGGTTTACAAAAATGTCTTTGAGGCCTATAATGCAGGTGGGGAAAGGAAAAGAGGTAGAGATGGCATTCATGTACTCATAAAGGTATTAGAAGGAAGTCTGCAGGCAGGTTGGCGAGACGGGTAAGGGAAACAACAAAGCAAGTACCCAAGAGGATAGCTGAATTTGCTGATGAGTGGCCTGCAGGTGTGTATGCACTCAGACCATCCACGAATCAAATAAATGCCTGATGAGAGCCATTCAGTTAAGAGCATGCGATCACTATGGTCAATTAGAAGTAAGAAGAAAAGGACAGTGATGATCATTATGTCTACTGCCAAGTAGAACGGTATAAGGCGTGGCTAAGAAGTGCCACTCCAATCACAGGACGTCAGTGGTCATGTCTCCCTCCCTCCCATGCTGTTCCTAAGGACAAAGAATGAGAAAGTAGGGAGAAAACACAGAAAAGCATCACTTTCTGCACACTAGCTTCCCCAGGTGGTCTGTGCAGTTTTGAACGGCATTAACTGTGAACTTTTTAGAGTCGCGTGTCTAGCCCAGAGCATAAAATGAACTATGGAATCAGGTTCATGACAGAAAAAAAAGAGCTATTCTCTCATGAAGAGATGGCATATACCTGGTACTGTGCTTGTATTCTTGATGGACATCACTAATTGATTGCGCTTTTTTGCAGAGCCTGAATGTGGCCTTGGGAATCCTTGTGGGAATAAAAATTGTGTTCCAAACAGCTGCTACCCATCTAATGAAGTGGTAGTGCAGGATGAACCCAATTTGTCATCCCTGGGCTCAGTGTCTCTGAAAGTTGAGAAACATGAGGCCAGTAGGAGATAAAGAAAGCAATGTCTTCTGCCAGAGAGATATCTAGAGAACAAAGTCTTCTCCAGTTTGCTGATCCTAAGAGAGATGCATTTCTCTCTTGAGACAAATAGGCCCCTGCTGTTCATCCTTAATTTCATATATTCAAGCCTACGTGCTCATAAATGAAGAGCAATGTTGCAGAGGAAGGAACCCCTGCAGCCAGAAGGAGGAAGGAGGGGTTTGAAGAAGACACTTTCTAGATCAGCCATTATTGACATTTTGGATTGGATAATTCTTCGGTGTGCGGCTGTTCTGTGCACTCTGGGATGTTTAGCCTCTAAACATCCTGGCCTCTAAACATCCCTGGCCTCTAAACATGAGGAGCACTCCCTGCAAAGTGGTGACAATCAGAAATGTCTCCAGGCATTGTCAGATGTCCCTGGGGCCTGGGGCTAAGGGTAGAAAGGGGAGAGGCCAAATATCCCCCAGTTGAGAACCACTGCTCTAAATGATAAAAATCAGAGGATAGAAATTCAATATGAATCCTAGTTCTCATCCCAAAAGCGAGTTAGTATTTTATAATCCAGCGTCTGTGATGACAGGAACCATAAAGGATTCTGGAAACTCTGTCCTTTTGCTATTTTATCTGGATTGACCCCTCTTTATGACAAAACCTTAAGAGGAAAAAAGGCCAGCCTATTTGTGACTGTGGGCATAGCTAGGATGACTCCAAGAGGGAGGAAGCAGTGGGAGTATGCTTTGTGGCCATTCACTGAAGGAGAGGAAAAGAGGTGAAGCCAGAGGCCTGGGCAAAGCCTGTCTTGCAAACCTTTGCTTTAGCCGTTCCCTCTGCCTGGAACTCTTTTCATTTACTGCTATATCCCCAGTTCCTGGCATAGAGTGGCAGCTGGAGGAATATTTGTTGCACAAATAATAAAGCATAGCACACTTGACATAATCATTGCAAGTGCGATGATGATGCAAATGTGGAAGTACCAAGTGCTGTGGGGGCACACAGGATAGAAAACTAAACTTTTCTGGAACATGAAGAAAGAATCTCTGGAGAAAATGTCCTGGAACACTAAGAAATTCTTTCTAGAGATAATGACCTCAAATATGAGACCAAGGGTCTCTGGACAAGAGAAGAGACCATACAGTAAACATTAACTGAGAGAGAATGTTTATATATATTATTGTGTCTATAGTTTACTCCTTCCCAAATAACATAATTATACATCCACATTCTGCCATATAACTCTGTGGTTCCTCCCACTGAAGCATATTTTCTTGACTCTTGTCTTTGTGTTCAACCATATAACATGCTCTGGCTGATTGAAGGAGGTAGAAGTGAAAGTGTTGTCAGTTCCTAGTCTGGACTATGGATTTGCCTAAATGAATTGCCTAAATGTTGCATAAATGGATTTGAAAAGAACATTAAATAATAGAGTCCACAAACCCTTGGTTGAATGCTGTGTTACTGCATTACTGAGTTACTGTTTTATATATATATATACACACACACACGCACACACACACATGCACACACATTCTCATACATATCTATACACACACACACACACACACACATACACAGAGAGGATGAGACAGAGGCATATTTAATCCTCACAATAAACCCATGAAGTGGGTACATTTGTTGGATATCATCCTCATTTAACAAATGAGACAGCACAGGAACTCAGAAGCTAAGCTAACGTGCTCTAGGTCATACTTGTAGTATGGAGAGCTGAGACACGAAATTCGAGGTTCTAGCCTCAGGGCCTACACTCCTCAACTATCACAATAGTGAAAGAAGACAGAGGGGTAGCATAGTCAAAGCCACAGAGGTGAGAGAGAACATGCTGTTGGGGAACTAGAAGGAGACCAGGATGTAGTTTGAGAGAGAACAAGGAAGACGGTGGCAAATGATGAAGTAAGCCAGAGAGAAAGGAGCCGGATCAAGGGAAGCCTCGTCAAAAGACTGTGCACTGAGAGACTCTGGGAGCCATCCTTGATCAACCACAACACCTACCTTGGATATAAACATCAGCATTCCTGTCACATGTAGGGTGGATTTAATTTCATATGACTGGGTTCAATTTATCAGTTGATAATATTTAGAAAGGTGTCCACGTTAGCTGCCCTACCTCCAACCACCATTTACTGAGAACAAAAACACTGAGCCCAGGTGTTTAGGATCCTGGTTTGTTTTATGTTTTCAAGAGAAGGCAACAGAGCATTCTTTTTATCCTGGAATAGATGGTTTGTCCAGCTGTAGATGCTGTAGAAAGGAAGCTGAATGCTAATTAGATGTCAACAATAATTATGGTGATTACGTTTTTTGAATAGCTATTGGGAATAGCTGGATCCACATCTAGAATGTGATGTGAATGACATTTTAATAGTTTTTAAAAGAAAAAGAGAGCAGCCTGTTACTAAGGAAATTACAGTGAATAGAATTATAGTAAAATAGATTTCTTAACAAAGAACTACAACAATGATAATAGTCTCACATGAATTATGTAGTACATATTAAGGAAAATCATAAAAAAAGTTTTTGAGACAGGATCCCTTATTTAAAAGAAAATCAGTTATCAATTATCTTAAAGCTTTGCCTCAAGGTTTCACTGGAACGTTTTAAGCTGTAAGTATCTTTCTGATTTTCCTTAGAACTGGGTCAGACCGTCATTTTTATAAACTATCATTTCAATGAAATTTTAATTACATGCTTTTTATTCACTACAGAGACCCTGTGCTTCACATAACCTGTATGATCATGATCATTCTACTTTATATTTTAATTATATTTATTTTCAAATAAAAATCATAATTCACAGTATTAATATTTGTTAGATATTTATCCTGTTTTTATTTTGAAAGTACTCTCCTTTTAATACAAGCAATTGCCACCTGATTATTTAAATAGAATATCTGCTTCATTTATTTAACACATTTCACATAAATCTCAGGGGTTAGGCAAAATTAACCTCCCCTCTCAAGCTGGAATTTAAAAGTCTGCAAAAGGGAGTGGCATTGCACTAACTCTATGTAGTCAGAAATTACCAGCCAGCAGTGTAGGTGAACATATGATCATTTATTTGGTCACTTATTGAACAAATATTTGTTGAGTACTTACTGTGTGTCACATATGATGAGAACCAAGCAGGTACAATAATCCATACCATTATTTGGTGACATTCCTAAGGAACAGGACATCAGTTTTACTGGCTCCCTACCTCCAGCTACTCCAGTCTAGGCAATCTCTGTCCTTCCCTTCTCTGAGGGTGGGTTTAGAAAGCAGCTTTTTTAAAAAACCCACCAATGTCCTGTGTACTTGTCAGGACCAACATCCCTGTATTTTCAGTGAGGTTTGTTCTTTCTGTTGTGGAAAAAAACACTGGCTTGGGGTAAGAAACATAAAAAAGAAAGAAGAAATCAAATAATGAACACTTAAGCATGGGCTAGATATTCAGTACATGCTTTATTTTTATTCATTCAATTGAGAAGCATGGCTGCATGCAGTGATGAGCAAGGTAGACTCAGTTTCTCACTGTAGCTGTCTATGGAAAGGGGCTTCAGAATTCAATGGGAAAACAGTAAACCATGTGATGAGTGGTCTAACAGAAGAAATACATGAGGCTATAAAACCGCAAGGAAAACACACAACACAGGTTAAGGAAACCTTCTCCAAAGAAATGTTCTACAAACTGATAGGAAACTTGTACCAAATGCTGAGGTAAGGCAAGAGTGAACAGAAAAGCACAGAAGGCTGTGTGCTTTCCACTCCTTCAAGGAAGCGTAAATTGCTCTGTATGGCTAGATCACAAAGGATGGAGGAGGCCCTGTTTTGTGTTGAGGCTACAGACACAGATGAGACCCAGACAGCACAGGACCCATGGACTATGTTAAAGAAAGAACTTAATCTTAAGAGCAGTAGGAAGCAGGTGAAAGGTGTTGACCAAGAGGGTGAGATGATCATATTAATGCCTGAAACAGATCCTTCAGGCTGCCATGTGGACAGTGGTGTGGAGGAAGCAAGGCTGGGAGAGCAGTTAGAAGACTATTGTAAGATTCTGAGTCAGAGATGGGGTGGCACATGCCAGAGGAGAGAAGAGCATAAATGGATTTGTAAAGAACATTAAATAATAGAATCCACAAAGCCTTGCTTGAATGCCGTGTTACTGGAAAACATGTCAACGTGCTGATTCCAATAAAAATAACAACATAGTAACAATGGTGCAAATAACAGCACTGGTTGGACATTTTCTCTATGATAGGCACTCAATCATTGCTTCTCATTTAACCTTCACAACACTACCTGGAGATGGGTATATTCAATTTATTCTTACTGTCCTGTAGAGAGGACATCAAGGATCAGAGAAGTTGAATTTCTTGCCCAGGATCACATTACCAGAAGGTGGCAGAGCTGGGATTTGGGCACTGGCAGTCTGACTCCAAAGCCTGTGTTCTCGCTGGAAATCAATGTCAGAGAACAATAATAAGATGAGTATAACATTCAAGTCTTGAGGTGCGTGGGTTTAGAAAGCAGCTTAAAAAAAAAAAGAAACCCACCAATGCCCTGTGTACTTGTCAGGACCAACATCCCTATATTTTCAGTGAGATTTGTTCTTTCTGTTGTAGAAAAAAAACATTGGCTTGGGGTAAGAAACGTAAAAAGAAGGAAGAAATCAAATAATGAACACTTAAGCATGGGCTAGGTATTCAGTACATGCTTTATTTTTATTAATCACTGTGCCAGCTTTAGGGAATGTATTACTTTTAATCTTCCAAGAACCCTAGAAAGTAGGTGATATGATTCCATTTTTTAAAAAATTAAGAACCTAGACTGAGAAAGATTTTGCTTTATGTCCAAGGTCATTCAGTTAGGACAGGCGAGAGCCGAACCTGACTCTGATTCTCTCTCCGTGGCACATTACTGCCTGTCAAAGAGGAAAAGAAGACAGAGACACACAAGGCAGGTAGGCATTTGGTCAGAAAGAAACAAAAATTTCCAAAGTGGAAAAGACAAAGGAAAGCTTTATTGGATGTAGAATTGGGAGCTGAGCAATCTTACAAAGAGGTCTCATTAGAGTAACAGAAGAAGTCTCTCGTCTTAACAATGTTGCCTAGTTCCTTGATGGCAGGAATGTGTTCTGTTAACTTCAGAGGCCCACACTGAATGAGAAGTCATGACCAGAACATAAGTTCCAGTCTAGAAATTTTTACTGCTGATAGAAGAGATGTGGTGCCCTTTGGATGGCCACAGATTGGCCCATGTTGACTAATTGAGAATCTAAAGAATATTAACTTGCCTCCGAACTTTCTTGGACTTTATAATACCTTGAGCTTATGCTCTACCTGTCCTAGTCCCAGGACCTTATAATTGGAGGATTGAAAATATCTAACAGGTAACAAAGCCCAGACAGTTTAAATGATTTATTTACTTCCCTGGATCACACATGTACCTGGTGGTCAAACTTGCACAAAGGTATTTCCATTGCATCTTTTCCCTGGAGAAATCCCATGAGCAGCTTAGGACAGCAGTAATAATGAACCATTACAGCATAGACCAGGATTGGCTCCAGAGTGGTAACACGGTGTCCAACTGACTTCTTCATCCCTGTTGTCAACATAGTGCTTAATTTACAGCAAGCTCAAAAAATGCTTGAATAGGTGAAGGATTACATGAGTTATGAACAACTTATCTTTGTATAATAAGGGAGAAATGTAGTATAACGGTCAAATCTCAGGATGCGGAAATCAGCCAATCTGGATTGAAATCATCCTAGCTTCCTGTTTGACATTTCTCTCTTGACTTTGATTTTCTTATTTGTAAAATGGAGATAATGCTATTGTAAGATATTCCATTTAAAGTGTTTAATAGGACCTGACAAGGAGTAAATGCTCAATATGTCTTAGCTGTTACTTATTTGTCAGCATTAATATCATACAATTTAAATGCCTTCTTTGTAATCATGTATGTTTTTTCAACAATATCTTTGCTCAAGGAAAAAAATATACCATGTCAAAATTATCCCCTTGAGAGGTGGATCCAGGAGTGCAATTTTATCTTGTTGGAAAGCAAGACAAATGGTGGGGTAAGTAGAAAGAGTACTCAGAAGTTAGACTGTAACCCAGAATGGGTATCTCTGTTTTCCCACCCAAGTACAGATGCTAGGGCTCTCACTTCAACGCTATCATGCTCATATCAACTGCCTTTCTGAAGATTACAGTACCTCGAGACATTTGAAAGGAATTTGAATGTCCAGTTGTGTTGGGGCTTGGCAGAGATACTGGACACACTAGGGCCATCTTTCTATTGAATGATTCACAGGCATCTTTAGAAAACTAGCTAGCATGGTTCCTCAATATGGTGATATGTAGTACTTTCCCTACTGGCAGTGGAAATCTGCAGACTTTGGCTTGGCTTTTCCGGCTGCTATATTAGTCAGGATTCTCCAGATAAACAGAACCAATAGGAGATAGATAGATAGATAGATAGATAGATAGATAGATAGATAGATAGATAGATAGATAGACAGACAGATGAAAGCAGACTTGTTATGGGGATCAGCACATGTGATCATGGAGACCGATGAGTTCCACAGCATGCCGTCTGCAAGCTGGAGAATAAGGGAAGCTGGTGGTGTGTCTCAATTTAAGTCTGAAGGCCTGAGAACCAGGAGAGCTGATAGTATAATTCTCAGTTCACGGCAGAAGGCCTGAGAAACTGGGGGCCTGCTGGTGCAAGTCTTGGAGTCCAGAAGTTGGAGAACCTGGAATTCTGATACCCAAGGACAGGAGAAGAAGGGTGTCCCAGCTCCAGGAGAGAGAGTGCACATTCATCTTTCCTTTGCCTTTTTGTTTTATCTGAGCCCTCAATGGATTGGATGGTGCCTGCCCACATGGAGCGAGGAAAGATCTTCCTTACTCTGTCCACTGATACAAATGCCAATCTTTTTTAGAAACCCTGTCAGAGATATATCAAGAAATAATGCTTTACTGGCTATCTGGGAATCCCTTAATCCACTCAAGTTGACACCTAAAGTTAACAGTTGCCCACAGAGTGTTTTCACAGTCTCCAAACCGACTCTGCCCTCCACTCCTCTTCATGGGGTCTCTCCTCTCTAACCCCACCAACCTCTGTAGGATCTTAAGTTCTTCTACCCTCTTCCTCTCTTTTCTACCCCACCAAGCCAGGTGAACCTTGTCCTGCCTCCCTAAAGATCAATCCATCTGCAGCTTTCTTTATTCTTATTCCAATGTGGTCTATGGCATAAACCCTATATCCCTTGTTCATTCCTCAGGGCCTTCTATTTTCATTCTCAAAAGCCCTTTTCTTCTCCTAAGTCTCCTTATATATCAAAGCTGTAGCTTTCAAAGCTTTTGTTTCTCCTGTGGGCTTTAAGAACATATTTTAGGATTCAGAAAAACTAAACATCGATTTTTTTTGTTCTTTTTACATTTCTACTGTAACTACATCAGTTCTCCTTGAGGCAAAGTGATGCCTCTGACTGACAGGAGACAGGGTCATAAATAAGGATGGGAAGAAAAGCACAAAGACTGATGTTTCCAGATCACATCTTGCTGTACTGCATCCATTCACTGTGAGTCCTACTTTCAGGTTTCAGCAGGTTAATTCCCACATTTGACTCTTGGCTGGCATTAATCCTGGACTCTGCTGTCTTGTCCCCATGAAGATGTACAGTGAGGACCATAGTGGTCAAATTCTCCTAAAATTCACACTCCTTATATCATAATGCTCCTTATGAATTTCACAAAGCTTATATATTGTTCTTTAGATGTGTATTGAATGTTTACTATGTGTGATTCATTGTCTTCACAACCCTATGAGGTAGATGCTATTATTGTCCTTACTTTACAGATGGGTAAACTGAGATTCAGAAAAGTTAAGGCCATCCTTTCTGCTGTCCATTATATATTTCAAACTCTCTTTTTGAGCACTGCTCTACCCACTTGGAATTAGGTGTGCCTATTTAATTTGCTTTGGTTAATAAAGTATGAGTAGAAGTGATAGACGTCACATCAGCGTGGGAGCTCTCGGAGCCAATGCACAATTCACCGTGTTCTCCTTCCATGTAACCCAACAGTGTTCCAAAGAGTAGAAACTCCATTCACTAGCACCCTGGGAAGAGGTGTCATGGAGCAGAGCCCCATCCATTCTTTAGTGGACAAGAAAGAAAAAAACAATTTGTTGTCTCAAGCCACTGACTTGCACATTGTTTGTTAACACAGCTTCACCTTGCTTGTTGTGGTGAATACAGAAGTCACTGATTCATGCAATTATTTATCCATTTATTCATTCACAGACAATTATGAACTGTCTACTGTGTGCCAGATGTGGGCTACATACTGCAAAAGCAAGACATGACACTTGTCTTTATCATCTCTGGTAACTTGTCTACCAAAATCATGAACTTAATTAAATGATGGAGTTGAGTTTCAGACTCAGGTCATTAGATTCCAGAGTTTATGCACTGAAATGTTGCTTTCTATGATCTCAAATACAGATTTTTGAACACAGTTTATGATTGATTTTTTAAATTTTTCAGGGTCTGGGTCTGCTCTATGTCAGGCAGATAGCAGGCTAAATTCCTAACGCACTATCAGTCCAGGTGTAATGTGTAAAGCAAATTGCCAAAGGCTCATTACCAAAAGGAAGTTGAGCAAGATACCAAAATTTTTATCATGATTTATGGAGTAGGCATTGGTCATGTTTTCCATCATGTTTGTGTCTGCCTTGCATCTTTTAAATACCCTATTATGCTTTTGCAGAATTTTTCCAATTGATGGGTTTCCAAAGTGGAAGCCTAAAAACTCACTTCCAGCCTCCTTTGCAGCTAGAACACATGCATGTGACCATCCTCCACCAATCAGGGTCACCCCCACTAGACTTCAGTTCAGAAATGAGTAATCTGAGGAAAAATGCTTACACTGGGATCTACTTAGCTGGTGAGGGGCAGCAGAAGCCCCTGACTTTGAGGAGGACAGTGATGGTTGGGTTGAGTGCCTGGCTCATGAGGCTGCAGTGTGAACAGGAACTTGTTCAATAGTACCAATGGCAGGACAGCAGCATTCATCTTGTTAGGCTAGTTTTGGAGCATAATTTGGGGCGTTATTCCTAGAAATTTGGCATTAAGCACAATTCTCTAAACTTCCCAATATCTTTTAACTACTCACTATTCTTTAATGAACTTGTTTTCTGCTTAATGAACTGCAGTCAACTTCTGCTTCTTTAAGTAAAAACCCGAACCAATGCAATGTGGAAACTGAATCAGAAAAGTTTCAAGCCAGATCCTGGGTAAAGAGAACAACAAATGACTAACGTAAGTGTGTGTGAGTGGGTAGGGAATTAAAGTCTGAGGAGTCTGAGGTCAAAGGTGGTAAGGCTTGAAAAGGAGGTGAGCTTCAGTTCTACCATGAACATATTGGTGTGGGCAGCATGTTTCTGCTGGCCTATGTCCTCTTAGATCTGTTCGTGCAGTCATTCAACTAATATTTATATAGCACATACTGCATGCCTGGCTCCATGCTAGGCAGTGGTGGATATAATAATGAATCAGTCAGGCATAATCTCAGCTCTCATACTAGCTAATAGTTTTATATAATGGGAAGGCTGATCATACCAGTGGACAAATATATAACTACAAACTGATAATAAAGGAAAGTCATATACACAGAACAACCAAGTGTGGGAGGTCAGAGACGCCTTCCTGAGGAAGTGATTTTGCAGTTGAGATTTGAAGGCCAAGAGACAATCAGGGGTGAAAGAGAACGGAAGAGTATTCCAGGAGACATAAACAGCATGTTCAAAGACCCTAGAGACAGAGTAAGCATGGCACATTTGAAGAACTGCAAAGTTGATGAACTTGAAGTGAAGAGAAGCGGGAAGAATGGAATAAGATCTGACTTTGGTGGTACTGGGGAGTCAGGGAAGAACGTGCAGAGTCTTGAAGACCTATTAAGGATTTTGATCTTTTACCTAAAATCTGTAGGAGGCTATCAAAGAGTTTTAAGCCCTGTGGTAACACTTGCAGATGTGCATTCTAAAATGCCATTTTGACCAAAGTAGGAACAGTGGATGGGATAGGGGAATGGAATGAATTCAAAAAAGTTACTAAGGAGGCAACTGTGATAGTGTAGGCCAAGAGTGGATTACTAGATCAGGATACAGAACTGGCAAGAGAAATGAAGAGAAGTAGAGTAGATTGGAGATAGAGTTAGGAGGCAAATCAATGGAACTTCTCAATAAGTTAGATATAGAATGGGTGTTGACTGGCTTTTCTGATAGGCAACTGATGCAAGGACCACTGGAAGAGTATCAGATTTGGCACCAAAAGAGTGAGAATAGTGTCTTCAGTTCTGGCACATACTGAGACTGGGGTGTCTTTGAAGCATTCAAGAGAAGACAAAAGTAGACAGATATGAGGGTCTGAAGTTTCAGGAAGAGTATTGCACTCAAAATGTTTCTTTATTGATCTTAAGAGCGGGATTCTGCTGAAGCCAGAATCTGACCAACTCCAAACTGATAAGCTCAAGTTTGGAACATTCATCTATTTATTCCATGCAGTTTTATCAAGCATCTGCCTTGCACCAAGCACTGGAGATAGAGAATCAAGAGAAGGACACGGACATAGAGGAGTTTACAGTAGAGCTGAGAAATGTAAAAGTCAATACACAAACAACAAACTGTAAGTAATGAAGGTGTGTAGAGGGTTCTTTTAAAAGGCAAATATTGTAGGGTAGATTTTAGGGTTGAGGTGCAGGGATGAGTTGTATTCTAGGAAGGGAAGACAATAATGCAAAGACTTAGTGTCATGGAAGCATGCACTGTTCTTGAGGAATCATCAATATTAAATTTGGCTGAAGGAAGAGAGTTAGAAACTGAGAAGTTTTAAAAGATAAGGCCAGAGATGTGGGCAGAAGGCTGGAATCAGCAATCCTATAAACCTTTTGAACTTGAACCTGAAGATTGCCAGGTGCCACTGAAGCATTTCATGCAAGGGGAGAATAGGATCAGATTTGTGTTTTAGGTAGATAACTCTGCTGGAGTCGTGGTGGATGGATTCAATAAGACATCTGAGAAATATCACTCAAATTCCAAACTTGTTATCTGCATCTTTTTAGTAGGTGGATTTTATGTTTATTAGTGCCTTTAGGGTTCCAAGTGTTCATGTCATTATCTTATCTCATTTGAAGCACAACAATTGAAAAATACACAAATCAGTGTACCATTATACTTTATTCTTTTTATGGTTAAATTAGATAATGATCAAAAAATGGCGTTAGCTTGCTCACTTGTTAGAAACCATAAAATAACCTTCCTCATAAAAAAACATTTTTCCATCACAAAGCAAATTTGGAACAAGGTACAGTGTGTCTTTAATCTCTCTTTAATTGATGCATATTGCTTTTTATCATATTCCATGACTCACCATGTTTTGACTATAGCTGACTTGAACTGTAACAGTCTCTTACCTTTTTGCCACAGTTTGCTACAGGCTAACAGGCCAGTGAGACTATTAATGTAAAAGTTAAGATTTGTTTGGTCTTAAGTTAAATAATGAGTAGATAATTGAGAAAGAATTCTAAAAAGGAGCCCCTGAAGGCTTATGTAATGGCTTATTTGATCCACATAGAAAGCGAGATAGGAAATCAAGTTTCTCTTAGTTAGACAAAAGCTATGTTATTTTCCTTCATTAACATGAGGGGTGAGAACAAAAATCAAGAAAAGACCCTTAGAACAAATAAAGCCTCAAATACCACTTTGGCAGAGAGCAGTTATGCTAAGCTAGAACTTTAAATAACAACACTCTGGATACTTTTGGCTTACCCTATTGAAATCACTATGAGCTATTGTTTTATTGTCTGCTGTTACATGTAAGTTGCTGGCAGCTGCTGATGGTGATTGCTGCTTGGGGAAGAGGAAGGGGAAAGAAAGATCCCTTACCAACTGTGTTTTCCTTGCTGCCCAGATGTGAAAGGCTCCACTGCCCCAGAAGGATAATGGAGGAGTTGAACATTAACAAAAGAAATTATGTTTTAGAACCCAAGAGCTGAAGTATACTCAAATTAGGAGCCTTTCTCCATTTATTTTCTTAGTAACAGTTGGGTGTGAGTATAAGAAACCCCAAGAGGAGAAAAAAAAAAAAAAAAAAAAATATATATATATATATATATATATATAGAGAGAGAGAGAGAGAGAGAGAGAGAAGAAGAGAGAGAGAGATCTGAAATTAAAACAAAGGCCCTAGGTTGTTCTTTCTCAGGCAGTAGCTTGGGTATCTTGATTGACAACCTCTGTTTTGAAGCCAATATTGTGAATAAAATAATGATTCTTATGTGGGAAGAAAGGCAAAAAAGACTTACAGTGATTTAATAACAGCTTTCTGCTGGCTAGATATCTGAAAACTTAAAATGTAGTTGACAGTAATTAGTTTTGTGGGTTTTTTTCTTAAAAACATAAAACATTAAATATCTTTTGAAAAAAACCTCACACACAATAGGGGCCCATCGGATGGATTTCTTACTTTTTGGAGTTTTATTAGGTTGCAAATATGTCACTTCAGCCTTGGTTCCAAGTCTATTGAATTTGTAGAAATGTAAAAAAAGGACTTCCTGCCACAAATGGGCTAAGTGTCTTCTTCAGCATGAAAACAGTGACAGTGAGATGTCAACAATGCTGCAACAAACCTATCTTTGTCTTTTCATTATTGCAATTCAGAAATATTGTGAATATTCAGATTGATTGCAAATACTTTCAGAAACAACCTTCACTAACAAAAAGATAGGAAAATTTTTCCACTAAATATTTTGAATCGATCAAAATCAAATCCACCTGCTACTGACTGTTTTTCTTAAAGCTAAAAGAAAATTTATTTGGAGGAGGAGAATATGTAAGTCTCATTACCAACTGTCTATATAAACTGAAGCTTTTCAGCCTATATAGATCCCAATTACAATGAATGTCATTTGCACATATAATGAAGTTAATTAGCCAATATGTTTATGCTCAAGTCTTCTCCTTATATACATATGTATATTTTGAAACTTACCACTTTCTAAGTTACAGTATGGTCATTTGTGTACTTTCCTTTTATCTCTAAACAGAGCAAAATTTTCTAAACTCAGGAATGTGCTACTGCAGGCTTTTACTGGCTCACCAGAGCCCACTGTTAAATTTTCAAGGCTTTTATAAGCGAGTTGTTAAATATGTTCACTATTAAAAATTAAATTACATAAGCTTAAAATTGAATGAGTTATAACAAAAAAAGAATCATAAATGCTGAAAATATATTATTTATGAGTTCTTTTACTACTTTTTACTGTTATCTATGCTCTTGCAGTTCTTTATACATATTGTATCTTCATGGTTAAAATATTATAAAATGGTGTGCTCTTATACATCCCCTCACAACATTGCATTCAACAACAGAGTGCTGGTAGCTCAAAATCAGTCAGGGTGAGAGTATTTACACCATGGAAATAGGCAAATGCCATAAATTAAAATTTGCTTTATTGTTTTAATTATCTAGACCAGAGATTGGCAAATCTGGACCAAAATTTGGCCCAAAAGCCAAATCCTGTCTCAGAATTAAGAATTTTTTTTTTTTTTTTTTTTTTACATTTTTAAAGGTTATTTTAAAAAGAAAAGACAAATATGTGACAGATCATATGTGGCAATTTTTTTCTTTAAAGGGCTGTTAGTAAATGTATTAGGCTTCGTGGGCCCTATAGAACCTGTCACAACTGCTCCGCTCAGCCATTGTAGCACAAAAGCAGTCATATACAATATGTAAACAAATCAACATGGCTGTTTTGCAATAAAAATTCAAGAAAAACAGGGCCTTACTTGGCCCACAGGCCATAGTTTTCCAACCAGTGGTGTAAGTTGCAAGCAAAAATAATTAAGTCTATGTTTTGGTAAGCGTCCTTCTAACCAATAAGTTATAACTATAGTAAATATTTAGATCTAGGTATTACCCTTAAAGAATTAAAAGTATCAATGACTTTTCCCTGCAGCAAATTGCAGCATAGCTAATTTGAATCACTTTGCAGTTATATTAAATGGAAAATTCCATGTCTGAAGACTCTTTGGTCAATCATGTAATGGCAGTTGTGAAATGAAGCTGTGTGGTTTTAAAGCACTTTAAAGTTGCCTGATTCACTTAGCCACACAGCCACTTTCAGAAAGCAATAGATGATTACAAACAAGGCATCTACTTATTCATCAGCCCACTGATGATCTATTAAATACGCTGAAGCCAATTGGTTGGAGTAATATACACTTAATTTTACTGAGACTCTTTTCTGTTGGATCATTGAACTTTACATTTCAGTTCACAAGACTGTTTATAGTAAGAAGGCCGGCATTTTATTGTATTTCATTCTATTTATATGAGTGTGTTTATGTGCAGTCACATGTAAACACCCATACACAGAATCTGTATCAAAAATGCCTTTGGCTGGGTTCTGTGGCTCACACCTATAATCCCAGCACTTTGGGAGGCCAAGGTGGGTGGATCACCTGAGGTTCGGAGCTTGAGACCAGGCTGGGCAACATGGTGAAACCCTGCCTCTACCAAGAAATAGAAAAATTAGCCAGGTGTAGTGGTGCGTGCCTGTAGTCCTAGCTATTCTGGAGGCTAAGGTGGGCGAATTGCTTGAACCCAGGAGGTGGAGGTTGCAGTGAGATGAGATTGTGCCAATGTACTCCAGCCTGGGTGACAGAGTGAGACTCTGTCTCAAAAAAAAAAAAAGGACTTAAACACAGAAGTTATTGCTATGCTCAGTGTATTAGTCCATTTTCATGCTGCTAATAAAGACACACCCAAGACTGTGTAATTTATAAAGAAAAAGGTTTAATGGATTCACATTTCCACATGGCTGGGGAGGCCTCACGATTATGGTGGAAGGCAAGGAGGAGCAAGTGATGTCTTACGTGGATGGCAGCAGGCAAAGACAGAGCTTGTGCAGGAAAATTCCCCCTTATAAAACCGTCAGATCTCATGAGACTTATTCACTATCACAAGAACAGCACAGGAAAAACCTGCCCCCATGATTCAATTACCTCCCACCACGTCCCTCCCATGACACATGGGAATTCAAGATGAGATTTAGGTGGGGACACAGCCAAACCATCTCATTCCACTCCTGGCCCCTCTCAAATCTCATGTCCTCACATTTCAAAACCAGTCATGCCTTTCCAACAGTCTCCCAAAGTCGTAACTCATTTCAGCATTAACTCGAAAGTCCACAGTCCAAAGTCTCATCTGAGACAAGGCAAGTCCCTTCCACTTATGAGCTTGTAAATTGGTTACTTCCTAGATACAGTGGGGGTACAGGCATTGGGTAAATACAGCCATTCCGAATGGGATAAATTGGCCCAAAGAAAGGGGCTACAGGCCCCATGCAAGTCTAAAATGCAGCGAAGCAGTCAAATCTTAAAGCTCCAAAATGATCTCCTTTGTCTCCATGATCCAGGTCACACTGATGCAAGAGGTGGATTCCTATGGTCTTGGGAAGCTCCGGCCCTGTGGCTTTGCAGGGTACCGCCTCTGTCCTGGCTGCTTTCATGGGCTGGTGATGAGTGTCTGCAGGTTTTCCAGGCACACAGTGCAAGCCATCATTGGATCCACCATCGGGGGGACTGGAGGGCAGTGGCCCTCTTCTCACAGCTCCACTAGGCAGTGGCCTAGTAGGGACTCTGTGTGGGGGCTCCCACCCTACATTTCCCTTCTGCACTGACCTAGCAGAGTTCTCCATGAGGGTCCTGCCCCTGCAGCAAGCGTCTTCCTGAACATCCAGGCATTTCCATACATCCTCTGAAATCTAGTTGGAGATTTCCAAACCCCAATTCTTGACTTCTGTGCACTGGCAGGCTCAACAATGTGTGGAAGCTGCGAAGGCTTGGGGCTTGCACCCTCTGAAGGCACAGCCTGAGCTGTACCTTGGCCCATTTTAGTCATGGCTGGAGTGGCTGGCATGCAGGGCACCAAGTTCCTAGACTGCACATAGCAGAGGGACCCAGGGCCCAGCCTATGAAACCACTTTTTCCTCCTAGGCCTCTGGGCCTGTGATGGGAGGGGTTGCTGTGAAGACCTATGACTTGCCCTGGAGACATTTTCCCCATTGTCTTGGTGATTAACATTCAGCTCCTTGTTACTTATGCAAATGTCTGCAGCTGGCTTGAATTTCTACTCAGAAAATGGGATTTTTCTTTCTATCACATTGTCAGGCTGCAAATTTTCCAAACTTTTATGCTCTGCTTCCCTTATGAAACTGACTGGCTTTAACAGCATCCAAGTCACCTCTTGAATGCTTTGACACTTAGAAATTTCTTCCTAAATCATCTTTCTCAAGTTCAAAGTTCCACAAATCTCTGGGATGGGGACAAAATGCCACCAGTCTCTTTGGAAAAGCATAACGAGAGTCACCTTTGTTCCAGTTCCTAACAAGTTCCTCATCTTCATCTGAGACCACCTCAGCCTAGATTTCATTGTCCCTGTCATTATCAGCAACTTGCTCAAAGCCATTCAACAAGTCTCTAGGAAGTTCCAAACTGTCCCACATTTTCCTGTGTTCTTCTGAGCCCTCCAAACTGTTCCAACCTCTGCCTGTTAGCCAGTTCCAAAGTTGCTTCCACATTTTTGGGTATTTTTACAGCAGTGCCCCACTCTACCAGTACCAATTTACTGTATTATTCTGTTTTCACACTGCTGATAAAGACATACCCAAGACTGGGTAATTTATGAAGAAAAAGAGGTTTAATGGATTCACAGTTCCATATGACTGGGGATGCCACACAACTATGGTGGAAGACAAAGAGGAGCAAGTCACATCTTACATAACATGGCAGCAGGCAGAGAGCTTTTGCAGGGAAGCTCTCCCTTATAAAACCAATAGATCTCGTGAGACTTACTCACTGTCACAACAGCATGGGAAAGACCTCCTCCCATGATTCAATTACCTCCCACCAGGTCCCTCCCACTTTTGTGGGAATTCAAGATGAGATTTGGATGGGGACCCAGCCAAACCATATCACTCAGTCTTTCCACCCATTAATCTGGAAAGTCTGGTCACAGCTGCTCAGAATTTAGGCCCAGGGGCTACTAAGAATTAGTAGAATATTTGGTTTAATAGAGTCTTAATAGTTTTCATGAATTTTTAACTTCCTCTTAGAGGGCAACATTTATGTGACTGTACATTCTCTCCACTTTTTCTAGAGTTCCTCCATAGGCATCCTCAAACAGAATGGTATCTTAATAGTGTCTCACTTGTCAAACAAACTCTTATTTATTTGAGACATCATGGGAAGGGTCACAGCGTGTCCCTTGAAAACTTTGCAAAGTAATCAGGCAGTGTAAGTGATGGCAAACCCCCTGGATGTGTACTCAGCCCACCTGAGTTCTAGGCCTGGCCTTGCCTTTAGGTCACTGTGTGAAGCCAGACTAGTTGCTTCCCTGCCCCAGCCTCAAAACTGCTATAGCCATCAAAACTGAACTAGGACCAGACAAACTCTAATATCCCTTATGGCTCACACTCTGTGATACCAAATACTTAGAGTTGGAAAGCATGTCCCTCTTGGGCAAAGGGTTGTGGTCTAAAGGAAAGAAGCTGAACTGGAAGTTGTCGGTGACAGAGCTACCCCAAAGATTGAACACAGGCTGCCCTCATGTCCTATCAGGTCTAAGGCCTGCTTAGTTTGTCCCACATAATATAAAGTGTCTTATTTTTAAAAAATTACTAATATTTAAAGGTAAGAAGATTTTATATAAAAATCTGGATTGTCAGCTTTTCTTAAAGAACTGAAAAGTCTAGCAACCATCATCCCCCACATTTCCCAATTGCAGGATGATCAGGAGCTGAGTAACAGTTGCCTCATGAAGTGGGCCAGGGAAGTTAGAGACTATTGATACCTTAAGCACAGACTGCAGAAGGTGATTTTCCATGAAAGGCACGTGAAGCTCTCAGGTGAAGGATCAAAAAAGGCTCTTCTTTCGTAACACAGAACAGAGAACATATCATTTTAGACATCAGCTCATAAGCAATACTAGGACTATATTCATTTTCTTTGTTGAAAGTAGTCTATTTGGTGAAGATTCCAATTTTTTTCACATTATAACTTTCATAGGGAAATAGCTATGATGGTTTGCATAAAATGTTCAGACCATATCTACCTAGTAGTAAATCTAACAAAGGAAGTACAAGATCTTGAAAAATATGTAAAATGTTGTTTATGCATTGAAAAAGAAGACAAGAAAAATAGCATGATATAACACGATCATGGATGAGAAGATTTGATATTGTAAAGATGCAAATTTCCCCCAATTAGTCTATAAATTCAAAGACATTTTAATTTAAAATGTACCAAATATTTCAGGTATCCTGGTAAATTTATTTTCAACTTACTCTAAAGGCATAAAATACAGGAAAGGCCAAGATGATTCTTAGAGAGAAGACAAAAGAGAGGGAAATGTTATAATAGATATGAGGCTTATAGCAAGGATACTATAATTAAAACAGCATGGTATTGGAATAGCACTAATCAAACACACCAGTGCATCAGAACAAAAAGCTGGAAAACAGATATATGCATATATGGAAATTGCTGTATCTGAAACTGCAAATCAGTGGAGAAGTGATGAACTACTTGATATGTAGACTTGAGAAATTATCTTTTTTTATAGAAAACAATTGTATTCCTACCTTCCTCTATAGAAAAATAAACTCCAAAGAATTAAAGACGTAAATGTGCAAAACAAAACTCTGAAACTATGATTTAAAAATGGAATATACCTTTATAATTTCTGGGCTAGGAGGAATTTCTTAAAACAAGTAATAAAAGCAAATGGTTTTTTTAAAGATAAAGTTAGGCTTTATTAAAATTTAAATATTTATATGATGAAAGACATCAAAGAAAGACAATTGTCAACTGGGAAAAGATACTTTCAACATTTATAATGGGCAAAGGAGTTGTATTCAGAATGTTTAAAGAACTTATAAATCAGGGAGAAAACATACAAATAGAAAAATGGGCAGAAGATACTAAGAAGCAATTTTTTAATTAATTAATTTTTTGATTCAGAGTCTTGCTGCCTCCCAGGCTGGAGTGCAGTGGTGTGATCATGGTTCACTGCAGCCTCAACCTCCCAGGCTCGAGCAATCTTTCCACCTCAGTCTCCCAACTAGCTGTAACTACAGGCACATACCACCATGCCCAGCTAATTTTTAAATTTTCTTGTAGAGATGGAGTCTCCCTATGTTACCCAGGAATGGTCTCAAACTCCTGGGCTCAAGCGATTCTCCTGTACTGGCCTCCAAAAGTGCTGGGATTACAGGCATGAGCCACTGTGCCCAGCTTCTAAGAGGCAATTCACAGGAGAGGATGCTCAGGTAGGTAACACAATATGAAAAGATAATTAACTTTACTAGTAATCAGGAAACGTCAAATTAAAATAAGAGAAATAAAAAAAAAGACTTGCAATTTTATTTGTAATAGCCAAAAAACTGGAAACCACCAACTGTTAATTAACAGATAAATATATATGCAAAATATAGTATATCCATACACTGAAAAAAATCACTAAGCTCTGATAAACAATAAGATGGATGAATCTCAAAAATCATGCTGAGTGAGAAAATTCAGACTAAAAAATATGTATATATATAATATGATTTCATTTGTTTAAAGAATCTAGAAAATGCAAACTACTCTTTATTAAAAGAAAACAGATCAGTTGTTGCCTTGTGTATTCATTTTCAATCGTTGCATGTTAAATTACCTTGAGCTTAGAGACTTAAAACAACATACATTTATTTTCTCCCAGTTTCCATGGGGCAAGAGTTACCCAGGCGCTCTGCCCAGACTGAAATCAGTGCTGCAATCTCATCTGAGGCTTTAGGTCCTCTTGCAAGCTCTTTGGTTGTTGGCAGAATTCAGTTCTTTACACCTGGAGGATTGCGGCTCCAAACTCCTACAGGCCCTTGCCCCTCTCTGCCACAGGGCCCTCTTCACACATGGCAGTTTGATTCTTCCAGGCTACCAGGACAGCTTGCCTGCTTTTTCAAATCTTTGTGGCTTCTGTTCCTGACTTTTAGAACTTCTTTTAAAGAGCTCATGTATTAGATCAGGCCCATCTGGGATAGCCTCTCTTTTGATTAGCTTAAAGTCAGCTGATTAGGGATATTAATTACATATTGCAAGAACCCTTCCCCTTTGCCACATAATGTAGGCTAATCAGTGAGTGTTGTATCATTATTTTTACAGGTTCCATTCACATTCAGGTGAGGAAATTTCACAGGGTTTGTACACCAAGGAGTGGGAAACTTGAGGCCATCTCCTGTTTACCACACCCAGGGTCAGAAGTTGAGGGAAAGATATAAATAAATCAGTCTCGTTTTATCAGTGTTCTTAACTAGTTTCTATGTTGCAGTGTGTTCTCCCTTCTTTTTAAAGTGGGACCTTTTCCCTAACACAATGAAATGTCAATTGCTTTTCCTTTTTCATTGTTCCATCACGTAGATACATGAAAAAAAATACTATTTTAAGAACAAGATGATTAACGTCTACAGTGCATTGAGTGAAAAAAAAATAATTGAGAAAGAAATGAATTGCAAAGAGACACAAGGAAACTTTTAGAGGTGACAGAAATATTCAATATCTCAATTTTGATGCTGGTTTCATGGGTATATACATTTCTCAAAATTCATCAGATTGTACCCTTTAAGTATATGCAGTTTATTATATATCAGTTGTGCCTCAATAAAGTCATAAGTTAAATAAAAACATTTTCGCCCATCAGATTGGCAAAATATTGAAAGTCTAAAAGTACCAAGTATAAGCAATGATGGGACATAATGGAAATACATACAGTGCTGGGGCAGGAGTGTGTAAACTACAGATAGTTTGGGTCATACCTAGAATAAAAGATGAATATGGCTATATTTTTAATACCCCCAAAATCTCACTGCTATGTAGATATTGAAGAGAAACTCACCCAATCCACCAAGAATAAATACAAGGATACTCACTGTATATTGTTGGAATAACAAAAATTGAAAACAACTTAAATGTCCATCATTAGACAAATGGATAAACAATGACATATTCATAAATGGGAACACCATTCAGGAGTTAAAAATGAATACATGGATCTGTATATATCAACATAGATCTTAAAAATCTAATGTCTAAAAAAACACATTGCAGATCCACTGTTCATTATGATAACATCTATGGAATAAAAGTGCAAAAATTGCTGCATACTGTTTATTGAAAAATATATGTAACACATGTACATAACAACATGGATGAAAAAATACAAATTCATGACTTTGGGAGAAAAGGGAATAAAACTGGAGACAGACCTAAAAGGGAGCTCAGTTTCATCATCTATTTTTTTCATTTAAGAGATTCAGAAGCAAGTATGGAAAACATTAGTGTTTGTTCATGCTGGTGGTGGATATTGAGTAACTGTTATACAGCAATGGACTTCCTGCCTACCACACATAGAAGCTAATACTATGGCACCAGCTTTTGAGAAAAGAAAGGCTTTATTACAAGGCTGGCCAGCAAGGAGACAGGAGATAGACTCAAATCAGTCTCTCACACTTGGGGCCTGGGGCAAGTATTAAGGGGTTGGATGACAAGAGAAAGGATTTACAAATGTTGGCTTGGCAGGGTCCAGTTGGAGGTCTTCAAATTTGACCACTTACAGTAAGGCATGTTGAGGCAGATTTTAATCCCAGATCTTCCTGGCCAACAGACCACTTGCTTTGAAAGAGTTCCGGTGGTCATATTCCAGCAGGTTCTGGTCATGTCCCATCTTCTTGGTTCCATAAGGAGGAATCATTGGTTCTGGATGTTGTTAGAGGTCAAAGCTGTTTCTGTTACACATGCCTGGGCTGTATGACTTGCAGCCTTGGCTCTGTTAATGCCTATAAGCTAATGCAACATTCTGTTACCAGCAGAGTAGGGTCAGTTTGGGCTGGTTTGGCAGTTACATAAAGTTTCACTTTATTTTGTTTTTAAATTATCACCTATAAATAACCCTTGTCTAAATATGAGAACAGCATCAGAAAAATCCAAAGTGAGAGACATTCTATAAAATACTTTACCAGTTCTCTTCAAAATGTCAAGGTCATCAAAAACAAGGAAAATCTGAGAAATTTACAGTCTAAGGAGACATCACGAATAAATGTAATGTGGTATCTTGAGTGAGATTCTAAAACAGAAAAGGCACATGAGGTTAAAAACTAAGAAACTCAGAATAAATTATGAGCTTTAGTTCATAATAACATATCAATGTTAGTTCATTAGTTGTGGCAAATGTACCCTAGTAATGTCAAAAATAAAGGAAACTGGGTGCAAGGTATATGGAAACTCTCTGTTATATTCTTGCAACTTTTCTGTAAATTTGAAACTATTTTAAAATAAAAGGTTTTTTTTTTTTGTTTTTTTTTTTTTAAAATCACCTATAGTTCAAAGAAAACATCTTGGTGGGGTGTCATGTAGGAAAATACTATTTTGAAGGTAAGTCAGTCTGCATTGAAATCCTGGCTCCTCCACCCATGCCCATGACACCTTTGGAACTACTTCAGCTTCCATTTCCTCTTTTGCAAAATGAGAACAATCTTTACCTTGGAGAATGATTGAGACATTAAATAAGTATGCATAGAGCATTTAGCACATAGTAAAGACTCAATAACAATTACTTATTATTTCCATTTTATTGTAATTATTATATTATTATATATATCAAATGTGTTTGTTTTGATTCTTAGGTAAGAAAACCATAGTATCTTTAAACCTTGCTAATTAAAAAAATAAACAGGCTTAGGTTTGCAATCACTCTGTTAGCACACACCAAAATGTACACAATATCAACAATCCCTTTGACAATATGGGGCACTTTGGAGGGAGGGGAGCTATTAGTAAGTTGTACTGGACTTTATTCTCTTTATTCTTAGGAGAATTTTCCTTACCACTCTTCCTAAGTTCAGACCAAAATATCTTGCTTACACCACTCTATTCAGTGAGAGGGAGGGACACAAAGGAAAAGCTTCATACAAAGGCAGTAATCTTTCCTCAACTAAGGAAGAGAAATACCCTTGTGTGTGAATTTTTTAGCGCAATGATCCTTCCTAGCATATGTGCCCAATCCCAATCACATTAGATCCACCCTGTTAGCGGGGAGGAGGGGAAAGGGTCGTCTTCCTGCTCCCCTTACCTCTCTCCATTTTATCTTTAAAATGAAATATTGTGTCATCACAAAAATTCTATTTTCACAGAATAGTGCATGAGATGGAAAAATGCTCATGATATAAACATCAGGGAGGAAAAACAGGATTAAATCCTATTTATAGAATAATCCCCATTTTGGGGGGAAATGGGCAAATACTCATGTGTAAAGAAAACACTGGAAGGATAAACTCTCCACCCAAAGAGTAGTCAACTGTTTGATAGTATACGGTAAACTTTATTCTGTGTAGTTTTCGTGTTTTTCAGACGGTAATAGACATTATTTAAAGAGACTGAAAAGAGATAGGGGAGGTATAGGTTAATTTGTTATTATGGGTATATATGCTACAAATGATTAAAGGTAAATAATGATATGAAGGTGGTTTACAGTCCCAGGAGAGAACTCCTCATGTAGGAATAAGCTTCAAGGTGCTCTTCTCTGATAACAATATTAAGGTACCATTTTTGAGCTCTCATTATAAGCACACTTCCAAGCTCTTGGCAGGGACTATTTTTATTGAATTCTTAGGCTCTGGGATCTGCCTGCCTAGGTTCAAATTCAGGCTTCATCCATTACTATCTGTGTGACCTTAGGCAGGTTACTTAATCTCTCTGAACCACAGCATTCAGATATGTAAAACAGGGATAAAAATAACACTAACTCATGGAATTATTGTAAGTGTTAAATGAACTCATGGAAATAGACTTCTTTTTTTTTTTTTTTTAAAGTGAGACAAAGTGTCACTCTGTCACCCAGGCTGGAGTGCAGTAGCGCAATCTCGGCTCACTGCAACCTCCACCTCCCGGATTCAAGTAATTCTCCTGCCTCAGCCTCCTGAGTAGCTGGGATTACAGGCATGTGCCTCCACGCCCAGCTAATTGTTTTGTATTTTTAATAGAAATGGGGTTTCACTATTGGCCAGGCTGGTCTTGAACCCCTGACCTTGTGATCCACCCGCCTCGGCCTCCCAAAGTTCTGGAATTACAGGCATGAGCCACCATGCCTGGCCAGAAATAGACTTTTTTAAATGTCCTAGTGTATAATGTGTTCAACAAAAGTTTGCTGTAAGTATGCCCATTACATGGATGAAGATGATAAGGCTTAGAGAAGCTGAGTCATTTTCCAAGGTTATGTGCCTGTAAGTGGGGAAGCATTCAAGCCCTTGTCTTCTCAAACATTATTCTTTCAATCATTGTACCACAAATTACTTTCACTGATTAGGCACATGAAGCTTGACTCTGCAGACAGTTGACTTGGGCTGGAACTGGCACCAGTAACCTGCATTCTTTCCCTATTTTATGTCAACCACAAAGAAAGAATGTCAAATTAGAAAGGCAATCAGGTTTTATTCAGTGGCCAAAGAAGAGGAGGTCATGATCTAAAGGCACTTCTTCCCAGGCGATGGGAGGTATGGAAGTTTCAAGGAGTTGAATGTAGGGGGAGGTATGCAGGCATGTATAGGGTGGAGTTCCAAGTGGTGGGTGCAATTCATGAACATGCTTCTCCGTATATTGCATATACACAAAATGGTGGTGATCTTCACTTAGCAGAGGGGATTTTAGTACAAGAATGATATGTTAATGATTCAAAGGTAACTAGAGGTCACCGTCTCTGGTCTGCACTGATTTCTCACTGGTCTTCACTTCCTCTGATAGGGGGTCACAAAATTGCTTTTGGCATCCAGGCCATTTGGTTTCTTCAAGCTGTTGTGCCTACCAATAAGGAGACTAAAAGAAAAAAAAAAAAAAACTGCTAAACTTTTTCCACTGCAGGGCAGTCCTGGTGACAGAATTTCTTTTTTTTTTTTTGTCTCAGCAAATAATTTAAGTTGCTTTGCATTTGAATTCAACTTCAAAATTAATTTAAAATAATTTTAAATAAAACTGTGTCGAGCCTTCTAGTTCTACCAGAATAAATATGCTTCTTGGGTATATCCATACTGACGGCTGCATTTCTTCAAGAAATGACATGACAGAAGAGTGTCCTCCTAAAATTCAAACTTGGAAGGCAAACAGGTCTCAAGCTACTTGTTTGAAAGGATGAGTTATATAAAATGGCAAGTTCTTTATCTTTAAAAAAAAAAAAGTATTACAAAGCCCCAAGGAGACAATAAAATGTAAAAGAATCTGTTACCTTGATTTTATTTACTGTTTTTTGTTTTTTTTTTTTTTGAAAGCCAACACTGAGCTATATATTGATATACAAGACAAACCATTTCTTGGCATATTTCAACTTGTCTGAAAGTCAGTTACTTTGGTTACAGCTCAAAGGACAAGTTCTCAGTAAAGAATAAATAATGTATTCACATTAATCATTTCCCCAGTGTATAAAGTATGTATCAACTAGGATGAGAGAGGGACTGGCCTTGGGAAGAAAAGTACATACTTAGAACAAGGGTCTCAGCAGATTTCTGTCCTTTGATGAACTCAGGATAGTTCTTGTAAGCCACATGGAAACACTGCTCAGAAAGCTGAAGGACTGGGCCCTTTCGCCCCATCTCAGCCACCGGTTGTCTCTGAGGAGATGGAAGCTTCTTACTTAACCCTTCTTAGCCTTTGATCTCCCTCCACAACTGAGGAGTGGGGGGAAATAAGGCAGTTGTTCCCCAAACTGGTAGATTCTGATTAATCCCCTGGGGGAGAGCTCAGAGCATACAGAGATTCTTGGGCTCAAACCCAGATCTACTGGATCAGAATCTCTGGATGTGTGGCTTGAGAACCTGCATGTTAAACAAGATCATTAGCTCTTTCTCATACAGCTCTTGCCACACACTCTTGTTTAATAACCACCAGAGTGATGATTTCTGATTTCCAAGGTCCAAGCCAAGTATACCGTGGCAGAATAATGATTCCTTCAGTGCCTCTCAACTCCAGAAATGGAAATTGAAGTCAGTAATTACCTCTAAGCACTAGTTTTTTAAAAAATGTATTGTCTGTCTGCTCATTTAATTTCCTTCTCTTTTTTATTGCCCTTATCTTTGAACCAACAATTTCATATTTGGGAATTAAATGAATTGCAGCATTGTTTATATGATATCTTCCATTTATTGATTAACTACACTGCATTCAGACACTAGACCGTTATATATCATCTTGAGTCTTAAAAATGAAATCTCGAAGAATCATTCTTCCCATTTCACAGATTTTAAAAAGCAGGTGTATTGAGGTTAAGTAGGCCAAAGCCACAGAATTCATCATCAGAAAATTCAGGATTTGAAATCATTGTTAGAAGATCAATAACATGTGCTGTTTATGTCACATTTTGCCTCTATTTAGTAACTGTAGACTAATTAAATATCCCCCAGTTGGGGAAATATTAAAATAAATTATTGTATGTTCACTATATGAAACCTAACATAGCTATTAGAAGCATGATTTACAATATGAATATGACTAGGTCAACTCTAGGTATGCGTGTTTTATCAACTATTGCTGCATAATAAATCATGTAAAACTCAATGCTTAAAACAATAGGCATTTGTTACTGTTTATTTGTCTATGGGAAAACAAGTGGTTCTGCTGATCAGCTGGGCTTGTTTGGGTGTCAGCATTTGGGTCAGCCAGATACTGACTGGTCTAGGCTAGGATGGCCTTCCTGACAAGTCTATTGGTCAGCTGGCTGTTGGCTAGAGCAACGGGGATGATAGATCATGTGTCTCTTCAGTGTCATGCAACAGGCTAGCCTAGGCTTATTCACATGATGACTTGGAAAAGTTCCAAGATAGTGGGGACTGCAAGGCAGCTTGAGACCTAGGCTCAGATTGTGCACAATTTCACTTCTGCCGTATTCTGTTGACCAGAAAAAGATATGAGGTGACTCCAGATTCAAGGAGTGAGAAAATCAACTCTATTTCTTGCATAAGAAAGGCCACAAAGTAACATAGAATGAATGTGGACACAGGAAAAAGAATAATAGGGTCATTTTGTTCAATCAATCTGCTACACACATGAATGAGAACTGGAAGGCATATGGAAAATGCAGAGAACTGATGTGTTGGCAATTAGGGCTGTGAAAGATTTTTCTTTTTTCTTTGTACCTTTATTATTTCATATAGGTGGTTATAATCCTGTTGGTGTCACAAACAATGTTTGAGAGCAAAAAACAGTAAGAGGAGCCATAACAAGCGAAGATTAACAACTACATTATTCACTATGCTGAAAGGATTGTGTCAATAATGTGCATATCATAAGCCAATATAGTCTTCTTCTCTGTAGAGCATGTAGGTGGGTAACATTGGAAAGAGCCTCAAACTACTAAAGTTAAATAGATCTCCAAAATATATCTAGTGGCTGTGGATCTCAAGTGGAATTTAGCCATGAGACACCCAATTATTCTTAGCACTTCTACTCACTCTGTATAGTACCAGGACTGGCACCATCTCAGCACTGCAACATTTTAGCAATCTTTGGAATCCCTAGGGAAAAAATTCTTCCTTAATAGATGTGATTTCTGATAGTCAAAGTTTTGTCACTTAAGAACCAAATTCTCAGGTTGTTTTAAAAAAGATCGTAACTATTTTAAATAGAAATTATTAGTTAAATATATAACTTGTTGACATCCTTGTGTTTTAAAATAGAGTTGATGGAAAACACTTCAACAGTTTTTTGACAACATTGTTCTTTGCCAGAATGCAACGACATCCTCAGAACCTGTGAAGCAGAGCAGGGTTTCTTTGCCCTTACATAAAATATTCTGAGAATGTCATGCTTTCAAGTTCTTCTTTATGCCCCTTCATTGTTTTTGTGCTCTCTCTTGTTCCCATGGGGCTCTAAGTGTGCCTTCTTCTGACAGTTTGTTCCGTTTTACTTGGCTTCTTCTAATATGCTGTCAACTTAGAAAAAACCAACCTTATTAGGACTATTTGACAAAGAAGAGGAATTAGGCTCTGGGTAAGGACTAGGGAGCCTCTCATCTGAGCAAGGTACATGGTCATTAGTGTATGAAAGGCTTGGTGACATATCCTTTGTCTGATTTTTTTTTTCTTGGTTCTTGCCTACATCAAAACATAGAAAAGAGCCAGGTTGTTGGGAATCTGAAACTTTGGCACGTTGCCAGATGTGAGGGAGGTACAGATATGCATGACCTGAGTGAATAAATGAAATGCATCCAATGTGGGCTAATTGTACTTAGGACATTAAATATTCCATAACCTTATTTTATCAAAGGTCAGTTTTTCAAATAGATTAAAGACTTTTTCAAAGCATTAACATATATTTACATTTTATTTTAGGGTATAAGTGAGTTTATTCATTCCACAGTTTCATTCATTCACCCCTACACTGAGAATACACACACCACACACACACACCCTTATCCTCATGGAAATTGTGTTCTTGTTTGGAAGATAGAAATAGATGTACATAATTGTGAAGTCTTAAGACAAATAGTATAACTGAAACGGATCAACCAGTGTGGAAGGACAGAAGACAGAAGAAGAAAAGCACTTCCTAGACCTTTGCATCCCTGTGAAATGTGGTTGATAATATCCAACTAACAGATATTTTGCTGAGGATTTATTATGACACAGGATGAGGCCATATGTACTCAAAACAGTTTATTATATAAACGATGTGGAAGGCAATCTAAGCTAACAGAAGGTATAACACTGTGCTATCTGAGAGACCCAGCTTCGAAGCTTATTTTCATCACTTATTTGTTGGATTTTTGCTTCATGCCATTTTTTTTTTTTCTTTCTGAAGAATGGGGCTAACTTCTACCTTGCAGTGCTGTTGGGAGAATAAAATAAAATGACACAAGTAAAGTGCCACACGCAGTAGCTGGAAGAGTAAGTGTTCCACGAATGTCAGCTTCTTTCCTCTTTTCCTCTTCACAGAGGGGGTGACAACTGAGCTGGGTTTTGAAGGATGAGTAGGAGTTCACAAACCTAATCATGAATCCCCTACAGGGAAAGTGGCCTTTCAGCAGAGTGAGATATGGACATTTGTTTCTAAAACTGGAAGTTGATTTGTGAAGCTGTTGCTTCCTGGGCAGCAGAGCCAACAACACTTCTCTATTTCTTTACCTGTATTTAATAATGTTGGCTCATTAACCTAGTGGACTTATGCACTCACTGGTGCCACCTCAATATTAAGACATATTTGAGCTGTGATTTCAATCTACTAGTGATGTGGAACTTACCCTGATAGGAAGGACAGAAAAGAAAACACTAGAAATCAACAACATTGAATGACCTAACAATTTTGAAAATGGGCAAGGGGAAGTGAAATATTTCTTCCACAATCATGTGCCCAGGGTCCGAAGTTAAATCAGGTGTTACGAATAAGAAGCTTGAGATCTCATTGTTTAGATTAGGTCTGTCCATTCAGTGCGTGGGTATTTGTTTATCACCTCTCACTCGCAAAATACTGGGTTAAGAGAAGAGACAAACATGAAGATGGCTAACTATGACACAGGATGACATAAGGGTTATACATGAGAAAAAACTAAAAAGGATGGAAGTGGTCATTTATCTGGTCTTTTGAAGGAAAAGTAGAGTCATGGTTGGCCGAGGAGAGAAGCAAAGCACTCTGTGTGGAGAGAACAGCATAAACCAAGGGCAGAGGCTTGAAAGCACATGGCTGCAAACAAAAGAAGAAGAAAGCGTGAACCGTTACACAAATCATCAAGCCCATTAAAAACAAAACCAACAAGCAAAAAGAAAAAAAAATCACCAAGAAGTACAGCTAGAACCAACATAATCTTTCCTTGGAGCCCTCATTTTAAAAAGTCATAGTTTCCCTTTTCTTTTCTTTTTTTTCTTCCCTGTTTGTGACTTAGACCTTTCCAAAGCACCTGTATGCATTGCAGCAGGCACTGTTAAGGCCATGCACTTAAATCTGCAGCACTCACCACACAGGCCCTGAGCATTCTGTCTGGAGGCCAGTTCTCTCTAACTGAGGGCTTCAGGCTGTGAAGAGGGATAGGCCAGAAATGCAGGGAATTTGATGCTTGCAGGAGCCAGTAAAAGAAGAGAGTTGGAGGATAAATGTACCTGCTTCCTGCGCTTCCTATAATACCTCTGAAGCGTGTGCACACTGTCTTCCATAGCACCCCAGTGAGGTAATCCCAGTTGCCTAGCACAGGCACCTGCTCATGAATGCATTCTTTATCAGCTCCCTTCATTTCCCTGTCTCAATTCCCCACTCTCTTTTCTGGAATCATCTCCCAAATAAACTACTTGCATTTATGTCCTTGTCTCTCAGGAGGACATTCTCGGGGAGGGGCAACCCCAAGACAGCATTGCTCAAGCCTCCTGGTGGAAGCAGTGTTGATGAACTGACATGGAAAAGATTAGGGATGGTTTGAGGTAAGACAGCAGAATCCAAGCTGATTCTAAGAAATGGTTCCAGGAGTATTTCCATGTGCTTTTGACCTTTAATTTTTTTTAATTTAATTGTATCTTAAGGAGGATTAAATGAATTAATTCCTATGAATTGCTTAGGAAAGGGCCTGGCACATACATTTCAACCTTGTCATTGCTCTTATTGTTTTTCGAGTAGCGCCTCCTCTTGTTTTGGTGTGTAGCAGCATGCTCCCTGAAAGAGGCAGACCCAGACAAGAAAGAGGTAGGAGAAGGAGAGGTGGGCTTGAGGCCTCACTGATATGTTTCCACACCGTGGAGCTGATGCCTGCCGCCAGCCTCTCACCTTTGATGAGACTCCCCTTCCCACAACACTTCTTACTTGTGTTGAACATGGAACTCACCTTGTCTGATAAGTTATGGTGGCCTTGTTGAGGATCATTCGGTACAATCCCTGGCTTCATGTGCTGTGCAAAGATTCCTTGTCAAGTTCCCTGTGGGAAAGGGGCGCCGGGGAAGTTGATCATTCCAGATTTCTAAGTACTCTACTCTCCTGGCTTCTGATTCAGGAGGTCCAGGTTTGGAACTGAGAATCCATGTTATTTTATAAGCTGCCCAGGTGATTCTGATGGGCAGCCAAGTCTGAGAACGACGTTGCTATGTGCCTTTGTTCCCCAGGATCCATATCACAGAGCATTGTGTGTTGTAACAGAAAGGGTGGAAGTTTTTTCTGAACAGTCTAAGGCTGACTTTCCTTGTATTATAACTAATGTCAGAACAAGTGGCGCTACAGCCCCTTACAGGGAGTTTTTGTCTCCACACTTTCAGCAAAATGAGAGGAGAAGTGTTGCTCCTAGAGTTGAGATAAGTGACATTCTGGAAATATCAGAATGTCCTGTTCTTCAGACTGACTCTCTTAATTTGTATCATTTAAAGACTTGGGGATGGTGTAAGAAAGAACTAACATTTTAAGGAAGACATTGGTAAGACATTCTATTTTAAAAATAGAGGCACAGCTGAAGAAAGAAAACTGGTTTTTCTCTGTGTGAGAATGAACAGTTCACATGGCATTTTGGACTGTTCTACACACGCCTGCAGTAATACATAATCAACTATTGGGGGAAAGATAGTTTTGTCTTATATTTATGGAGGGTCACTGAACACAGAAACTAAGAATAACTGTACTTGGTACTGCACGTTTTACTTCTCAAAGTACTTTCGCATGAGCTGCTTCATGGTGGCTTCACCACTGCCCCATGGGATACCAGAGCTGCAGCGCCTCCCCTTGCAGCCCTGAATCCGAGGGTTTGGGAAGATGTAAATCAGAAATATAAGAAGCCTCACCCAGATAGGAGGGATTTTGCGGTTAATAAAATTGTAGAAATTTTACCAGCTAAATGGATTACCCTCATACCATAGGGATGCAGAAACACCTCTGGCGTAAGACATACTCATCAAAAGAGAGAGGTTTTTACAAATATTTCATAAGCACTCCAATTAGAATAATGCCCCAGATCCCTTTAGACCAACTCCATTCCTTTGCTGCAGGGCATCATCACCACACATATCCCTGAGACTGGGGTGGGGCAGGAGCTGGGAGCAGAGTGGGGAGAATGCTTTCAGATGGAATCCTAATCAAGCAGATCATGACGAGGCTCTTTGGAGCTCCATGAGAACACTCAAATGTTATACACTCTACATTTCATAAACTACATGGGGAGAAACAGACTTTCATCCTCTTTCCTACCCACGCCTTATTTTATTAAGAGCTGTAATTTGGTCTGGGTTCTGGAGGCATATTGGTTTAACAGGGTTTTTTTTAACTCAATTTGTTGAAAAGGAAAGAAAAACCAGAAAGCCATTTTGTAAGCATTTGATTCTGAAATCTATCTTGCCTGTAGCTTTAGCAGAGAGAATACAATTTCACTTGTGTCATTGTACTTTCCACCAGCCTCAGCTGCATATTATTTATATAACTCAGCATTGTTATTCCCATTTTACAGGTGAAGAAATGGAAGTTTAGAAAGGCTAAGAGAGTCTCATCAATACATGCAGTTGGCTATGACACCCTCCCTTCATGCGGAAATGATCAGCGAAAAAGTCACGTACCTCTTGATGGAATTTACTATTCCTATCTCAGTGTACTGAGCAAGATTATTGAAAATGGTTTCCATGTTTTTCTTCTTTCACTCTTATTACAGTACTAACAAGATTCTTGTAAAAACTGGACCTCAGGGACCTCTGATATAAAGTCTTAATCCTTAATCATAGCAACAACTATTCATCTTCTGGTTCCACACCAGGCTTTAAGAAATGTGTGTTAGGAACAGCTAAACTCCTAAGCCATCAATTTGCTGATAGAGCTCTCCCTGTTATAAAAAATAATAGAAGGAAAACAAACAGATGTATCTCTGCTATTTTTGACTAGAATTATGAAAATAGGCCTAAGAAAAGTCATTTATTTTCTCTTCTTTAATAATAAGCAAAGGCTTGTTTAGTGCCTACTATGAACAATGTAATATTGTGTGCTATGCAAGACTGCAGGAAGAATGAGTCTACTGTTCAGCAGTTTATGGTGGGACCACTTTTAATCCCCTGCACCAGAAAAGTAGATATAATCACCAGAAATTATGCAACTGAAATACAACATTGTTTTAAGTTCTAAACAACTGTCAGAGAGGAAATGCCCATCTCCCACCTTGTGCGTGCTAAACTTGCCCACATTCGCAAGACTGGGTAATCTAGAGATTTATAACCTGGCCTTTGGAAACAGACAACCCAGGTTCAAGCCTTTATTCAAATACTTACTCTCTAGGCAGACTTTGGCAACTTACTGAACCACACTAAACCTTGTCATCTTCGTTTGTAAAATGATGATAACAGTAGATTCTGGTAGATTGGGATAATTGATAATCAAATGACATAATCCATGCACAGCACTTAAGCTAATACCCAGAAATAAATATTAGCACCATTATTGGAATCAGAAAGGTCCATGATAGGAAATCACAATTGCCAAATTTCTCCATTACATGAGTGGTTCTCCACAGTTTTTCTTTTAAGATCCAAAACATTTTGTTCAAATGCAATCATGTTCAGAAACCTGGGATATTGAGAAAACAGTGGAGTGGCCTGGTTGAAGCAGAGAAGGGATGTGGAACCCTGGTTCCTTTGGCTGCCCCTAGCACACCCTCCCACCTCCATGGTGTGCCCTGGAGCATCTTCGTGGAATTCCTGGCATTCAGCTTAAAAACTGAGCTATTAAATATTATGCCTATAATTACATTGTAAGCTGAGATGATTTGGTTATTTGAATGTACCACCTATATTCTCACATATTCACAAATTTTACCAAAATATTTGATGGTTGTATTTTACATTTTGAACATTGCAAGTCTAGGCCAATATGTTCATATACTTAACCTTTAAAATTAAGAAATATGTCGGAGTAATTCAGCATTATGTACTCAATCATATAACAATGTGTATTGAGCATTATTTATATACCAGGCCCATAAGGTCCTGACTTGCACAGTAACTCAGAAAGATTCTAAGTTTCTTTCAGCAGGGACCATGTTTACCTGTTTCACCACTGTATCCACAGAGTTTAGCATGTGCCTGGCATATAACACATACGCCATAAACAATTGCAGAATTGAAATTTTTAGGCGAATTAATGGTTGCCCTTTTACTTTAGAAGATTAACAAAGTTCTCATGGATTTGAGAATTGTTTCCTATTGAGGACGTGAGCCCCCAGGTGGGTCTTAGACATGATATGCGATATCTGAGCCACCTTGTCTCCTGAGTCAAAGTCTTTTTGGGACATTTAGGGAGCTTCTAAAGGGACTCAGCCCCTCCAGTGGCTTGAAGTATTTAATTAGGACAGAAATGAAAGCAGAGGGGGTAATTAGCACTTAATAGATCTGGAATTATTGCCTGAGATCCAGGGCCTGTGGATGAACATCCAGGAATCCATGGACAGCCCTCCAGCAAGCGTCAAAAAGAAGCAACTCTTCATGGACCTGATTGATAGGCTGACTGGATTGACCCATGTACTCTGAATACTCAGAAATGCCAATAGTCAAAACCATTTTCAACAAATCTTTCTTTGCTTCAAGACATGTGCCTCAATGTCATTTCCATACTCCCCTGATATTCCAGCGGGGAAAAACTGTTAAATCTTTCTCAACACAGTATGGATTTTCCTTTTCTTCTCCCTTTCCTTTCTTTCTTTTTGAGACTGAGTCTTGCTCTGTTGCCAGGGCTGAAGTGCAGTGGCACGATTTCGGCTCACTGCAACCTCCGCCTCCCAGATTCAAGCAACTCTCCTGCCTCAGCCTCCTGAGTAGCTGGGATTACAGGCAACTGCCACCACACCCAGCTAATTTTTATATTTTTAGTAGAGACGGGATTTCACCATGTTAGCCAGGCTGGTCTCAAACTCCTGACCTCAAGTGATCTGCCCACCTCGGCCTCCCAGAGTGCTGGGATTACAGGCATGAGCCACTGTGCCTGGCCCCTTTTCTTTCTAAAACATGAACAGCTCTTTCCTTTAGAGACAAAATAAAAGAGCATGTGCATTATCTCTATCAAACAAACATGCTGGCAAAGGGTATCACTGTCATTCTTATTATTGTTAGATGTTAAATGCTTGGTATGCACTTAATACTTTGTATGCATTAGTTTACAAGCACCCAATTTGATCGGTTAGGGCAAGTGACAAGACCACATAGGTAGTAATATACAGAGCTGGAACTAGAATCCGCCTGTTTGTGTTAGTCAGGTTTCAGACAGGAAATAGCTGGCACACTCAAACAGAGTGATTGAGGGGAGTTTTTTGAAGGGGCAAATTGAAAAGAGGTAAACAAAGTTTAAATAAAAAAGAAAAGGGAAGGAAGGAGAGACAAAGAAAGAAGAGTGAGAGAGAGAAAGAGAAAGAAGAAAGGGAAAAGCAAGAAAGAAAGGAAGGGAGGGAAGGAAGGAAAGAAGGAAGGGAAGGAGGGAGGGAGGGAGGGGAGGGGAGAGGAAGAATGGAGACAAAGAAAGAAAAAGAAGGAAAGAAAGAGAAAGAAGCTGTATGGATGGAAAGGGCCACTTCACAGCACCTGTGGCCTTCGCTAGAGGAACATAGCCAACTTAAGGACCCATCGGGGGTGCTAAGGGAATAAATACCCTGACCTCAGTCTCCTCTCACCCTCTAATTTCCTGGCAGTACTTCTTATTATTAGCACCTCCCATTAGGATGCCTCAGAGAAAGGGAGCTCATTGATGGAGTCCATTAGTTCAGCCTGCTGGGACACAGAGTAGACAGGAGAGTGACTCTAGAGGGACAAACAAAAGCTCTCCAGCACAATGTCTGCCTAAAGGGGAGCATGCTTAACCATATATATTTTATCTCCAAATAATTCTATTTATCCCTCATTCAGCAAATAGTCATTGCTTGGCTGCTCTGTGCTGGGCACTTTGCTTTGGGCTGAGGATACAGGGATAAGTGAGATATTGTGTCCTTGAAGAGCTTAGACTCATGGTCTTCAGAAAATATGTCTTGAACACTTTTTACCTGCTATTTTAACTACCATTTTCTCTCCTTTTATCTCCCAAGCGTGACTACATTTCCACCCAAATATCCTAATTTTCTCAATCTTGTTCCACTATATTCCTTAGCTTTTCTTGCATCCACAAATTTTTCCTTCTCCTTTCAGCTTCAGTGTAGAAATTTTTTAATAAAATTATGTTTTACTGTCATATAGATGAGTGCTTGCTATGTTGCCCAGGCTGGTCTCGAACTCTTGGCCTCTGCTACCTTATGCTCCAGGACCACAGGCCTGAGCTATCGTGCCTCCCAGCTTCACTGTAGAATTCTTTCAGACAGACTTGAACCCTACTGAGGAAAGCTAATGATCTAACAAATGTTCAAGTGATATTAATATTATTTTATCTCATTAGTATTTGAGAAAGAAAAGAGACAGTGTTGGAGAAAACAACTTTCTCTTACAAGGAAAATAAAAGATAAGAGGCCTAAAAAGTTCTGCCCTGATTCTATATACCTGCTCACATCACAATAAATTGCATTTTACCCATGCTAGGAGCTGTGCTCAGTCAGAGAAAGGAAGGCACCATTAAAGATTTCAAGGTTGTTCCATAAGTGAATTGGATGTAAGTGCTCTCACTGCTATAGCTTGAAAGAGCTGAAATTGTTCCTGAAGCAAAATGGAAGAGGCTTGGCTAACTCTCTTGGTCATTTATTAGTATGGTCAAAGTAGCCTTATCTTTGATTACCTCCTTTCTCCCACTGCAGTGAAGAAATCCTCTGGCTCTGGAATTTTCCTCTCAGTGTTTGCTAAATGCTTAGCAAGCTAGGCCTCCCACTGGCCAGCAGACAGGCCTGAAAGGACCCCTTTTGAGAGGCCAGATGTTTAGAAATAGAGGCTATAAGGGAAAGGAACTGTTGCATTTACCAGAAGGTGTGTCCACCAAAGGGGAGAGAAGCTTTTCCATTCAGAGGAAAAAAAAATTCTTTTGAAGTTGTCTGAAGGCCATTGCTCAACTGAAAGATCACAGTTGAAGCTCTGACCATATTAGAAATTAGCATTGCTAATGAGGTTTTCAGAGAATCACAGATTATTTTAATCTACTTAACCTTCTCTGTAAATACTTGACTTAGAAAACATTGTACTTCTATTTTTAAGAATCTAATAATGGATAAATGTTATTTTAAAGGCAGTAGCAACAATGTGAGTATCATTTTTCAAACAAGAACTGTCAAATATTGGCATATTGCTTTATTTTTGTCAGTTCCAATTCTATGATAGAGAGTGGTAGCCGACTGTCTGAGCTGTCTGATAAATTGGAAGGTTAGGACAGTCTAACTGGCTAGCTGACAAGATTATTTCTCTAATGACAAATATATGGGCAAGTATCCAAAAATCAGCTGCTCTATGTGGGCCTAGGTGAACAAAACCCTGGGAACCCAAGCTTCTAAAAAAACAACTGATCAGTATAGTTTACAAAAGGAGCTTTCCACCATCTTTGACATGGTTTCCCATTAAATCAATATGACACCGAAATTTGCAATCCTTCCAGAATGTTCTTTGAATGAAGAGGTAAAAACAATCTGTATCTGCTAGTATGAATGAATCAATTGCCCTTATTCATCTGTTCTGCATTTCAAGGCTAAACTCATTTGAAAAAATTAGGTTTCTTTACCACCATCTCAAACCTAAATTGTTCTCATGCTGATTCACTGATTTCATCATTCATTCATTTTTCCACCAAACATTTATTGAACACCTGCTATGTGGCAGGTACTCTCTGAAACCCCAAGGATATGGTATTAAGCAAAACAAACAAGTTTCCTGCTTTTGTGGACGTCTTAGTAAATGGAGATAGTCAGTAATAAATGAATACATAAATAAGCAAGAAGGTGTCAGGCAATAAAAGTGCAAAAATAAAAAAAAGAGTTACTGGAGAAAGTGAAAGATGTTTTTAAGTTAGGTGGTTGGGGAATAAAGACCCTCTACGAAACAGAAAGTAGAACAATTGAATGGCAAAGGAAGAGAGGGCAGGAAAAGATCTGAGGAAAGAATGTTCTAAGCAGACAGAATAGCTAGTACAAAGGCATAGAAGGTGGGTGTGGCTGAAGAATAGGAAAGGAGAGGGTTGGAATTAAATAAAACAAAAAAATAGATGAAAGGTAGATTGCATAACACTTTAAAGGCATGAGAAAGGGTTTGGGTTTTACTTACTGTAAACCTACTGGACAGCTATTGAAGAACTTTTCTCAGATGATTGATATGATCTAATTTATGCTTTAAATGGCTCAACATGGGTAATAGAGATTTCTAGGGGAAAGAGTGAAAGCAGTGAGACCTAAAGGGAGCCTGTTGCAGTGGTCCACAGAGAGGAGACCAAAGGGTGGTAGCAGGGCAGACTTAGAGAATGTTAATGCTCTATCTGGAAAAAATATATGAGGCAGGAAGAGCTAACCCAACCAGCAGATTAGAATCTGCCTATTAGCCTTAGAATCTTATCTAGTGAAAGTTGACCCAGAAAGCCCTTTAGAGATAATTCAGTGGAAATCCTTCAATTTAAACATGAGAAAAACAGAGATGTGGACAAATTCCAGGACACACCCAGGGTCACAGAGCAAACCGCTAGCAAATCCAAGACCGAGCCTCACACCTCCTATCTTCCCAAGTGTTAGATAAAGTGCCCAAGTCCACACAGAACCCAGCAGGGCCTGAGCGTGGATCTCATGGGCTCCTTCTACACCAGCAAGTTCTAATCTCTGGTGCAAATCTGCATAATGGGGACAACTGAGAAGTTACTGTGGGGTCCATGCATCCAAATGTGGATTTGTCATACCCTGTACACTGAATAAATAAAAGTATAAGTACCATCATGTGGTGTCCAAAACAGAGTGATTAATAGCTTAGACAATGGCATACAATTAGGCTCGAATTTTAGCTTTACCAGGTATTGACTGTGTACTTTCAGATAAGTTACTTAACTCTTTGGGTCTTGTTTTTTTCAGCTATACCCTGGAATAAAAATTGTAACCTGAAGTTTTGTAAGGCTCAAATAAGATGATATACCAAAAACACCCACTTAGAATAGTACCTGGCACAGAGTTAATATTCAAGAAACGTTCGCTATTATTATGTAGAAGACAGAACTTTTTTACTTTTACTTGCAACAGGGCTCTTAATATTCAAAGCCAATGAGAATTACTCACTGGCCTCCCTGAAGAAACAATTAAGTATGGTTCTACCCTACAGGTGCATTGCTGGAAACTGCCACCTCTTCGACCCTACTCTAACTCTGCCCCTTGTCAGCCACCTGGAGGAACTGTGGCCTTCAGCACAGGGACACTATTCTTTCAGTCAATCCTTCATTTATTTATTCTGTAAATGCCTACTGAGTGCTCACTTAAATGCCTGGTGATCGTAAGCCTTTTTTTCCTGGCTTCAGATATGTTCACTTGCTTAATTTACTCCCCTGAGTAACTTCTCTCACTGACGTGCAGAGATTTGTCAATAAGCAGGTGAGTGGTGGCCATAGGGAAGTGGGGAGGAAAAGGTTCCTATCAGAATTTCAAAGGGGCCACTGGGCATATACAGTTTGAAGAGTTGGTAAGCATCCCAAAAGCTCAGGCGTAGGAAACAAGCCAATCAAAGGAGACGGAGGAGAAAGGGATCTGGACTCCCTGAGCCCGGTTTGCAGGTGTGTAGTGTAGGTGAAAGCACTGCCTTGCCCAGTGCTCATTTCTTCCCCACACCTTCCCACTCATAGCTTTATGAGTGCAGCTCTATGAGTGCATTTTACAGAGGGGAAACTAAGGCTCAGGTGCAGGTCACATGACTAGTAAGTGGGAGACCAGGACTAGAACCCAAGTTGCCTGACTCCTCATTATGGTTTTTTGGTTGTTTTGTTTGGTCCCCCAACCTCCCCCTATCCACCAAGTTGTTACTATGTGTATAAGAAAAGGAAGAAAGGGAGTAAGAGAGAGATGATGGTGGTGGCTGTGATATGGTAGTGATAGTGTGTGTGTGTATGTGTGTGCACACGCGCATGCATGAGAGAGAAGGAGAGAGAGTGATACAAAGAGATAGAGATAGGAAGGAAAGCGAGACACAGAGAGAGGGACCTCAATAAAAGACTTCGAATGACTCCAAATTAACAACAAATTAATACCTATAAAAAATGTGGCCAGCCTATGTGCATTTCAGTTGAGTCATCACCAGCTGTACAAAAGATAAAGCAGAGACATCTCAGCCAACCTGACAAAATTCCTGCACTGAGTGGGGACCCAAAGACAGACGTCCTTTCCCTGTGCTGTGGTATCCGCCTTGGGGAAAAATTGTCCTCAGGATGCCAGTGTGAGAACATGTCACCTGTGGCAGCCTCTCCAAGAATTTGGTACAAACACCCCCAACACACATTGCCTCAAGGTGCTATGATTTGGGCCCTTCGAAGTAGTCGAGCTCAACTCCTTCCTACAGAGGTTTATTTGAAGAAAAAAGCAGATCCAGATTGCACTTATGAAACCTTTTTAATTTTGAGATTTTGCAGGAGACGTCTTTAAGTAACACTCCTGTGATGAGTGAGCAACCAAGTTGTAATCTATCCCTTCTACAGTTGCCAGAGTCTTAAAAGCCTGTCTTCCAGTACATCACCTTAATGATTATTTATGGGCAGTGTATGAATTTCCCAAATGGGGATTATGCATAACATCTCTGCATTTACATTAAAACAAGGGCAATTTTTTTTTAAACAAACATATCAACGTTTACTTAATCTATGCAAATCTATTCATAAGATTTTATAAAACCATCATTTTTCTCCATACCCTTAAAACACAAAATTCTGGCTTTAAAAAAAAAAATCTAGTTTGTTTTTAAGCACTGTGCTTGCAGGAGGAGGGGGCTGGCAGAGTAAAGGGGAGATGGTGCCTCTGTTGGTGATGCAGCCTGCTTGTGCAAAGCAGTCCTGCACTTCCAGTTGTGAGCCAAGAGCCAAGTGTGGGAGCTCACCATGGTGGCAGCCACCTCCCCACCAAGCAGGCGGCGTTCACCAGAGGGGAGTATCAGGTTCCCGTACTCAGCTGTGGGTTGTCACCATCTAATAATATGACCGTTTTGCCATCTCTCTGCAAATGAGGCTGAAGCTGCTATCTGATTGGTATAACATCTCACTTTCCCTCTGCATTGATTTTCTTCTTCTCCTCCTTTGCTTCATAAAAAGAGGGACAAGTGGCTGGTGCTGTGGACAGAGAAGCTTTATTTTTAGTATGAGACAACCTCTATTTTCTTTCAGGAGAGGGAAGTTGGATTATCAATTCTTTTGTAAATGTGTATGGTGATATTTGCTCCGGTAAGTTTGCAGCTATCTTGATTTACAGCTGGCTGTGGGGATATGTGTGTGCATGTGTGTGTCTCCATAGGCACATTTGGATTGTACACTTTTCTTTCCAAATATCAGTTTTTAAGTCTTTAGTGGTAATATCTCTTTTTCTTGACTTTGCTTTCTTATGATTTGTATGTTTAAAAACCAAAGAGGCTGTGTTGATAGTGAAATGCTTACTTTAGCTGTTTAAGTATGTGCTGGGTTTCTTGGAACATAGTAAGGAAACTATTTAAGCAAACTTATATTTGCTTTATAAAAATGTAATGTCATTCTACCCTACCCCCCATCCTTGGAGTGTTTAATATCCTAAATACATTCATTGTGCTGCAACCTGCTTACCATTTTAATTAAAGTTTCTTCGTCAGTGTCAGAGTGAGAATTACTTAAACTCCATCCACAGCTACCAAATATTATATGTTGTGCTGAAAGGTGCTAGCTTCATAAGGTCTTATAGCTGTATGTAGAATGAAAGAGTTTCCCCTACGATTGGATGCACACACCTTTAAAAGAACTGAATTTAGAAAAAGTATTCAGATCACTAAATGAAGTCCTAGCATGCCATGAAAAGCTGTAATCACAAGTGGCTGTTGCTTCTCTTTCATCTTTCTTTGCACTGGGTATTTCTGCCACCATCTGTCAGATGCCCAGTCCGAGCTCCTGTGTTTCTATATGTGAAGCTAATCAGGAGAAAAGTTGCTGTTATTAAATTTAACTACTGCAAAATGACTGTCCGGTCACCATTGCTAGAAATGATTTTTAAATGCATTACCTGGTTAGCTGCGTTCTTTTTGTTCAGAGAGTAAGAGATGGTCTGAATTCTTCATTGTTAATTCAGAAGTCTGGGGAAAAGTCTTTTAATATAATTATTCTTGACAGGGATGATAAGATGATTAAATAATTGCTTTAATGGAAACAAACTGATGCTTTAATCTTCTCTTTTTGTTACACAATCAACAAATCTGCATAGTATTTTTCTCGGTGAAATGAGCTGGAGAATAGATTTATGATGAAAGTTAAAGGCACTGTGGCATGTGAAGCAAGAGGAGGTCTGACTGTACATTTTTCAGAGATTTTGAGAGTAAAGTTGGGAATATCATGCAGGCCTAGGGCTTGTAGGCATAGGTTTTTTTCAGAATAGCAATTTTTCAGATTGTGAAGTAGTCTTATGACAGCTCAGAATGCCTGTCTGGGAGTGCACTAACCTTCATATCTACTCCCTTTTGGATGTGCCACGACTCACACACCCTGTGCACACTCCAGTGAAGCTACTCATTTTGACAAATAGACTGAATTTTGATCAATCTAACTCAGCCTCAAAAATAGACTAATCCCCCAAACCCACCCAAGTTATTATATTGCCTTATTACAGGTCCCAATAAGCATGTGCCTAATATCAGCCTCAGATGACATAAACCTTAGCTGGAGCCAAGTGTATCTTAGCAGATAATTTGTTGAAAAAAAAAAAAAAAAAAAACTTTTATCCCTGGGCTGTTGCCAATTACTGCTGAGTAAACTCACCAGCACGGAATATCACCTGTTCCGTCCCTCAACGTCCCTTAATATTTTATATAATATATTTTATATAATCATTCTCCTTTCATGGCTGTAACAGGTTGTATATAAAGTCATTTGCTATAGACAGAGCTTATCATCATCTGAAGCTATCCAGTAATATAAATTAATGAAACTTGAGGTGGCAGCATGCATTCTGCATGTGAAAGTTATGCCTTTTCCTCCAGTCTCCTGGTTTACAGAAGTGTTAGGGCTCCAAGCATACTTAGGCCCAGACAGGAGGAACAACAAGGCATCTGTATCTTTAAAAGGTCAGGATCCTTAGTTTGAGTTAGAGCCAATGTGCACAGTTTTTACAAGTATCACTTCTGAAAGGTCCATAATGCCATAACTAGAAAATCTGTCATAATCTCTTCCAAGGATTAAAGACTTGTGTCATTTGGGGGAAACAATAAAGAGATTTTTAAAATTTCACAATGAGCTCCTCTCTTCTTTTTAGCATAATGAAGAATGCAAAAGTCATTTCCATTTAGTAAATACATCCTATATGCCTGGCACTGTGCTAAGCATTTTACATGGCTTATCTCCTGTAATCTTGACAAGCACTCTATGAGGGCCATAATATTACCTCCCCATTTTACAGATGAGAAAATGGAGATGTAGGACAAGTATGTAACTTACTTGAAGAAACACAGTGATGGGGATGAGTCTCGGAACCAGGCAGGCTCATTCCAGAGTCCTACTCTTCCTCCCTCCCATCTGTCATTGGTACAATCTACAACGAATGCCTAGACTGAAATGATTTCCAGGGACCTACAGTTAAACATCCTATTTTTCCCTGTTTTGATACAAGGTAATCTCCTTCTTCTCAGTCTATGCCGTTATGACTCTGAGCTAAGCATGTCTTTGAAACTGAAGAATATGTGTTTTATTTCCACTCAATTTGAGCAGATACAAAGATGTGAGTGTGACTAAATGAGCCCACCTAGGGCAAAATTTATGCAGAAGTGGCTTAATCAAGGTAGATCTTTTAATTGATCAAAGTAAATCAATTCCTTTGACCTTTAGTTTTTGTTCATAAAGTCAAAATAAAGATGTGACGATAGCTTAGAAATATCAATATCTCAAGGCAGCTGGTTCGTCATTGGTGCAAAATATAAAAAGCATTACAACTGAATCATTTTTGGAGAGCTTTATAAAATTCTCACCTTCCCTTTACTCACTCCCACCATGATTTTTTTTTTTAATTATTATTATTATTTCTATTCTTTGGCTAGCTGGAAAGGGCTGAGGTAGCACTTCAGGTTGAATACTGTGAAGTGTCTATCTCCCCTGGGTAATTTAAAAAGGAACACAGCTGCCAATAAGCATGCTGAGAAGCGTGACAAAGTCGAAATTCAGAGTCCCCAAACGCATTCCTTTGCACCTGAGCACTGAGCTCCCCATTTTAAATCCACTTGAGCCAATAAAATTCAGATGGATCTTATAGGGGGAAAATGCAACTGACATATAATCAATAAGTTTAAATGTCTCCTCAAGTGGCAGCTTCTGGACTAGAAGCAGGACATTCCAGTCATAAAGTGAGCCTGTAAAATGCTGCATTATGAGAAAGGATTATGAGTGATGAAAACGTTGCTAGAAGATAGAACCTAGCTCACAACACCTTTGCTAAATTTACCAAAACTCAGAGGGATCTTAAAAACAAACAAACAAACAAAAACCACCCACCACAAATTGGAAGAACTGAGTCAATTTCTGAAGTGGTTAACACAATATTGAGTTATTGGTGTGATCTGCTGTGTCTAATAAGCAACAGCTTTTGAGCTACTCTTGGTGTAAGCACCCAGTTAGTTAAAGAGTTCAGACTGCAGTACACAATAAAATACATTTCCCCAATGGTAGTCATTTTTGTCAGAGGCAAGCTTGGGTAACTCCTCAATTCTAGATTATGTCTTTTTCTTGTTCTTAAAAAAAAGTCATAATTGAGTGGTTTAGTCAGAAAGTGTGGTATTAGAGCCAATACTGAAAAATAAATTCAAATCAATTTGCTTTTTCCAACAGCATTTATGAGAGTTCTAAATATACTAACAGCCATCAAATGAAAACTTTTACTTTAAAAAAATATGTTGTGCTCAACCACAGAGTTCATCAAATATAGGCTATCCCTAAAAACTAATCTTATAGACAAGTTTATAAAGTATATCATATTTCAGTCCCTAGATAGAAGATACTGCTTTCTTCAGAGGGGTGACTAAATTCCAAATCAATAGTACTGAGGATTGTACTCCATCTTGCCTGTGTTTCATCCTGCCCTTTCTTTGGCTACAGATGTGTGAACTTAAACATGTTGATCGTTAAGCACTTAAAAATTATCTGTTAAGTATGGAGAAAGCATCTGGTGTTAACACATAATTAGTCTCGGACTAATCTTGCATTTTTCGTTAAACATTCTAGACTGGTGTACAAATAGAGTTTGTGGTCCTGTTACATTCTTGTGTAAGAAAATAAGTCAGTGGGCCGGGCGCGGTGGCTCAAGCCTGTAATCCCAGCACTTTGGGAGGCCGAGACGGGCGGATCACGAGGTCAGGAGATCGAGACCATCCTGGCTAATACGGTGAAACCCCGTCTCTACTAAAAATACAAAAAACTAGCCGGGCGAGGTGGCGGGCGCCTGTAGTCCCAGCTACTCGGGAGGCTGAGGCAGGAGAATGGCGTAAACCCGGGAAGCGGAGCTTGCAGTGAGCTCAGATCCGGCCACTGCATTCCAGCCTGGGTGACAGAGCGAGACTCCGTCTCAAAAAAAAAAAAAAAAAAAAAAAAAAAGAAAATAAGTCAGTGAATATTTTGAGCCTGATATCAGCACATGAAGCACTAAATCTTCTAGAAGAGGCTCTTGGTCATCAGTGTGTCTTTAAATGTTTAAAGATTCAGGGTTTGAAAATGGAAACACCTCAGTCTCTCCACTCTGTAGACTAATGGATTTGCATAATTAATATATTTTCTGTGATTTTTTTTTTTTTTTTTAAACACAAATTCTATCCAAAAGTACTAATGGAAAATTGTTCAGGAGCAACTCCAAACATGTTTCGTTATAGTTTCTAGAAAGCTTATTCACAACACAGGTAATCAGTTTACCATGGAGCTTTGAGTTGGCCAATCTAAGTGGATGATCATGTCATTATTGCCTTTTGGGGGAAATGATGTGTTGGGCATAAAAGTTTGCTACTAGTATACTTATTTAGCCTTGCTTACAGAACATTTATTTATTTATTTATTTATTTATTTATTTATTTTTGAGATGGAACCTCATTCTGTCCCCCAGGCCAGAGTGCAGTGGTACAATCTCAGCCTACTGCAACCTCCGCCTCCCGGGTTCAAGTGATTGTCCTGCCTCAGTCTTCTGAGTAGCTAGGACTACAGGCATGTGTGACCATGCTCAGCTAATTTTTGTATTATTAGTAGAGGCGGGAGTTCACTGTGTTGGCCAGGCTGGTCTCGAACTCATGACCTCAGGTGATCCTCCCACCTCGGCCTCCCAAAGTGCCGGGATTACAAGCCTGAGCCATCGTTCCGGCCTTACAGAATCTTTAAATCCTCCCAAATTACCACACATTGTCTCAATGTAGACTTACTGGCAAAGATACAACAAAGATTTTGGGCTCATTTTATTTCTGGTAAAATATGGCTTTCAGAATGTATGTGTCAAATATGAATTATTATTTCAAGGACTTCTTAAGTCACCATATTGACACTCAATTCTCAATGTTGAACCCACACATCTTTATCTGGCTTTAGATCTCCATGAGGGAGGAAAATGGATAAGATTTTCCAGAACCTATGACATTCAAACTACCTTCATAAGAAATTGAATGGCAGAGGAAAAACATTTTTTTTTTTAATTGGGGGAAGATTTTAGAAAAAGTCTGGAATGTGGACGTCATCTATTTTTATTTTATTTTATTTTATTTTATTTTTTAGATGGAGTCTTGCTCTGTCGCCTAGGCTGGAGTGCAGTGGCACGATCTCGGCTCACTGCAAGCTCCATGTCCCGGGTTCACGCCATTCTCCTGCCTCAGCCTCCCAAGTAGCTGGGACTACAGGCGCCCGCCACCATGCCTGGCTAATTTTTCGTATTTTTTTTAGTAGAGACGGGGTTTCACCATGTTAGTCAGGATGGTCTTGATCTCCTGACCTCGTGATCCACCCACCTCGGCCTCCCAAAGTGCTGGGATTACAGGCGTGAGCCACTGCACCCCGCCTATTTTTTTATTTAATAAATATTTAAGGATGCCTACCATGTGCCAGGCACCATGCTAGGCATGGGAGATACAGTGATGAACAAATAGATATGATTTCTGCATTCCCAGAACTAAATGCCTCCATTTTTCCATTTTCTCACCTCAACTTCATTTCTATTTCATGGCCCAGGATGTGTTTTCTTAAAAGCATAATTGAAGTGTTCTAGTAAGGCATTTGCAGGAAATATGTGCTTTCGGTCCTATATGTTCATACTCAGTGAAGGAACAAGAGTGAATCCACTTATTTACTGATGTGATTACTGTCTGCTGAAATGGAGTGGTAGGAAGCAGGGAGCTAGAAAAGGTTTTGCAGTGTGTGTGTCTTATAAGCATTCTTTATTGCTTCTAGGCATTCTCAGATTTGATAGGGCCATTCTCATTCTTGGACAGTATTGGGAGAGGAAAGAAGGGGAAAAAAGATTTGACAGGAAAGAAAAGTAAAGAAGATAGAGAATAAACAGAGAAGGTGACTAAAGAAACTACGATTTTCCCTGGCAATCTGAAATAGATCTAACTTGCATTATCTGGTTTTCTGTGGGTATTCACTCACTCATCTATCTATTCAATAAATATATTTATATATTGGGTGCCCTCTTTAAGCCAAGTACACTGCTAGATGCTACGGCACAGAAATAAACAAGATATACTAGTTCCTGGATTCACGGAACTTCTAATAGACCAGGATTTCTCAAAGTTGGTACTATTAACATTCTGGTGCAGATACTTCATTGTTGTTAAGGAGCTGTTTTATGTATTATAAGATGTTAAGCAGCATCCCTGGCTTCTACCCACTGTGTGTCAGTAGCAATCCCCCCACCAAACCCTCAGGTTGTGACAGCCAAAATTACCACCAGACATTGCCAAATTGCCCCTGGCTGAGAACCACGACAGGAAACGCAGGATTTACCATCACCTTTGACCAAATCCTCCCATCACGTTTCTACTTTTCTTTCTTTCAGATATTCTGCTGCATGGTTTACCCTAGGGTTTTTAAGTTGCTTTCCCTGAATATGTAACATTTGCCAACCAAGATAAGTAAGGCATCTCTAAGTCCTTTTACTATTACTATCCCTTACCTCTGCATAACACTTTACCACATTCGTGTAGCTTACATTATCTCATTTGATTCTAGCAGCCAACTAGTAAGACAATATTAAAATATTATCACCTTCAACAGGTGAGTAAATGGACATTTAGATGGTTACAAACCCAAAGTCTTGCAGCTAATAAAGGATAAAACCTGGATTCGCACTCACATGTCCTGGCTTAAAACAAGTGTTTTACCTTTTATTTTTTGAGACGGAGTCTCGCTCTGTCCCCCAGGCTGGAGTGCAGTGGTGCGATCTCGGCTCACTGCAAGCTCCGCCTCCCGGGTTTACGCCATTCTCCTGCCTCAACCTCCCAAGTAGCTGGGACTACAGGAACCCGCCACCATGCCCAGCTAATTTTTTATATTTTTAGTAGAGACGGGGTTTCACCTTATTAGCCAGATGGTCTCAATCGCCTGATCTCGTGATCTACCCTGCTTGGCCTCCCAAAGTGCTGGGATTACAGGCATGAGCCACTGCACCCAGCCAAAACCAGTGTTTTTCTACACAATTATTCTATTTAATGGGGAAAAAGGTAAGTAGGGTCAAAACACACTTTTTCTCTTTGAAGCATCTCAATAAGGGCAGCCCAGCAGTAGTTAGGGAATTTGAGGTCTACAGGCTTGGCTTTCTTACTCAGTGTTTATTAGCTGAGTGGTTTTGGACTGCCCACATACATTCTTAGAGTCTCCCCAGTAGTTTAGGGAATGTGGAGTGATTATTGCAAAAGCTGCAAGAAGCCCTAGAGATCAGCCTACCACAGTAGAGAGAGTGTGGGTTTTGAGGTCTGATGGATCAGGTGTGTGAGTCAGCATCCAAGCAGGAAGCAGATAACATCTTCAAACTATCTGACCTCTTGCTGGTGACTGTACACCATTAAAACTTAATTTATTTAAGTCAGAATACTGAAGCCCCAAAAGATGGGTTGAATTGCCCAAGCCCTGTGGTGAATTTGATGCAAAAGGAAGACAACAGAAGAGCTCAATCTCCTTCCAGCCCAGTGAGCTGAAGAACCATTTTAAACAGAGGAAGGCCAGCATATGGATCTGGCTCAAATCAGAAATGTATGTGTTTTGGGTTATAAGCAGATGTCTAGGTACCTGAGGCAGGTTCCTGGTTTTTCAACTGGACATACCCAAACATCTTTGGGGGTTACTTTAGCCAAATTTCAGCCTCACTAAAAGATACAGAGCGTGTCCTCCTAGATGTCTCTTAGAAGACCGGTAGACATGCAAAACACGTAAAAGGCAGGTGGTGGTTTGCAGTGGGTTTGTCACACACGCTCCTGAGCTTGAATAGATGCAGGAGTTTGCCAGGAGATGGGGCTCACACTGTATGTGGGCCCATATCCTTGATCTTTTGATGAGCTGTTAAAAGGCATCTGTAATTATCGAGACCCTTGGCACATTTGCAAAGATAAAAGGCCTTTCAAGTATATTGCTCTGGCAGCATTCCCAAAAAGAAAACTATCTTCTACTTGCATTGCCTCAGAGCACTCAAACTTGCAAAGAGAGGAAATAGGTCCAAATTCCGGCTCTGCGACACAGGGGTATGCATGGCCTTAGACAATTCATCTGCCATCTTGGGGCCTTGGTATCTTCATCTGTAAAATGGAAATAATGAGTACCATTATGAGTAATAACGAGTACCTTCCCAGAGTGATGAAGAGGACTGCTGTCATAGATGAAATGGGAAAGTACTGTTGAAACTGCAGGCCTGGACAATAGCATTGTTATTTTCTTCCTCTGTAAGTCAAAGTCCATTTTGCTATCAGTTTTCATTTCATGCCCTCAATGAATGCTTGAGGTTAGGGGAACCATTTCCCCAGTCTACCAGGAAAATCACTGCAGTTATGGGATGGGTCTAAAGTAGTCTGGAAACGCTTTGCTGGGTCATTCCATCTCAAGGGGAGATTTATGCCATATTATAAATTGCAGGGACAGAGAATCATCACTGAAGGATAACTATAATAAAACCACATGCAATATGTATAAAGCCATTCCCTATGATTAGCTCATCTTAGTAATGCCCCTGAATTTTCCTTTCCACTTTCTTAGGACCCCTTTACACCCATCAGTCCTGCCATTACCCATTTGTTGTGGAGTCAGGGCAGAGGGGGCAGGGATTGACAGGACCTGGACCTTGCCCATCAGTTTCTAACACTGTGACTTTAACCCTCTCCCCTCTCAACATGATCCTGGAAACTCCTCAGTGGAATTGACAAATCATAATTTTCTCCCCAAGTACAGATGCTCAGAGAAAGCTTCTCTTTGCCTGCTCTGGGTTTCTCATTAGCCCCCACTATAGGATATTCAAGGGTTTCTCATTTCTCATGTTTTATTTACCTCAAAGCATCTCCTAACACATTTGATCAGAAAACTCGGTTAGCTCAAATTTTTTTCAAAGACCATTATCTGCTGGCATTCCTCTCCCAGACTCCTTCCCTCAGCTCACCTCTTCACTCTGAGTGGTATTTATAAACTCCTCATCTTCTGAGGCATTTGGAAGACACCCTCCTTCCTTCCTCCCCCAGACCAGTTCTCTGATATAATTTTTTTCTCTTTCTCCCACTGCCTTCACACTCAAATAAAGTGTTTCTCAAACATTTTTTCTCTGAATCTCTTCAAAAAGGCAAGAATGTTTTCTTATTTGCTCACTCATTCATTTGTTCACATGTTCATTCAGTTGTGCATTCTATGTAATACTGAGCAGCCACTGGGTGCTGGGTATTATGTTAAGATTTGGGGTACAGAGGTAACTAAAACAAACATGGTCTCATGTAAGATTTGCAATCCAGTCGGGGGGAGAGGCAATTTAAAATCCCTCAAAAGTGATTTAATTATCATTATAGTAAGTGCTAAAAATAAAAGCTAAGTCATCTTGGGTACTAACTCTGTGACAGGCACGGATCCAAGTGTTTTATGCATATTAATTCATTTAAGCCTTGTAATGATGCTTTGAGGGAGTTAAAAGAGGAGAGGATTAGTGCCCATAAAACCTGAAGGGCATAGACTCCATTAGCAAATTCAGGAATGTTGGAATGAGGATGATACACCAGGACAAGATGCTAAAAGTTTGCATAGCTGCCATTTACGTAACACTTTATTTACCAGGCACCGTGCTCTATACCTCATACATAGGACTTGAACCTTCACAACAGCACCATGAAAGATCACTATCATTATTTTAAGAATGGGGAAAATGAGATATAGAGAGCCTGAGCCACTAGTCCAAAGCCACACATTGTGTATGTGGTGACTCTGAGAGTATAGCCTAGGTGTGTTTGACCCCAAGTCTAGGCTCTTACCCACCATGTTAACCTGTGAAAAGTTGATATTAAATATTCCTCATACAGTTTCTGTCTTGGTAAATACTGGTAAAATGGAGGGAAAAAAGTGGATCATTTTTGTGTGTATCTGAATTAGAGCCACAATAATCGTTCTTGAAATAAAATAGAACTTTGTTTTTACTGGGAATGTTGAATCCTTAACCTTTAAGCTTATTTCCATGTAACAGCTTCCTGTTCAAAGGGTGAGCTGAAGAGCAGCAGCGTGGGCATCACCTGGGAGCTTGTTAAAAATGCAGCGTCTCAGGTTCCATCTCAACCTACTGAGTATTGGAATCTACATTTTTATGATCTCCAGATGATTTGCATACACACTTATGTTTGACGAGCTCAGCTCTAGCGCAAGTTAAAAGAACAGGCTTCCAGCCCTGGTTGTGATGCTAACCGACCAGTTGTTTGACCTGCCCAGATTTTCTTTGCCTTTTCAATGGAAATGACCTCAGCTCTCTTCACAGAAGAGTCAGGAACCCCCCAGCAGAAGAGCCTGGGGAGGAAGATTCCACAGAAACTCAGAGACTCTTTTTTACCTCTGGAATCAGTTTCTCACTATGTAGTCCAAGGACCACCTACATGAAAATCACCTGGGGAGTTTATTAAAAATGATATTCAGATTAAAAGTAGACTAGTCAGAATGGCAATAAATGCCAAAAATAGGGTGTCATAATGTCTTCAAACACCAAGAGAAAATGGTTGTTAGATGAGAATTGAATATCTCTCCCAAGGTGTTTATCTGGGATAAGGATGCAATAAAGTCATTATCAGACAAAGGTTAAATGACATTTAAACTTCACATTTGATTAATCTCCTTTTGGGAAGAACTGACAATGTGGAATGGGTACTTTGGATCCACCCAACTTGGAGTTCAAATCCTTGCTCCCGTTACCCACTACCTGTGTGACTTTTGAGTGACTTACATTTTTGAACCTCAGTTTTCTCGTCTGTGAAAAGAGGAGCAAATTCTCACCATTCAGGAAAGAGAGGAGCTCTTTTGAGGTTCTTTATAATGTAAATAAGTATGTGGCACACAGTACTGCTATAAATAAATCATAACTATTATTATTGGTTATTAAACATAATGAGATTCCACAAAAACTTATTTTTAAATTATCTGTATTGTGATATAATCATTATTGCTGTAAATAGAAACCTATGTAGAATAAGTTTTGAAGTAATGTTTAATTTAACTTAGCATATAGTTCTTGTTACTTCATTCATTAATGTATTCATTCAATAAATGTTCATTAATAGTCTACTAAGTGCCACGAGCTTGCCCAAACACTGGGAATGCAGTAGTGTTATATGCTATATGGAGGGGTGAAATGAGGGACAGAAAATAGAATAAGAGCTATGGAAAAATACAAATCAGGTAAAAGGGATGGGCTGTTCTTTCAAATACATATTTTAATACATTGAATTAAACAGTACATTTATCAGAAGAAACTTACAGAAAAGTTTTGGAAATAACTATTTTTATCTTTGTGAGTTTTCAAATTTTCTTTCTAGGTTTTCTTTTAAATGAGTATTTGAAAATTTTAAATTGATTCAAAGCCTGTTGACCACTTCACTTCAGAAGAAGTGAAGAAATACCACTTCTTCTGCTTCCCACAGAATGTGTAACTATTGCAGGTTTGTGACCTTTAATACTTAACAAAATCATTCATTATTTTATGTAATACTGACAATGGCCCCGTGAAACAAACAGGTGAATTGCATATTGAGTTTTCCATTAAGGGAGAGAAACTATGGCTAAGGAAGGCCATTTCCAATTGATCAGCATTTTACCACTAGTTAATAGGGATGTGGGAGACACAGACACAGGTCCTCATTCTCCTATTTCAACTTGGACTCTACCACAGGATCTCTACTTATTTGTCAATCCCTTGAAAGCCTCCCATAAAACAAAGGTGAGGCCTCTAAGGTGGTAGAGAGCTCTGTGTGATGTGATGTGATGTGATGTGATGTGATGTGATGTGATGTGATGTGATGTGATGTGATGTGATGTGATGATGTGACGATGTGATTATTCTGCATGGCAGGGAATGGTTGAGGTTATTGTAGGTTTAAACTATTACCATTGCCTAAATACAAAGGTGTTGAGGATAAAAACAAAATAAATGATACAAAGGCAAATGGAATTTATGAACCATGGAGCATCAGCTTCAAGAAGATGTTAGATTGATATATGCAAAATCTATTAGGATATAATGGAATTTTCCAAACTCAACTTTACTTAAGTTTTAGAATGGAAAGTTTAAGCATTCACTCCAAATAAGATCTTTTTTTATACTTTCTGATTTTAATTTAGGAACAATTTTTTTCTTACTGGCCCTAATTTGACATTATAGTTTAGTGAATTCTAGCAGCTAAGTGTCCAATAGGTACCTTGAAAATGTTACCTCTCTCCTTATTCTCTCTGGTCCACAAACAATGCTATGATCTAATAAGTAAAATATTTGAGCCAATATGTTAAAGGAGACAAAAATATCATTTATAATTATTATAACTCTTATAGGACAATCAGAATACCACTGGGCTTCAAGAGAGCATTGTCCATCCCTGGACTCTAGAATGGCCTCATTAATTTTCCAGTCTTCTTAGATTGAGGTTAAAATTCACATTACACTATTCAAACTCTACTTGCAATTATTTCTATAGTGAAATAATGACATTTTACACTATCATAATTGGTCATGCCTTTGGCTTCTTTCACACACACATGCTACTACATTTTTCCCCCAACTATGTTTGGAGTATGAAATTTGGGAAAGAATAAGAAACATCCTAGGATGTTCGGCCATCCTTGATAGTGATACAAATAGCTAAAGGGGTAGTACAAATCATTTCCTAATGTACGTGGCCCCAAAGTTCTGATAGGGCAGATGCTTATCCAGAAATGTGTCAACTTAGTTGACAAGTATAGTTGAAGGTTATCGGTTAAAAAGAAATTAGTTCATAAATAATAATAGGATAATTGAAGGACAGATTTCCCTGTAATCATAACTTTTAAGATGGTAACATTCTGAAAGCATCTTTCTTCAGCCTCATTCTTCCAGGTTCTGAAAGCTAAAACTGATATAAGTTTATCATGGGTAACCCTACTGTCTGCCACGTGCAGTTGGTTTGGAGCTAGACATAAGAGTATATCAAGATTCCAGGGATCTGGAGCTAGAAAATAATAGCATTTTATAATTTGCAAGCACAATAGAAGCTCTTTAAAAATTCCACTCATTCACTTGTTGGATTAACCACTGTTCTTTAGTTTCTCTGTTAAAAGAAAAACTTCCTAATATCCACAATATGCTGAATAGTCATGGAAACTTGGTGCATCCAAGTCCTACTGAAGCCACCAGTTGAGTTATATGTATACTCATACAGTAAGGTAATTGTATTAAGCCTTAAAAATGTCCCCAATTTTCCTCTCTGATTTTGCTTCTGCACACAGTCACGTTTGTGTGTGTGTGTGTGTGTGTGTGCATGTATCTTCAAATATTCTCAAAGTCAAATGTCAACTGCTTTATACTGTTCCCATTAAGTTTATTCCAAAGCAGACCTCTAGTATCAAGGCCTTTCTTTTCTTCCTGTATTAGTCCATTTTCACACTGCTGATAAAGGCCTTCCACGAGACTGGGCAATTTGCAAAAGAAAGAGGTTTAATGGACTTACAGTTCCACATGGCTGGGGAGGCCTCACAATCATGGCAGAAGGCAAGGGGGAGCAAGTCACATCTTAGATGGATGGCGGCAGGCAAAGAGAGAGAGAGAGCTTATGCAGGGGAATTCCTCTTTTTAAAACCATCAGATCTCATGAGATTTATTCACTATCATGAGAACAGCAGGGGAAAGACTTGTCTACATGATTCAGTTACCTCCCACTGGGTCCTTCTCACAACATGTGGGAATTCAGGATGAGATTTGGGTGGGGACACAGCCAAATCATATTCCTCCCTAATGTCTAATATACGGTATTTGGCATGGTGTAGGCCCTTAAGTAAATATTTGTTGAATAACTGACAATCATTTAGAATTCACACTCCAAGCAAGGAGCATTCTGTTGCATCAGTACCTTTAAGCCTCTCCAGGCCAACGTGCTGGGTGAAGAGTAAATAATTTGATGAAATTGGTCAGAAGGATATGGGAATGGGATGGGAGGGGTAAGAATTACAGTTTCCATTTTTTTTGAGCCCTTCAGGCACAAGGTAGACTACCTTAAATACATTTAATCATTGAATTCTCACAACAGCCCCGTGAGACAGGGATCACCCCCTCGTTTTACAAAGAAGAAAACAGACGGCTTGATGGGTTTAGAAATTTAAGAATGCGGAACTAGGAAGTGATGGTGTAAACTTTACTCCTAGGTGAGCTTGAACCCACCATCCATACTCTTAACCACTGCACAAACTGTTTGGAAAGGAGCAGATCTGATGCGTGATCACGCCTCTTTCCCTGAGGTCTTGCCGCTTGTTCCATCCTCCTGGTGAACCCACTCTTCATCCTGGCTAGTTTCTTGTCATTTTTTGTTTTCTCCCCACCCCCATGCCTTTAAATCCTCATCCTCAAATCCATCCTGGGATGACTGAAGTGTTCACTTCAAATGAGGACCAAACACGAATACACCAACAAAAACTGCCTTTTATTTTCTGTCAGAGTTGGTGGGTCCAGGGAAGCTCTCCTCTTTGCAGAGGGGCCTCTGAACTGGGCTGTCTTGCGGGTGGCCTAACTGAGTGGTAAGAAGGAGTTGTTTATAGTCATAAGCTTTGCCTGTTTCTCCCCAAATGGGGCTATCATCTTCCAAGCTAAGAATGCCTTTTGTAGCTTGCCTTGAAGTACCTCTTGAGAAGTTATCTGGCGCTGTGATACATACTTAAAACCCTCTTGTTTTCCTTCTCCCAAGATAAGAATTAACTTCCTGATGAACTCCTCAGTACTTTCTCTTTGAGTAAACTCTGACTCCCCCTCTCACAAGGATAGTTTTCAATTCCAGTCAACCGATATTTTTTATTCTAGTCATTCCATTCTATTGAATTTAGATTTCTACTTATAATGATCTTTTTTATTTTTTATTCCTTACAGTCTTAAGATGTCACTGTTTTTCCCCTAGAACTTTCTAGGACATTTATGTCTCACCAATAAGCATTAGCACTGAGAAGTACAGAAAGTTCATTTTAATGAGCTCTTCAGGATTTGTCTTGCATCTGCTGAAATAAATTAGGTCAAAATAAGATTGAAGAGATCTTCAAGTGCTGCAACACCTAACAAACTGATTTTATTATTTAGAAAACAGGAAAAAGTGAAAAGAACTGCAGTTTAAGAAAATTAAATTTGTGTACTTAGAGAAAGATCAGAAGTCTCAGTGGAGAAAAATTCTAATTTGTATTACCTACAAAAGAGGGAGAAGGTCACCTGAAAAATTATACAGACGCACAGAGCTCAGACCATATTATAGACACATGGAATCTTTAGCAAACTTTGGTCCAGGAAGGAAGAAGACCTGACTGCTTTGTCTGAGCTCATGCCTTAAAAGTGTAAGACTACATGATTACCTTAATCTTGGGTGATGCTTTGGATATTACTGATAACTCAGACATGATAAATTTGATATTGATTTACTCTTTTTGCCTTTGTTTACTTGAAACGATAGAATTTTCTAACCCTCTTCTTTTGAATTAATCTCTTTCCCAGATTCTTAATTAATTTTATTCTTACCTTGTCTTCCTAATCCTAGTTATTCATTCACCTATTATGAAAATCTGGGTATCTGGGGCACTAAACTTTGCTTTTGATATATGATAAGGTAATTAAATTGTTGCATTTAATAAAGTCTCAGAAATCTGCTAGCAAAATTAATTCCTCCTTGAATTTATGTAGTTTACTTTGATGGCACTATTCTCTGCTTCACTATCTTGACACCCTCTCTTGGAGTTTACGTATCAGTTAGTTTTTGCTGCATAACAAAACAACCCAAAGTTTAATGGCTTAAAACTACATTATTTATCTAACTCATGATTCTGTGGATCAGCAATTTGGCCTGAGTTTAGCTGGGTAGTATGCCTGCTGATCTTGACTGGGCCCACTCATGTATCTATGGTCATTCTCTGATTAATAAGGTGGTTGTTCTTTCTAAGGATTAACTATGTGATGATTAGAAAAATGAGGATAATTGGGCCCCTTACCTGTCATCAAGTGAACTAGCCTGGACGTGTTCTCATGGCAATCACCAGGTTCTAAGCAAGCAAGCATACTGCAAGATCTCTTATGGCTTAGGCTTGGAACTCAGAGAATGCCACTTTCATCACATTCTGTTGGTCAAAGCAAGGCAGAAGCCCATCCCAGATTCAAGAGTTGAGGAAATAGATTCCACTTCTTGGCAACAGTTGCTCCAAAGTATTACAATTATATTTAAAATCTATCTAGCACTCAATCATCTCAGAGTTCAATCTTCTTACCTTACTGCCAGAGCACACTCACCTGATTATCTCAATTTTACCTGAGTTTCGACCTCTTCAAAACAGGCCTAACTATTGTCTCTCTCTCCTTGTAACCTATTTCTGTCAGTAAAAAGTGTCATTTTCCCAGGCTCTTAATTGAAAGCCCTGTATTCATGTTACACTCTCCTCTCCCCACTTTCTTTATAACCGAAACCACCAAATGCTATAAGAATCCTTCTGAGGTATCTATCTCTCCTCTCCCATCACTTAAGTTTCTCCTTGAACTCTTTGTCTCTCATTGTTCTTTCATTCAAGACTTCCAGCACACCGCCTCCCAATTAATCTCACCTGTCTCTTCTCTTTCCTGCTCTAAAACTTTCCACTGATTCACTATGACAAGTTCAGCCTTCTCTGCCAGATACACTTCCTGATTTGGCCCATGTTACCTGTCCAGATTTACTCCCACTATTCACCAATTTGGATTTTCACACCTCAGTGAAATGAGACATTTCACTGGCCTCAAACACTCTATAATTGCTTCTGTGCCTTTATTCACACTATGTTTTTCTCCATACTTTTTGACTTTTAAACTCTGACCACCTCCATAACTCAGACCAAGTTTCCTTCTGCACAGAGCCAAAGGCAATAGTCACAGCGATTTCTCTCCTTCCTATTCTGTTAAGTATATAACCAGCACTACATATTTTGCCATGTGATTATGTTTCATTCTAAATTATCCCAAAATTTATGGGCACTGGTGTTGGCTCCTGCAGCAAAGTTTGGCCTCCTTGAGAATAAACACATCACATCTTCATTTTAGATTATCCAGGTCTCATTAGACAGGGTATGGGCAAAATAGATATTCAACAAAAACATATTTCATTGAATCAAATCTCTAATTTCGTTTAATCATCCCCTTTGTGAAGATAATTTTTCCTATCATTTTAAGAAGCAGAAAAGTTATGTGATTTATCAAGTTCAATATTTAGGGGTCCAGGAAAGGGATATGGGTTCCTAAACTCTGAGCTGATTCACATTCTTTACACAGACTCTATAGTCTCTTAATCTTGACAAAAGGATTTCTATTACACCAACACAGAGGAAAATGCTGCCATCCCTCATTCAGCAAAGTCATCTTTGACACCTCCCTCACCCACTATCATCCAGTTCAGCACTAAATCCTATCCATTTTCCCTCCACAATTTCCCTCAATCTGTCTACTTCTCTTCATCTCCACTCTCACTTCTCTCTCTGTCTCAGATGACTGCAACATCCCATAAAAGTTCTCACTATTTTCTACTCTTCTGCCCACTCACATCTTCCTCCAAGCTATTCTCCACATAGCAACCAGAGAGGTCATTTCTGAATTCAAGTCTGCTTATCCTGCTTAACATATTTGAGTAATTGCATTGCTGTTAGATTAAAGGTCATATCCTTAGCAGATCCATAAAACCCTGCAGCATCTAGCATTGACTGCCTCTCCAGATTATATCTTCCTGTAATGCCCCTTACATCACTGCTTTATTCAGCCCAGTTCCTCAAGTACACCATGATCCATCGCCCACAGAGTCTTTACATATACCATTCTTTCTGCCAGAGCACTCTTCTCACCCTGACTGCCCTTCATTCATTTCTATATATCCTTTGGGCAACTCAAATTATTTTGCTGGTTACTTAATCAATGTCTGTCTCCTCCATCAAACTATAACCTCCTTGAAGCCAGAAGGCGTCTTTGGTTTTTAGCACTTGAACTGAGTCTTAAAACCCAAAGATGGAGAATGTACTCCAGGCAAAGGCAACAGCATAAGTGAGGGTTGGTAGACCAAAAAAAAAAAAAAAAGAAAAAGCCAAGATTGGTTCGGAAGGCAATGTTGTAAGTAATTTGCTGTTTGTGAAGACAATGAGAGATGAGGCTAGAGAGGGAAGCAAGGACTTGAAGACTGAAAGCCTTGACCGCCATGCTAAGGAACTTAGAATCTATCTGGCAGGCAATGGAGGACCAATGACTGGTGACAAGTGGGGAAAAGGAGGCGACACAGTCAGACTTGCATCCTAGAAAGACAACCTTTGTGGCAGCATGGATATAGATGTTTGGGAACAAGGCTGGAGGCAGGTACAGCTGACAAGACCACCACTCTGGGCAAGTGATGATAGTGGCCAGAACTAAGGCATTAGCAGGCAAATACAGAGATTACACAGATAAAATCAATATTATGAATACAGAACTAACAAAGCTAGGTAACTTACTGAATGAGATGATGGAAAGAGGAATGCAGGATGTCTGTCAGGTTTGTCTTTTTACTTTGGTGATGGAACAGAGGGAGGTAACATGGGCTGAGATTGGGCACATCTCAAATAAGACTATTCCCATGGTTTCTAGGAAATACCCTAAAAGGAATATAGCCTTTAGATGTTTTTAAAACCTTATGTCCTAATGCCATACCTAGGCAGAAATTCTCATAATTCTTGGTAAATGGATTTGTTGTTTCATTTCTAATGTTTCACTGGACTTGCAGCATTAAGAAATGAGAACATTATAATAATCATCATCATTAAGGAGATCCACTTCCTATGAAGCACGTTCTACATTATCCAGCTCCTCCTACTCCCTCTGGCATTTATCTACCAATTCTTTCCAGGAAACATAAACACATAAATGAATCAAAGTCAAGCAGCAGCTTCCTCCTTTTACTCGAGCAAGTCTGACATCTTCTTACATCTTTGTCTTGGTATTTTTCTGAATTTGTGTCAAAACATTTCTTCTAATTCTATCCCCACAAACCACTGGTTCGGTTAGGGATTTGTATCCCATTCCAGCATCTGGGAAATACAGTGGTGAGACTAAGTGGCATCCAGAGAAATCCAGGTCCCTCCAAGTTCTCACCCTATGCCAGGCTCTGCTTGTCTTCACTTCAATATATGGATGAAGTTCAAGATAAGAAGGGTGTCTCTGGATTTGGCTAAGAACTCAAGAGAGGTGGTCCTGGGCTTAACTCCTTGCTTTATCACTTATTCTGCGTGTGATGTTACAGAAGTTACCATGCTATGAACCTCAGTTTCCCCAACTGTAGAACAGGGATAATACCCATCTTGCAGGTATGTTGGGAAGATCATTTGAGGTTATGGATGTAAAGCACTTTCTTCAGGACCTGTAACGTAGTAAATGCTCCCCAAACATTAGTTATTCTTTTGATTATAGGTATTTTATTATTAATAATTACCGCAGAGTGACTTATAAAGAAATAACAAATATCCAGAATCCTTAGGAAAACCCGCCTGGTCTTGCCTCAAGCCTCATCTAATGCTATGCTTCCTCTTGCCCACTGCAGCCACAGTAGCTTCCTTTCCTTTCCCCAAGCATGTCAAGTTCTTGCCCTTCACAGAATTTTCTGTCCGAGACTCTGCGTTCGTCCATGTCTAACTCTTTTCAAGACTAGCTCCTTCTCAGTCTTTTGGGCAAGAGAGTCCCTTCCTCAAAGAAGCTTTCCTTGTTCACTTTATCTGAGAAGATCTCACTGTTATTCTCTACTATTGTACCTGCTTGTACCTTAATTTCCTTTATCACAATTTTATTTTTATTTGCCTATTCATTTCTTGCTATATACATAAATAAGTACACATACACCCAGTACCTACACAAGGCCTCCTGTTTTGTGTGCAGTCAATAAATATTAACACTGAAAAGGTGTTCATTTTTTATTTTAAGAAAAATGTCTGCATACCTCTGATAAGACAAATTGGATACAGACTGTCCCAAAAAGAGTCATAGATCAAATAAAACCTTGAATTCAGTGGTGTGAATTTATATTCATTAACCTCTAATTTAGGTTGCTGAGTTATACTTTATTCCCAGGACACGAGTACTAGCTTCCTAGAGTCATTGATAACAGAGGTCCTGGGAAGATGCCCTTTCTAAATTGTACCCTAATATAAAATGGACTGAGATTTATCTCTTTGGAATGATGATATCTTTTTCATCTATTATGACTGGGAAGAGATGAAAACATTAGACTGGAAAATTATTATTTGCATACTTCAGTGTGCATCCATTATAATATGCAGTTACAGCAAATCTCTGTTAGAGAAGTCAAAACACCATAACATTTTGATGCCCTCAACCAGTCTCTTGAGCATTGCTTTCAGTTTCTTGAAAGGGGAGGGTGCTTGTGTGAACATCCAGGCCCTGGCCACCAGGAAAATGAGTGGTGAATGGAGGCTGGGTTCCACCGTTCCTGTCAGGCTCCTTTGCTCTGCAGACGCATATTTCAGCTGCCATTGATACGATGTTTTGGCCACTACACATCACAGTCCTCAGAGACTGGGTTATTCCATTAGAAATAAATTCTATGCCCCATAGTTATTGAGGTCTTATGTGTGCCAGTGGGTTTCTCAGAAGGATTCTGCCACTTTCTTTTACAGTCGAGGGAAAAAGGTACAGCTATGTCACTTTACTGTGGAACATTTTATTTTACCATTGCAGTGAAGTGATTTTCATTCAGGGTAGCTCCCTTCTAAGAAGTAGACTGGCTCAAAAAATCCAGATCCTGGATTTTCTTAACAGATAGAGCTCTGGTGCACATGGAAATAACAAAAATGGAACTGGTGACGTGATTCTAAAGGGCCTGATTTATGGTAAATATCCAAGAAAAGCGGAAGATTTGGAATCAGAAACCTAAGTGGACAGTAGACCTGGAAAGTGCCTTGGAAATAGTAGCTGCTCCAAAAGTAGCTGTGAATGAATGTGAGGGACAGGTTTTCAAAAGAGACATCCATAGTCCATCACCAGTTGTGGCACCTTGTAAGTTGTGCTTGTCTGTCAGAGCAGACATTCTTAGGCTGAGGTCCTTGAATCTCTGGGTTGGTCTGTTAGAGATTCCTGAGAAGTATCTTAATCCACCACATCTGCAGGACAATTTTTCAGTATATGTGCAGATGAAAAATTTTCTATGGAGTAAGTCCATAGCTTTCAGGAGGTTTCCAAAGGGGAAACTAAGCTTAAACACCAGCCCACAGATACTCCTCATCTCCTCTCATCAGGACTTTCCTAGATGACGACTATCAAATTTTCTCCCAAACAAGTTCATCTTATTCCAACTTTCAAGATAATCTCACGCCTTGGAGTCTTGTCATTCAGTATTTGTAACTTTTATTTATCTATTTTTTGTAATGTTTATTCTGCCTCCCTTCCCTTATATGTCTTCACATTTTATGTAGATGCCTTTTTTCCTAACACTTAGTTCTACTTTTGTCTCTTAACCACTTCTGGTAGACCAAAGTACCACTAAGGCACTTTGATATACACTTGTGAGTTTCACCCTGTTTAGAGTGAGAGAAGGGATGCATTTCCAATTCAACAAAATAATATTAAATGCTTGCTATGAGTTATGGTTTGTGTTTGCTCTGATGCTAGTTCTGTCATGTTGATTTTTATTTACCTTCTGCAAATAACTTTTTCTCTGATTTTTTTGCCTACTTTTTAACTTACCTCTACTGCCTATTTGACTGGAGTTTTGCTCTGAGCTTACTGGCCTTCATTGAAGAAATTAATTTACAGACACTCCCACAGTATGGGGGTTGCAGAGATGTCCAAAGGATGGTCCCTGCCTCAAAGGGCTTTCAACCAGGCAAGGAAAATTAGGTAATGGCATCCTACATTCTATGTAATTCTTAATTGTTTCATTTTTACTTAATTTATTTTCATCTCCTCAGAAGGTATTCCACTTTTTTTTTCTAGTTCCTCAAATACCTAATCTTCACATCTTCCTTTACTAAGAATAAGACCCTTTTGTATAAGACCCTCAATTTCCCTTTTTTCTAACTCAGCGTAACTCCCCGGAGCCCCATCCAATACCTCCTTCTTATCTCTTAGAGAAAGAAGTATCTCTCATGTTCATCAGACACATACTTATTGGGCAAATACTACTTGCAAGGCACTTCCCACTTACATTTCTTTTCCCACATCTTTCAGTTTTCTCCAGCTCATGTAAATCATTTCTTTTAGAATTGCATCACTAATTTTTGCATCATTGTCTTCGGTTCCCATCAACAAATAGGATGTCTCTGATAGTGTTTTAACCTTGCTAGATGTGTTAAAAAGCAGTATGCATTTAATTTGGGAATCCAAAGTTAATTTTTTTAAAAAAGGTCACTCTGTCTTTTAGTTACAGAATCCCTAGATGGCTCCATCCCTGCAGTCTCTTCCGCAGTGCTGGAGATGACGGGATAATACTTACGTCTATGCTCATTAGTATGTTCCATGTGAACTCCACTTATCACTGGTACTTAGAAACTAAAACCAATATATTAAACATTAAGTAATTTGATACATTTTATTGCCTCTTAGATTTAATCAATAGAAAGACATTATTGAAAGATGGGGAGGATCTTTATCTTATTGCCTAAAAAATAATGTCTTTTACATGGAATGTAAAGCCCTTTAGGCGATGGTGATCCTTCATTTCATTAAAATATAATGAGAAAAGCTACTCTCCCATAATAAGGCAGAACTAAATGGGTCCTTAGCACAATCAATAAAAGATTATTAACAAGGAAACTTTTGTTAAAGAAAAGAGAATATATTTTCTTCTACGTCCTACAGTAGTATAATAATAGAAGCAAGTGAAGTGTCCTTACTTTAAAGAATGTTCCTCTACGGAATTTTGATTAATATTATTTTTGAATATTCTTTAAAAAGCATGAAAACTATATATATTGAACGAAAAACTATATTGGATTTTGTCTATACATATATATTCACATACAGATTGCTTAATAATCTGATCTTAATTTTTAAAAAGTTTTAATGAAAAATTTCAAACATATATAAAGAAACACAAAATAATATTATGAGCCTCTGCCTCTTTGTTGTCTAGCCAAAAATAATTACCTCATAGCCAATGTTGTTCCTTTTATACTTTCATCATTCTCCCCGGCATATATCTTTCCTCCCATAAATAAATTGCTATGTATCTCTCAAAGGTATTTAAAACAAAAATACCACAATATATCACATATAAAAATTGGCAATAATTCAATGTCATCAAATATCTACACATTTCCAAATGTTTCACTTAATCTCATGATATTTTATAGTTTTATTGAATCTAAATTTTTTTTTAAATTCACACATTGTAATTGGTTGATACGTCCCTCAAGACCTTTTTGGCTTTTAACTCTTTATTTTAAGCTCACGGTTATGTGTGCAGGTTTGTTACATAGGTAAATTTGTGTCACAGGGGTTTGTTGTAAAGATTATTTCATTACCCAGGTGTTAACCTTAGTACCCATTAGTTACTCTTCCTGATCCTCTCTCTCCTCCTACTCTCCACCCTCTGAGAGGCCCCAGTGTGGTGTTCTCCTCTATGTGACCATGTATTCTCATCATTTAGCTCCTACTTATAAGTAAGAACGTGCAGTATTTGGTTTTCTGTTCCTGTGTTAGTTTGCTTGGGACGATAGCCTCCAACTCCTTTCAATCTAGATGTTCCTCTCTCTCTCTCTCACTTCCTTTCTCTTTTTCTTTCTTTTCCTGTAGTTTGCTGTTGTGGTTAAATAAACAAGGTGTTCTCCCCAGAGAACTTCTCAGGGCCTGAGTTTTGCTGATTTCATTCTTGTGGTGTCATTTCTCATCTTCTTCTCTCCTGTATTCTCTATAAATTTACAGTTGGACATAGAGGCTTACACAAATTTGGGATTTGATTTTTTTTCTTTTTTCTAAGAATACTTCATAATTGGTGCGGTCATCTTCCTTTGGCGGTATATAACATCCAGTTGCCTCTCTTTTTGTGACATTAGACATCAGTGCTTAGATTTATTAATTCATGAAGGGTTGTGTGTTAGTCAGCTCAGGCTGCTATAACGAAATACTACAAACTGGGTGGCTTAAATAACAGAAATTTATTTCTTGCAGTTCTGAACACTAGGAATCCAAGCTGAAGGTGCTGTCAAGCTAAAGGTGCTAAGGCCTCTTCTCTCAGCCTGTGGGTAGCTGCCTTCTCACTGTACGCTCACGTGGCTTTTCCTCAGTGCATGTATTTGGAGAGAGAGAGAGACAGAGTGTCAGCTCTCCAGTGTCTCTTCTTATAAGGGCACTAATCCTATCAAATCAGGCCTCACCCTTATGACTTCATTTATCTTTAATTACTCCCTTAGTGGCCCCATCTCAAAATGCAGACACACTAGGAGTTGGGACCTTGACATGCAAATTTGGGCAAACAAGTTGCAAAACTGTGATATTCTATTATTTCTTCTTCATTATTAGCGGAATACTTTTATTTATTTGTTTATTTATTTATTCTTTTGTTTATTTATTTATTTGAGATGGGGACTCACTCTGCTGCCTAGGCCAGAGTGTGGTGGTGCAATCACAGCTCACTACAGCCTTAAACCCTCAGGCTCACATCATCCTCCCACCTGAGCCTCCCAAGTAGTTGGAACTACAGGTGCATGCCACCCAACTGAGCTAATTTATTTTATTTTATTTATTTATTTTTTTGGTAGAGATGGGGGTCTCACTATGTTGCTCAGGCTGAGCTGAAGACTTACACAGAGAATGTTTTCTCTTCAACTCTTTGGTTACCTGCCAGTAGTGTTCTTAAAGAATGAGCAAGATACAGGATTAATTCCTTAATCTACCAGTTTTTAAACTAATGAATTTGTTCCCTAGTATTTTCTAACAGTGACCAATTTGATTTTTATGGTTACTTGCTCCTTTTGGTATAGTTATAAACTCATGAATTTAAACTATCTTTATCTGTGTGGCCTTGGATAAATCACTTAATCCCTCTAAGCCATGGTTTACATAGCTCTAAAATGGTGATAATGATGGTACCCACCTCACAGAGCTATGAGATTTCAATGAGACGATGTCTGTAAAGCACTTGGCACATTGCCAGATACAAATAGAAGCTTACTAAGTAGCAGCAGCAGTTGTTGTGGTTATTGTGATTATAATTATAATCAGAAAATACCACATTACAATATACTTAAACTTACTCATCTAGAATGTCTGCTCTTGTATTTTGAAAATTTTTCAATATGAACTCTGCCTTTTAACTATTTTAGGTTTGTTTCTTCTCCGTTACACCATCAAAATGCATTGTAGCAGGTTCCTGTTACTGGAGAGAGATGATTTGATGACCATGCATCATGTCTGAGAGGTTCAAACATCAATTTTCAGGTTAAGAATCAGAATAATCATGCTGGGCATGGTGGCTCACGCCTGTAATCCCAGCACTTTGGGAGGCTAAGGTGGGCAGATCACCTGAGGTTGGGAGTTCGAGACCACCCTGACCAATGTGGAGAAACCCTGTCTCTACTAAAAATGCAAAATTAGCCAGGCGTGGTGGCACATGCCTGTAATCCCAACTACTCAGGAGGCTGAGGCAGGAGAATTGCTTGAACCCAAGAGGTGGAGGTTTTGGTGAGCCAAGATGGCGTCATTGCACTCCAGCCTGGGCAACAAGAACAAAGCTCCGTCCAAAAAAAAAAAAATCAGAATAATCAAAACGAGTCCATGAATGTCTCAAAGTAGAAGCAGTATAGAGATGCAACTTGCCAGTATGGTGTTCAAAGGAGGTAGAATATAGAAAGGTTTTTAAATCTCTAGACACATTTGTTTTCATGTTTCAAAATTCTTCTGATAATAAATAGTCCTATGAATGATTCTGGGTTGCTACCTCTTAGCTCATGAGCTTAAGTGTGATGCTATTTATACTTGTGGCCTGTAGCTGGTAAACCCTGGATTCTATTTAATACAGCTGCAAAACACACACACAGAGTCACACACAAATGCTTAAGGGCCAGGCGGTGGCTCACGCCTATAATCCCAACACTTTGGGAGGCCAGCACGGGCAGATCACTTGGATCAGGAGTTTGAGATCAGCCTGGCTAACATGGTGAAACCCCATCTCTACTAAAAATACAAAGATTAACCCAGGTGTGGTGGTGCATGCTTGTAATCCCAGCTTCTTGGGAGGCTGAGGTGGGAGCATGACTTGAACCCAGGAGGTGGAGTTTACAGTGAGCCAAGAACATGCCGTTGCCCTCCAGGCTGGGTGACAGAGGGAGATTCCGTCTCAAAAACATACATACAAACAAACAAACAAACAAATGAAAACCTCCTACTACTCTGTTAATGGATGCTGTGCTTGTCTTTCATTAAGGTAAAGCTGAATAAAAATTTTTTTAAAAAGGAAGAAGGATAAGAGACACTTCTTTGCTTAATGACTCTTATTGTCTAGTGAAAAGGCATTAATTGAATACAACCAATTGACTACGGATCAATATTTTTTTTTTTTCCAGAATAACCCTATGTTATTCTAAATTGCTCTATGGGTATAAATACAACTCTGACTGCTAAAATATTTAAATTTTTAAAAAGACATGCCAAATGTATTGAATTCAGCCAGAACTGAATCCCGATGGGAATTTATTTCCTATTCAGAGAACACTGCACATGTCAATCTGAAGCCTATTCTAAAATACAAGGGAAGGAGGAAGTTGAGGGTTGTGACTTATCTTCAGTTTTTAAAAAATTCAATCATTCTGTATTATCATGAAAGCACAGCTTCTGGCAAGGAGTAGTTCATTTCAGCATATCCGATGCATGCTATTTAACTATGGAACAGTAGCTGTGTGCATGAGCTCATCGTGCTCTAATTTTTCTATAAAGCAGAAGTATACAGTTAAGGTATCTATCAGCACTGATTTTCTTCAATGCACTAAGATATGGTTATGGTAGGTTAGAAACTTCCAGAAGTCCATATCACAAATTTACCCAAGAAAAATACCAAGTTCAAAAACACGACCGTAGGCAAGAAATTAATTCACAAGACTCTCTCTAATCAGGTGTCAGAGAAATGGTGTCAGCTCTGTTGAATTTTTATTTTATCTTATTATTCCATTTTGACAAATGTGAGAGAATTGGAGTTGATTCCTTTAAAGGTAATTATTCCTATTCAACCTGATGGACGTTGTCCTTTTTAATCAACTAATGATTGATGCTATACTTTAGCCATATATTCTGCTGGTGTATTCTGAAATATTTTTACACTGATTCTAAAGAGAGATGTTGCCAAAATATCTTATTGAATAAGCCGGTCTAAAATGTTCTTCCACTTTATAGTCTCTGTAAATATAAAAAATTTGAAAGTACTATTGAAGATAAACTCCAAAGGGAGTGGGTTTATTTAACTTCACATTTTTCATCCAAATGAAAGTGAAAAACAGCACACCCATCTAATGACAGTTCTGAATTTACTTTGCTCAAGTTACCCAGATGTTGTCTACATTTACAATTTTAAGAAAATCAGTTTTTAGTTACAAAAGTTACAATGCTTATTGGAAGACATTGCAATAATACAAAAATAATTAAAACTGAGATTCTGCCTCTAACTTCTACTCCTTAGTGGTTACAACTAATAATACTTCAGCGTTATATTTCTAGACCTTTTAAATTTCTGTGAAAAAAGTATATACTGTATGTATATGTAGAAATATTTTCTTTTACAACAATGCAATACATGTATTTATTTTTTTGCTTTAAAAAGATTATAAACAACTTTCAACTTTCTGTTCTGCTATTCATCCTTTTTAATCCTTGCATAATATTGATTGGATACCTCATAATTTAATTACTCTGTTTTTTATAAGAATGAAAATTGCTTCCAAATTGTTTTTACCATTTCAACCATGTGTTGTTTTATTTTAAAGATTTGTATCAGGCTTCATGTGGGAAAATATAACTCAAGCAGAGATTTAAATTTCAATTCATGAGCAAGAGTTCAATTTAGCTCATTGCATAAAAGCACAGGGCTGTCTAGGAAGTATCTAGTGAAAAAGAAATGACTGGATCTTGAATGGGCTTGACAATGCTGTGTTTCCTTTATAATATGACTTGGACGCTTGTTTTATTTCTGCCAGGTTTCTCTCATCAGTTTCTGTGGCAGAGTGGAGGCTGACAATCATCCCAACTCTCTTCCTCTTGCCCACCTCCCCTGTAAGACTCAGGAAAGCTGAATATTCACTTCCTAGTCTCCTATGCAGTGAAAGGTGCTCAGGAACACAGCAGCCATTCTGTGACAATGAGGCAAAGACTAAGAATCAAAGAAATGACCCAGACATCATCAATACCGTAGTCACCTAGCTCTAGAATTCCTGATATGTGTGAAAAACAAACCCCTATTTGTTTAAGCTCCCGTAGGTCAGGCTTTCTGTTATCTACAGCCAAATATTCTGCTATGTGGTGCAGTCCCCAGACTAGTCATTTCAGAAAATGAAAACAGAAACTTCTTTTGCCGTGCAAGTAACTTGGAGTTTTCCTTCTGTAGGGCCTAGTCAGAATTCCCCAGTTGATGGCATGAAGTACCAATTCTGTAAGGCTGCTTTTGCCTGGAAAGATTTCACACAAATCACAAAGCAGTCAGAAGGGCACAGTATTCAATTTTTGACAGGTAGCATGAAATGGAATGCAGGATGGACCATATTGGGGCCATTTAAGAGCACAGATAGTTATATATTATAGACAGGAAAACACACATAGCTCTATGGGGGAAAGCCTTTTAACAATACTTTTCAGTGCCTCCAAATAAAATACAACTGCATGTCTTCCAGGGACAGCTTGTAGTTTTTATCTTCACACGAAGGTCCCATCTGAGGTTTTACAAGGTTATTCACAAAAGCCTTCTGGGTCAAAGTATTATACGCCCATAGCAGTAACCATAAATTGATGGCTGAGAAAACGATTGGTCAATTTCCTTAGAAAAATACGTTTATCAGTAGGAGAAGAAAACTAAAAGAAAGAATTAGACAAAGATCAGTAGGAATGGAACATCAAGCTTTAGAGGCATTCATCTGTCTACTGGGGGCCTCCTGTATAGGGCGTGGAGTGTGAGGGAGGCCACAGTTAATAAAAGCTCTTTCTGCACTGGAAAATATCCTGACAGGACATATTCCTCACTTTTTTTAGGGCTACTATTGAGGTAATCAGCTTTGTTCCCAGAAATGCTCTTCGGGGATGCTGAGGACTAATCATCAGTTCAAGACAAATCATAAAAGGAGATGGGACAAGAAGGGGACATCAAAGGACAGAGGAGGGGAAGACTCTGGGCCTCTTTAACCTATGAGCTGTTGAATTGTGAAGCTGCATGAAAGTGAGGAACCTGGCATCCTTAGCTGTGGGTGGCTGACAATTAGGAGGAGGAACTTGTCAAGTGTAATTGGCATAACCTACTCACATCAGGCTTTTCAAATATTCCTATCATGCCAGACTAACTCCCTTCCCACGGCAGCCTGCGATGCTGCGGAGTGGAGGCTTGCTTGGGTGTTGCTGAGACACAATAGATGAGCTACCACCTGCAGCAATGTGGACGATCAGGGCTTTGTCTTACAGATGCTTCATGTAGCCCTCATCTGATTTTCTGAACATTGACTTGACAGAGAAGGCCTTAGTTAGAAAGCCCAACTTCAATATTTCTGTATGAGTCTTTCCACAGTATGCTCCATTGGAGAGAGACCCTGTACACACTCCTGGGAGAGCTGGGAAGAATGAAGACACTTTAGAGAAAGGCCGACCTGAGTTCAACCCATGACTGCTTCACTTACGAGTAGATCATGTGACCTTGGTCTTGCTGTTTAGCCTCAGTTTCCTCATCTGAAAAATGAGGGGTTATATTTCTACTTCAGGGTGTTGTTGAGAGGATTAAATAAGCCAATGTAAATGATGACTTACTGAGGAGACTGACACAGAAAACTAAATATAATTATTGTATCATTATTATCATCATCATTATAATGTTACTATTCAGTTATTCAGTGCTAAAATGTCCCTTTTCAAGCACTTCATCTTTCTATTGCCCATTCATTCATATATTTGCTTATTCAATAAAATTTGTGAGCCACCAACAACATTTTGGCCCAAAAGGGGAATACAAACATGCCTGAAGCATGGTCCTGTTGGCAAAGGATTTGCCCATTGTCTGGGGAAGTAAGACACTTCCTTATCTTCCACCTTCTGCCAATCCACTTACCAGTGTAATTAGCGTGGTCTTTCTAAACTGCACTTTTTTTTAATGCCTCTCCCCTGCTGAAAACCTATTCCTCTTGCAAGACCCAGTTTCTTCACGTTGACAAACTATTTCTGTAAGAGTCAGATAGTAAATAGGTTTGGCTTTGTAGACCACAAGCTGTCTGTTAGAAGTGCTCAACTTTATCATCAGAGCATGAAAGCATCCATACATAGCTGAAGAGTTGAGGCTGGATATGGCCATGGGTTGTCGATTTTGGATCCCTGGTAGCCCATACCTGACACATTTCTGCCTGCCTCTTCAACTGAGTAACTCTCTTCTTTTTACCTTACAACATATGCAGGCTTACCAAATGCACAGCCCAAATGTGCCTTGCTTGCTCGTTTGTGTGTCTTTGACTTGCTCTTCTCTGCCTAAAACATTCTTCTCTCTCTTACCTGGATAACTCAGGCATGTTTTCCTGGTTTCTGCTTAGCCATGCATTCCTCCAGACAGCTATGTCCTCCTCCCCTCCCTTGCAATCGTGTACCGTATATTCCCCTAACATGCTCCAATTTCTGCCACCACAGTAAAGCACCATTGCAGTGCCTGTTCATTAGCTTGTCTGTGTCTTCAAATAGACAGCAAGTTCCCTGGAGGTAGGGGAAGGATATTATCTATTTATTGTATTTCTTTTTCTCTTTAGTTCAACAAGCATTTAGGGAGCACCTACTTCATGCTAAGCACTATGCAAGGTTGTAGAGATTCAGCAATAAACAAAACACGTGTATTGCCTTTCCTTAGGGAAGTGGTAAACAAAGCATAAGCAATGGGTTAAATAATATCAAACACATGCCAATTTTTAAAAGGCTGCTTATGTTAAAAAATGGAATAATGGGAACCGGGGTTGGTGTGTACTAAAATGAGGAAGGCTAGTTAGTGTAGTCAAAGAAGATTTCCTCCTTAAAAAAGAAAAGAAAGGATGAGAAGAAGCCCTTTGTGCAAAGCATGCGAGGACAGAAGTTTCAACTGAAGGAGACAGACAGCATGAAGGTCCTACAGCTGGAGGGAGCTCAGTTTATTTGGAGAGAGTCAGAGAGACTAAAATGCAGTAAGTTAGAAGCTGAGATCAGGTGGTTAGGGAAATATGATTCCTTTATTATCACAGTCCTGGGTACTTGTAGTGCCTGCAAAGTAAAAGGTGCCCACTCAGTTAGCGTTTGATAACTGTCTTAGTCATGTTTCCCAAAAGGAGATCCTGAGACAAGAATTTTGGTTCAATAAGTTTATTTGGGGAGCAATGGTGGGAAGTACAATGACAAGTGGACGGTGGGATGGGGAAGGAAGGAAAGCCAGCCAATGATGTGTGGTGAGCAGGTTGCTTCTGTGGGAAACGGGCTCAGTCTCAATAGGCACCACCTGAGAAATGGTCTTGAACACACCTCAAAATTGTCCCTCAGAAGGGCAAGAACATTGGAGATTTTACCCACCAATTTCCTTCTCACACTGTTTGAAAGCTGCCAGGGAATTAGCTCCTGGGGATGTCTACTTACTCCAGCCTCAGGCCAAGCACACTCATGCTAGCTGTGAATGCCCTCAGCAGAGGTTTATGAGGAAGAAAGCCTTTGGTGTCTACCAGGACTGACCCGCTGAAGCTGCAGCTATCAGCAGGGCATCAACAGCCTCTGCTATAATAACTAACTAAATAAGTGAGTAAGTAATTGAGTGGATGAATGAATGAATGAATGATTATACCTAGTGGAAAAGGAGTGAATCAATGAAACAAGCCCAAAGTGAATGAAGGTCCCTGGCCCCAGTGAGTACCTTGGTGGCAGTGGAGTTGTGCAGATCTCCTCCAGGTCCAATTTTAGAGGCAGTGTGTTCGTAGCTTGGAATTGGCCATGGTGGAAATGCTTGCACTATGGGAACTAGCAAATGCTATAAAACACAGCTTTATTTATGGGAGATTTGTTTGTTAGCATGCTCAACTTAGTGGTACCAACTGCTTGGTCTCAATCTCCCAATCCCTTACCTACCAGTCTCCTGACTCTTATTTCTTCCAGGATTGGTACATGAAGGTTGTATACCAGGCCTTGGGAGATGTCCCCTCCCTGACTTCACTGCAGAGCAAGCATCCCTACAAGTGCCATTAATCAGCCTGATTTTCTGTCCTCCTCCAACCTATTGCATTTAACTATGACTTACAAATTAACCAGAAGGATTAATATCATCTTTCATTGATATTCCTTGTGTGGTTCTGTTAGCACCAAGAAGTGAGCTGCTTGCCGTCTTTCCAGGGGGAAAACCTTTGATGTCACTAACTGCAAAGATATCATTCCTGCTATGGGTGATTTTGGTTTATGGATGACTATTAAGCTAGAAAACACAGGACAATTTTCTTCTGTTCCACCTAAATGTATTTCTACTCAGGCTGCATAGAAAGGGATTCTTTGTTGGCTAATTTTGTCAATTTTGAGAGTAATTTTTTCTAAAGAACAGAGCCGTAGATCATCTAAGACAGTAGTGAAATGAGAATTCATTGCAGGTGATTTATTTTGGTCTCCTGAACTCAAGAGAGGTGAATGATTGGGCCAGTGGTTATGATATTGATTATATTAGAATGTGCTGGAGGGTGAGGTATCTGCTTTGTTTAAGGAGTATCAGGAGCTTAAGAAAAGATAGGAATACAGAGGTTTTATAATTCTACTTGAACGGGTAAATGGCCTTTGCCCCTGGGTTACACCTTCAATGTCTGGCAAGGTGAACTAGTGCACCACATTACCAGAAAGAAGGCGCTGTGCTGGCTGAAGATAGATGTGTGGAGCCTAGAATTTGGAGAGTATAACACACACATGTGCGCGTGCACACACACCCCACCATGTCTTTACATCTCTCATCAACTTGCTTATAGTCATTGCAGAGTCAGCTTCAAATGGAGATCTTTCACTGTAGTTCCTCTATCTCACTTATTTCTACACCAACCCCCTCACACTGTCCCCTCAGGCTTTTCTCACTCCTTAGCCTTCCAGGTCTCACCCCCAGTTTTCATTCCATCCTGGCTATATAACAGAAAGTTATTCTATCTTTTTTGTCTCTCCAAAGGGAAAATTGTCTACATTAGGAGTTGGACTTAGTTTTGCAGAACCGAGCATCTGCAAGGCAAGCCTTCTCAGCTGCTAGCATTAATGGCCTCTCGAGCATCAGTGGTCAAGCAAGGAATGCCTTGTCTCTTTGTAATGTCTCCCAAGATCCTCCTTCTAAATTCTTCCACCCCACCAAGGGTAAAAAGTGGAAGAAAGGTAGGAAGAAAGAAAGAGAGGGAGAGAGAGAGGAAGGAAGCAAGAATAGAGGAAGGGAGGGAAGAAGGAAGGAAAGGAGGGAGAGAAGAAGGAAGGAAAGAAAGAGAAAGAAAGGACAAATCACCTGCTTTGCTATGGTAATGAGCTTCCAGGTATGTGTTTATGAGACACTCAGGAGAAACATGGAGAACCTCAGGTCACCAAAGCACCCATGGTACATTTCTGGGTGAAGAAGACTGGATCGTTTGAGAATCAACTCTTACCGATGTGGCAAAAACAAACAAACAAACAAACATCATTCTTCTCACAACCATAGAGCTAATTAGAATACTAACTGGGGAAGTCTAGAGACCGGGATCCTACTTCCAACTCTCAGTTTTTGCAGGGCTTCCTCTCACTCATCTTCCAGGTCTTAGCTTAAATGTAATACTCGCCAGGTGTAACCTCCTGTCCAGAATAACTCCCCTCAAAACGTGTAACAGAATTTGAGATTATTTTATTTGTATGTGCTTTTTGGTTCTGTCTCCCACATGTAGCATTAAGCCCCATGGTGGGTGGGAAACTCCTTATCTTGTCTTTTCTGTGACTGTTTAATTTTTTTGTTCTCCAACAGCTGGCACATAGCAAATCTGTCATTAAACATCCAATGAATGAGGCATGTTAGTCTTGATTTGGTAGATGTGAGAACTGAGGTTTAGAGAAGTGAAGTGATTTGCCCAGTGTCACACATTTAGGAAATGGGCTCAAACTTAGGTCTGCCTCACCCCAGAACTGCTCTGCTCCCCCATGTAAGGAGGAATGATTGGGTGAGTAACTGGGAGGGGAATCAGTGGGAAGATTTCTGAAGTCCCCTCCCACTCTTTCAAGGCAACACCTAGAGAATCTCAGACCCCTGGAGATCCTCCAGTCCCCTCTCCTCACTGTGTCTTGATGTATTCCAATTATAGGACCAGGCTACTGGCTGATTTTCCCTGGAGGAGTTGATTTCACACTCCAAAATACAGAATCAAACATCCTTGTAATAAGTTATTCACTCAGAAGGATCTGACTCTTCCAGTGTTACACAGACATCATATGTTCAATCCTCACCAAACCCATGTTAATTTATTATCAATCATATAGTATGGTTTCCCTTTAAGCAGTTGTCATGCTCAGGGTCAGGTTCCTGCCCCAGCTGAGGGCAGAGGGGAGTGGGTGGACATGAGGCAGGGAGCTAGAAGAACACTTGAGAGACAGCATGTAAATGAGACATGGCTTTATTCAGCAGCTTTCTCATCAGCGGCTTCCTCACACCTTTATCTCAGCTGCCTGCTCTGGCTCTTCAGCTCCTCTCAGCAGCCGGCTCCCATGCACAGCTGCATGACCAGCCTGCAAGGCCGGCTGTAGGGTTAGCAGCTTAACCTTTCCTCCCTCTGGGCACCAGCAAGCTGAGCCGTGTCCTGGCTGCCCCTGGTCTGTCTGCCAGACGGTCATTCTCCCTTACATGGGTCAGTAGCTTCACTGTCTCTGGGCACCAGCACCTGCACAAGAGCCATGTTGAGCCCAAGAGCACAGTGTCAGCAGGGCAGTTATGCCTCTTCCAGGCAATAGTGGCTTTGAACCAAGTACGAGCTTACAGAAACAGATTATACAACAAGTGGAGTATGCACCTGTGCCTTAAACTTGCTGAGTCATGCAGGCCTGGATGTCTACTTCGGCCTGTTCCTTGACCAAAGCACATCCATGTACCTTACACTCCACCCCCTAGGCTGAAGGAGACATAGGCCTTGGACGCACAGGTTATACATATAAGCTGTGGGCACACAGGCCCAATATCTACTCATAGACTTGACACATGAGCCTGACATATAAGCGTCAATGAGCTGTCCAGCTATTGGCATGGATTACCATAGGTGTCACCTCCTTGGTGATGACCATTCACACTGCCCTGAGTTCAGCTCAATAGCTACTTTGCCTACGCCTGGTTTCAAACCGTATGGTGTCACTACTAGGCTGGACTGCAACAACAGTCCAGGCAGCAGTAGCACCTTGGCTAGACCCATCTGTATACCATGCCCTATTAGGAATGGAAGGACACCCTTCCTAACAGTGAAGGTGCAGGGTCTAGGGATGCCTTTGGCCTTATCTTGCATTAGGACTACAGATCCTAAGGCTTCTTGTAATTCTGCTGCTAAGGGACTTGTACTCAGTGTACTCCACTGTTCCAAGTAGGCACCCCACTTCACTAAACTGGATGTCTGTGCCATCCCAGTCTGGGAGGTTGTTACCCATGAATGCACCCAACCCACTATAGGGTAAATCATCCACACAACGACTGTAACCCACCCTGCCATGCTCTCACAAGGCTGAAGGGCAGCATATGCAGTTACTAACTGTGTTTTCTGTCTGGAGAAGGTGGGGGTCATTACTCATGAATGCACCCATCCTGCTATTACTAACTGCTTCTCTCTTAAGGAATACTGGAGCTCAACTCTCTTCCACAGCTGTGACCAAAAGCCTATTGGCATTCCGAGGCACTCCATGCACTGCTAAAAGCCCTAACTGAAACTGTCTGTGGTCACATGTATATTAAGTTTAAATGGGCACCCCTGGCCAGAAAGGTTGCCTCAGTCTTATCATCCCAATCCCAGGCAATTGAGGCATTGCCACTTCTAAATCTGCAAGAGAATCAGAGGTTAACATAACATCATCAATAAGATCATGACACATGGTGGGGCTATACATATAGCCCTGCAGCAACACTGTGATTCGCCCTCCCATGAAGGCAAACTGTTCCTGGCTCTCTGGAGCAATGTCAGTGGAGAGAAATGCATTGGTCAAGACCACCACACAGTTGTACCATCCTAGTTCCATTGTCATGCGGTCCATCAAGTCTGTGATAGACGGCACAGCTGCCAAGCCATGTAAAATATCCACCCCCAGAACATTTTCAGGTATGGGAGAGACATACACAGTGCACAAATGGGGAGTCAAGCAGCTGATGCCAAGGTGCAAGGACACAGGTTTTGCTTTCACTGACCAGCTTTCATAGCTGTCTATGCAGCCTTGCCTGGAAACTTATCCAGGTGCAGGGACCAGTAGATTGCCAAGTTCACATGTGACTCTGGTCATCCAGTGCCCCCCAAGCTGGGCATCTCAGCCAGTCTCTTATCAAATAGAAAAGGCTTTACAATTCCACCTGACTGCAGCAGGCAACATGTGAACTGGAATGCTCAAGCAGGACCAGGTTGTGCAGCAATGTCCTTCTCTCAAATGACTTTCACTAAGTCTGTACATGACTGCCGACATTACTTGCTCAACCCCCACAACTCAGCAGGGACACAGGCACCGTAAGAAATGTGTTTCACTGTGGTAGGGAATCCCTGGGCTGACCCTTGGACTTGAACACCCAACAGCTGTTCAAGCTCGATTTTCTGGTGGATCACAGGGTACGCCCACAACGGAGGTTCCTCCTCCTCCCTGCACTTGTCCTTCAGGGACTGGACGTGCACTTCCTACAGCACAGCCACAAATGCCCATCTGACTCTACTGGCAAAGGCACACTCTTTTTCTCGGTGCCGTGCACTTCCAGGTGCTTCAGTGCCTTCTCCACACTCACAGGAGACCTGTCCACTGCCTCCTATGTTTTCACTGGGGCTCATCCTCACAGCATGGCAGCCACCAGGTATCACAGCTCATGCTGTGGCCACAAAGTCAATTCAAGAGCCCTCAGGGACTGAAGACTCACTCACCTCATCTCATCCTCTTTGCCAATTGTTAGGTCCATGACTATGCCAAGTGTCATGCTCAGGGTCAGGTTCCAGCCCCAGCTGAGGGCAGAGGGGAGTGGGTAGACATGGGGCAGGGAGCTGGAAGATCACTTGAGAGACAGCAGGTAAATAAGACATGGCTTTATTCAGCAGCTCTCTCATCAGCAGCTTACTTACACCTTTACCTTGATTGTCTGTTCTGGCTCTGCGGCTTCTCCCAGCAGCCGGCTTCCATGCACAGCTGCATGGCCAGCCTGCAAGACCAGCTGTAGGGTTAGTAGCTTAACTCTTTCTTTCTCTGGGCACAAGCAAGCCAACCATCTGCCAGATGGTCATTCTCCCTTACAGGGATCAGTAGCTTCACTTTTTCTCTGGGTGCCTGCACCTGCACAAGAGCCATGTTGGGCCCAAGAGCATGTCAGCAGGGCAGTTATATCTTTTCCAGACAATAGTGGATTTGAGCCAAGTATGAGCTTACACAAACATGGTATATAACTAGTGGAGTATGTGCCTGCACTCTAAACTTGCTGAGTCATGCAGGCCTGGATGTCTGCCTCAGCCTACTTGTTGACCAAAGTACATCCATGTACCTTACAGCAGTGAGGACTATGGGAAAGAGAAAAATGTAACCCAAAAGCCCATAGGTATCATATTTAACTTGATTACAATGCCTTATGTTTTCAGAGCTCAAGAGAAGTGACAAGAAAAAATTGTGGTGTATGTGGTTTCAATAGCCATAACACCTCCTTTCCATGTATCTAACATTTTGAACTAGTTTATCATTCCTTCTTAAGTTTATTATATGATGGTATTAATAATACCTTACTGTATATAAAGCGGTTAATATAAGATGAAAGGCCAAGGTAGTTTCTTTATAGCTATTAATCACTGAAATGGACATTTGTTTTTATATCCTTCAATTCCAATCTGCTACATTTTAATGTCTCAAGGATTTTTTGAACGAAGCATTTTGAAACAATTATGCTATTCTACCATATCTTTCCTATAGGAGTATTAAGCTTCATGCACACATGCCTCACAACATTGTTGCCACTAGGAAATACAACCATGTATGTTAAGTGGTGGACACAATACTTGGCCCATAGTAGGCACTTTAAAATGGCCACAATGTACAATCCCTTCTTACTTTTACCTGCACAATTGCCTATCACACATTTAGGACTCCTGGCCCCAGAGAAATGTAAATGTCACACAAATCTCTGTATGAATTGGAAGAGGGTAGCATGTAAATACATATTCCATCTCACTTAGTTTTCTCAGCAATTCAGAGAGACATAGGGGATATCCCTGTTTTATGGATAAGGAAACTTGGAGACAGAAAGGGCTATCTCCGTTGCCACAGCATGGGGCTTTGGACTCCATCGTTCCATTCTTTCTTACCAAAGACACTATCTTGATGTGGCACAAAGGGTTGCGACATCCAGTGTTGGCTGATGAAAACTAGAATTAAGCATTGAACCATTAAAATAACTTTCTCTTTATTTCTACTAATACGACTAATACTAATTGGTTACAAGAAGAGAGCATTTGGTCACGAGGAGAAAGCAAGTCCACATCAGGGGCCTAAAGATGGGATTCCCTTCAGCTTCAGCATTCTGTGTCTCAACCCTAGATTGTGGAGCGAGCTGGAATAGCTTCTGAGTGCTTCATCAAATCCTGTGCAACAAAAGCTAACAAAGTTAAAAAGATCAGTTTTTCTGGACTGCTTGAATGTTGATTCACTGGGGCAGACAGCCAGACAGATTTAGCTAGGGATTAAGTGTAAATTTCCTATTTTATGGCCCGGAACATCTTATTAAGGAGCATCTGCTATTTACAGTAATATTCGTTAACATTTATTGAGAGCTTATGCAGTGCCAGGACCTGTTCTAAATGCTTTCCACATGTTAACACATTTCACTCTTACTACAATCCTTATATCTTTTGGTCAAGTTCTTTCCATTTTTAAAATACAGATTTTAAAAACTAGTCACTTAAAACTGCCACACACATGCGCGCGCACACACACACACACACACACACGTGACTCACAAAATACTGCTTTGCCTGTGAAGGTTTCACAATGCCCTGTTATCATCAGTCAGTCTTTTCCTACTAAAGTTAAGTGGCCAATTAAGACAAAAAAAATTCTGAGGCTTTTTTTCTACCCCGATTAAGATTGAGGTGGCAGGTGTTATAGATAATAGTCATTTCACCTTCTGAACTTTCTGGAAAGACCTGGTGACCTTGCCAGCTCCAGCAGCCTTCTTGGCCACAGCAACTGTCTGTGTCACACCACAAATAGCAAAATGACCCAGAAGAGTTACCGTCAATGCTATTTTTCAATGAGGAAATCAAGGCATGAGGAAATTAAGCAGCTTTCCCAAGGTCACATTCCAGAGCCCTTGACCCCAGTTGACTTCTGTGCAATAACTCCTCTCACTGTGCAAAATGATCTAGTGTTTCCAATAATGACCCCAAACTATTGTAAGAAGCTGAATTTCAAAGTTAAGATAAATTGGAATATTGCTGCATGTTAGTGTTAGGTGCATTTCATCGACTTCCTTTAGAAATGAGCAAGAAATTCTTTTGAGCTTAGCCAAATTATGAAATGAACCTAGTTTAGTATTTGCTTATGTCCCCTCTTAGGCCATCCTGTCTTCCAAGTGTCTCTTCTTCCTGGGAGACTTCTCAGAATCCCTGCTCCTAATTATTGGTGCCTGGTTCCCCACAGATTCACATTCTACACCAGGACAGACCATGACATGAACTGTTGAAACTTTTAATATTGACTTAGAAGCAGCAACCAACACAGAGATGTAACCACCAGTGAAAGTTGGAAGCTGAAATATACTGAGATCTTGTGCTCTAAAATAGCACCTCTTAGAAACTCACCTACTCTTCCTCAAACTCTTAGCTCTAGAATTCTCTGACCATGACTTTGAAATACTGATATATATTATTCCAAAAGACGAATCATATTTATGGTAGAGAGCAGGATACATCCCCACATCTTCCTACCTGGAGACATCCATTATTAACCAGTTGGTGCAGTGCTTTCCAGGCCTTTAACTATGGGATTATGCCTGTGCCCTCTGAGGCATGACAGCTATTTACACACTCAAACATAGCTATTTTGGATTGTCTTTATTTATTCTCCAAGCCACATTTCTCTCACTTGCCAGACAATTATTTTAGACACCACGTCCCCAGTCTTCACTCCATTCTACCTTCATCTTCCAGCTGAACCAAGTGCAATGCTCTTCTTCAGAAGGACCATAACTTCCCTCAATCCAGACATTAAGCTGCTTTTGATATATCTCATTAGAGCAACATCATCCTAATAACTGCCTTCTGTTCGTTTATTTGTTCTCCACAGCTTTTTGCAATCTTTGCATTTGCAACATGTGGTGGCTATTCTGGAGGCCTGCGGCTGAGTGTGGACTGCGTCAACAAGACAGAAAGTAACCTCAGCATCGACATAGCGTTTGCCTACCCATTCAGGTAGGGAATGGTGGTTCATGCTTGCTAGCCACACAGAGGGGTCTTTCTTTCTTCTGTGCTTTGTCTCAGAAAAATGCAGTCTCCCAGGGACTTCTGGGTAAACAGAAAGGATTCTGCCTGCACCCACGGAATGCCCAAACACTGTTCCCACTCACCACCTAGTGTGGGCACTGGGAGGATTTATGAGTTGTACCTTCAAGACAGAACTGACTCTCCTCCAAAAACAAAAAAAAAAAAAGAAAGAAAAAAGAAAAAAAAAAACTTGCTACAAAGAGAAAAAGTGAGAGAAAAAGAAAGGGAAACTGGAGAAGTAATTTTAAAGTACGATCAAATAAATTCAAGAAATATTTTTAGCACTTTGCCTTTCTAATGCACATTTTGAATCAACAAGAATGACAGATTATTTCCCAAATACATTTGACTGCAGAAACTTTTTTTTCACAGAGTATCCCAGAGTATCTGTATACTATGGAACACATCCTTAATATTTATATATTAAGTGTGTATATATATATGTGTGTGTGTATATATATATTATATTATATATCACATATATAAAGTGTATATATGTGTATATGTATACTTAATATATATTAAGTGAAGTGTTCCTAGTCTAAGACAAAGATGACTCCATTCATAGGTGATGAATCATCATAGAGAGGTAGCATTGATACCAATATTCTTACTGGTTTTTAAGAGTAGAGCTGACAAAAGTTGCAAATACCTTGCTCAAGTAGGTACTCCCCTAACTAGCTAATAAAAGAGTAAAAGAATAGAAAGCTCAGAAGTATTAAGCACATAATCCCTGGAAATTTAGTAGTAAGAGCTGTGCTGTGCTGGTGGAAGTAGACATGCAAGCAGTTGACTTCTGAAAGTTCTGGACCAACCTGTTGGCGTCTGGAGGAGAGTGACCAAGACAACGCATGCTTTCAGATTAACATGCAGGATCTGGGACAAGAGATGAGAATTTCCAATGGCCAGACAGCAGGGCTGGGATGCTTGGTAACATTGTACATGAAAACATAAGCTCCGCATGGCTTCTGCAGTGATTTCCCACTAAGAGATGTGGCAGGAGCAGGTAACTTAAAAGTCAATCTCTCAAGATTTAAAAGGCAGCAAGTCCCTAAACATTGAACTACCAGAGCCTAGAACTCTCAGTCTTTTCCTCAAACTGGAGGAGAGTAATCAAGAGACCTATCTGAACTAGAAACGACTGCCTGAGCTGGTGTGGCAGTGGAGAGCAGGGTAATATCTAATTTCATAAAATCCCTGCTTAAGGATACAATGTGGGAAGACACTTCAATCACAGTTTCCAGCACGGGGCTTCTTTAATTTCTTCCCAAGACTACAAATTCAAATGACTGGCCCAGTGAAAGGCAACTAGAGAAATTAGATCAAAGTGTATTGCCATCTATAGCAGCCCCCTCATTTAAAAGATTTTTACTTGGATTCTGAAACAAATATGGTTAATCATTATATTTTTTAGTAGCACAGCTTTTCTTTCAAACATTATCTCACTCAGAAGCTCCATGTATAAAATAGACATGAGTTACTGAGAAAGTCGGAGCAGGAGAAGAAGGGAGCTTAAAGCCCCCAGCCAGTCCTCCTCGGCCTTCTCCCTGCCACACACCTTGCCCACTCCCCACCATACAGACCCTGTAAGATCTCCTGGGAACCCTAGGTCTCCTAGAAACAATTCTAAAACCACTGTTGTAGGATAAAGCAAGAAATTGTTTGCCACTCTGCTTACCACACCTTACATTTACTGTCTACTGTTAAGGAAGAAGGATTAGCCAATCTCCTTTTACAGAATGTCTTGTAATTTGCTCCCATTAATGTTCATCTAGGAGATATACACACCGTTCCAAAGCAGCTTAATTTACTAGGGTTGCAATTTCAATTTTACATTTGCATATTTTAACATGTACCATTATCCATGTACCTATTCATAACCTGTACCATTATGGGGAAAATCTCAGTAATAAGCCAGGATTTATACAGATTATTATGAAGACATTTGTTTCAGAAGAAGTACGGTTAGCAAGGTGTTGGTAATATAAATAATTAAAAAGTAAAAGTAATGATATCCAACATTATAAAGCATGGAGAGAAATGTAGATTCTCACATGTGGTTGGAAATAGTGTATATTGATAAAGCCTTTTTGGAGGACAATTGGAAGTAGGTATCAAAATTTAAATGTACATTCTATTTAATCCAGCAATACTATTTCTAGATATCTATCTTCAAAAATGTTCATATAAATACACAAATACATGCATGTAATATGCATGTAATGATGTGCACTTCAGTGTTGTTAATAATAAAAGACTGAAACAAACTTGAATGTCCATCAGCAGGAAGCAGACTCAATGAATTATTTACATATGTCCTATGCAGAAGTTTTAAAAGTGAATGTACAGATATAGAAAGATGTTTAAAATGTATTACTAAAGAGAAAGTAAGTAGCAGCATGTTAAGAAAAAAACATAATAGTAAATGCACAATATAATTTTAAACTTATGCACCTATATGTTTATATATATTTGTAAAATGTAAAGTCTGGAAGGATACAGACAAACAGTTAATAGGGATTACTTCTGGGGAGGGATGTGTGATTGGTATGCAGAGGTCATACATTTACTTTTAACTCTACATACTTGAGTATTATTTGAATTTATTAAAATATGCATATTATACCTTGGTAATTTTAAAAGCACTCTTTAAAAATGAGTCATCCTATGGCTTCCAGTGAGATGAAATGATAAGACACAGCTTCTGGAGAGAAATAACTTATAGGAACCCCATCTGGAATTCTAAAGGGATTGAAGTAGATGAAAAAACTCTATTTTCAAGGTGAATGGCAAGAAGCAGCTGTTGAGACAACTCAGCGATTTGAAGTAGCAGATTATGAAAGCATTGCTTATGCTTAAAAAAGTTATTTTCTTCTAAAATGTCACAAGCCAATGCCAATGATTTGATGATAATCTCAGAAATAAGATAAGAATATTCAGTAGCTTTTAACTATTCAGTGTATTGCAAAGACCAAAAGGGCAATAAACTCAAGTCATTTGAAGAAAAACAATTAGTTTGTAAATGATACATCAAAGGAAGCTACTTAACCAGTTATCAAACACATGTTTTAGGATGTAAGATGTCAGTGTTGAAAATTCTAGATAACTCACAAAATATTAATGTGCTGCTTCTAATAAATATGCCAAAGTGCATATCTTCTTTACAGCACCATATGTGTGTGTTCCTGATTCCTATCAGAAATAATTGACATCCAGCAATGTATCATTTTGTCATAGAAATAAAACATTTGTCACCTTATCTTCCTTATTATTTGTGATTAAAATGAACAACTATTACTTAACTGTTTTCTATCTGCAATAATATACTAAATTTGGTATGAAATTTACTTGATAACTAGCAGGAGAGTAGTTCTAGATTCCATATTTTTGGTACTTCCTTTATGCACAGAAGTGGAAAGTAGGGTGTCTTATTTTAAGGTACTTAATATATTTGTAGAAAGCCTACTCTAGGAATGCCAAGTAACATTTTAAACTTATACATGAATAAAAGATAGAGAAGGACAGAGTTGAGAGGTTAAGGGGCTATGGGAACAAAAATTTTCATGGCAGAGGTACTGGAGAAGGGTCAGAATGATGAATGAATGAACAGACATGTGAACATTTATTGCAAAGGCACAATGTGCCAAACACTGTGCTAGATACTTTGACATATATTAGATTATGTAGTCATTACACAGACTCTGTGAAGGAGGCTACTATTGTACTGTTTGAGGAGACTGGGCTGAGAAACATTTTGTTGACATCACACAGAAAATTAAATTTAAACTTTTGGATTTTTTAAATTTTATGATTTGAATAAAAACAAGAAGAAAGCAAAGTTCAGACTGTTTGGAGCATAGTGAACAGAACAAAAATTTATGATGGACAAAAGTGATAAAGTTAGAAAGGCCATTTTTTTCCCTGATTATAGAACACCTTGAATTCCTTATAAGTTGAATAGGAAGAAGGAGTTAAAGCTGACAAAAGGAAAATAACAAGGAAATCTATTTTGAAGTAGAGAGTACAAGTTAGGATTTGATCATGCAGAGTTTGAGATGCTTGTTAGAGGCACAGGGGAATTTTCTATCAGGAAGTTTCACACTAAACCCTATGTAAGATGAGAGAGGTGAATACTGAAAATGAAGCTTTAAGAGTCATCATCATGAAGTCACATCTAGATGAAGAGAGGTCACCAAGAGAGACAGAATGGGAACTATAGAGGATGCCAGTGCTTGTAAAAAATGAATGAAAGGGGTCACTGAAAGAGACCAATAGGAGAAGACCACATGGAAAAGAAGTTGGATGAACCAGAAAGTTCAGGTTTTTCAGAAGGTAAGAAAACTTTCTGCACATGTATCCCAGAACTTAAAGTAAAATAAATAAAAACAGAAATAAAATAAAATATAAAAAAAGAAAACTTTATGGATGCTACCATTCAGCAGCATTGAGTACCTCAAAGAAAGAAAGGAGTGAAAAACCAAGAAAAAGCCATCAAATATATATAATGGTGGTTATTAAAAACTTCCATGGGACATTTCAGTTGGAGAGAAAGCATGCCGAGCTGTTGGGGAATGGAAAATAGAATTCAGTATAGTTTCTCTCAGACCAATACAATGACAATTTTGAAGGACCCTAATTTGCTTATCTTAAGCCTTCGAGATATGATATTTGTGGAGAAAGAGACTAAGTTTTTTAATGACCTTCTAGTAGAGAAGGTGCTCACCTCTTGTTTCTTGGAAGTAACCAGGTCATTGAATGCCATGATGATAAATTTATGACCTTGGTTGAACAAATAACTAATAAAAAAGATTTTCAGTTTGTAAAAATCTTCCTTCATTTGAGAACAACTAAATAAAGGAAATAACAGAAGATTTATAATAAAAAATAAAGTAGTTGTTATGTCACTTCCATGTCTTGAGACCTCATCAAGATAAAAATATTGTTTGCTGTCAATTTTAAGCATTATTTTAGATATGAGATTAGTAATCAGTGTTCCAGATAATTAGCAAAATTGTCCTTCATCATGCCTCAGCTTTCTGAGTAGCTGGGATTACAGATGTGCACCATCATGCCTGGCTAATTTTTGTATTTTTGGTAGAGACAGGGTTTCACCATGTTAGCCAGGCTGATCTCAAACTCCTGAGCTCAAGTGATCCAACTACCTTGGCCTCCCAAAGTGCTGAGATTACAGGTGTGGGCCACCACGCTAAGCCACAAGTCCCTGTGACTGTTAAAAGGCTTTTTCTCACCACTGGAACCTGCTTGGTCTATAGGCAGGGCAGGCAAGAAATACTGGAGAGTAATGTCTCTTGGAGCAGCCTTTACCCAATGACAAATGTGAGTTGGAGGATAACAATCCCAACTTCCTCACCCCTCATGTGGCATAACACTAAGTCATGTAACGTACCATTTCCCAGAGGCACCAACAGGACCGATCCACCCACAGTGCAAACCTGATCATTAACACACCTTTCAATACCTTTTTTACATTTTCTGTCTCACTTCTCCACTGCCTTATTGGTGTTTTCAGAGCTGAATCCTCTAAGGAGTTGCACTCAGATCTTGATCTCAGGGGCTGCTTCTTAGAAGTCCAACCTAAGACATTGGCATTGCGTGAGAACATTACCATCTTTAAACAAGATAGATAGATGAGTAGATAGATTGATCATTTGCTTGATTGATCAATAGATAGAGTAAATCCCTACTTCTCACTCTAAATCATATTATACAGTAATACTCATTCAAAAACAAACAAACAAACAAATAGCTTGGCTGGAAATCAGTCACTTCAGTTCACAACACTTCCCCTTGTCGTTTTCAGTTGAGGTCTCATACGAAGTACGAAACCATGGTTGGTTTTCTCCATCCGTAGAATCTTAGTATATGTGGTAGGTTTCTCCCAATTGTCAGTCATGGTAGGGTGTCCTTCAATGTCAGCTTCAGATTTTCTGAAAATCAGATGATGACTGAGATTTTGGAGGTGCTGCATGGGGCCTCTGAAATGAAACCTGGTTAGACATAGTTTGTATTTTAGATCTCAAGTATATTCTCCAAATTTGGTGATAAACCTTACAACCTTCCTCCTCAAAGGTTTGGGTAAACTACAAAAACTAGTTATATTTATAAAGATTATGTCATAACCACTGCATCAAAATGTCAACATATTTATTTCTAGGTGGCAAGATTATGAGTGAATCAAATACTCTTTTCACACTTGTGCCAACTGTTTTACACTGTTAAAGCTGAAGCAATGTAGTGTAGCTTGGACTCTAGAGACAGACTACATAGGTTCAAATCCTCCACTCAGCTACTTATTAGCTGTATGATATTGAGAAAATTGCTTATCACTTCCGTTCCTTATCTGTGAAACAGAAACAATGTTACCTATTTCATAGTATTGTTATAAGTATTAAATAAGACATATATATAAAATGCTTAAAACAAGACCTGGCATTCAATACATTGTCGTTTAGCATATTATTTTTATTTCATTATCGAGTAAGGGCAATTAAAAATCAACTAGAGTGCTAGAAAAGGTATTTATTCTGGTTAATTAGCAAAATTACCCTTGAGACAACAAATGGCCAGTTTATTATATTTTACTCAGAATGGGATCTTCCCCAACCCTGCCTCTGCCTATATAAAAACATTAAAGGGTGTACATATTTAACTGTCTCTTGATTAACTTGCTTTTTAAATATTTAATGTTTATTTGGGTTGCCCTAGGATGTATTACTATTAGGCCTTTTTTAAAAATTTAACTAATGGGGGAATGAAAACTCCCCCTCAAAGTGACAGAATGGAGAACTCTTAGTGGCACTAGCATAATCCTCGGGAGGTTGGCATCGGTGGAGTAGGATACTGAGGCTTAGTCTCATCTTTGCGATCTGTGAAATTCAGTTCAACGAGAGGTTCCACATTGAGGGAGAGGAAAGCCGGTGCTACTCAGCTGGGTGCTGGCTGAATAAGCACCATTCCCCTGCTCATGACTCTAGCCACTTGCTCTATCGTTCCCCCACCCCTGTTGGGAACACGGGGGCAGGTGCAAGTAGATGCCAGGAAAGCTGTAGAGTTTGGGCCATTATCTAGTAACGCTAGCTCTGCCAGGAAGAAAGCATTTTATCCCTAAGATGCATAACCAAGAGCAGTGATAAACATTTTTTTTTTTTACCATAATAGCCAATTTGGGGAAAATAAAAGTGTGAAGGGCTGCAATTTTTTATATCTTGTGTTCAGGAAATGCTGCACTTGCAATTACATTTAAGTATTCATTTATTGTTTCTCATTACCAAAGGGTTTCACTCTTTTTGCCTAAAATTTCAGAAACTTTATAGCTACAGTATCTCATTCTAATGTTTTGCCTTAAAATAAATTTTGTGTATGATGAGACCTGGTGGTGCTACAGGGCAGAGACTTTGGGAGACGTAGAGGTGGTGTGGCCAAAGGGCTAATGGTGAATTTCTAGCCAAATCCAAACTCTATTGCCTAGTGGTTGGGCAAGACATAGCCGCCTAAATGGTAGTGAATTATGCAGTGGAAGCATCCTGAGCCCATAACCTTATTGGGCCTCAGTTTCATTATTATAAAAAGGCAATAATACTAGTGCCTTCCTTAAAGCCTGGTTGCAACCATTCAATTAGATAATGTGAGTTAGTTGTGTAGTACAGAGTCTGGCACACATTGCATGTTCCCTGAGTTGCTATCATTGTTGTGGCTGTTATTATTAAGGGAGTCTAGTGAAAGAAATTGGCACCAGAATTCAGCTGTAGACCAAGTATGACAGTCCTGTTTGGAAGTTTCTATAGTAAAGAGAGGAGCTATCATTTGTAGGGAACGTCTTGGGGATCACAGAAAATGATCCAAATATGCGCCATGGCTGTTGGCATGAAAGAGGTTAAATGAAAAAAGTTAGTGAATGACAAATTAGTCTACCCCATCTCCACCCCACTGTTCCCCTCTCAATCTGTATAATTGCAAGATTGGAACACTTTTGTTGCAACGCTTCCCCAAAAGGAGAGTGGTGGTGGGGAATTGGGTAGAATGGATATTTTAGTTTGAGTTTCTGCAAAAGCACATATTGAGACCAGGATTTGAGTGCAAGTAGTTTTCTTGGAAGGTGATCCTGGAAGCACCAGTGAGGAATGGGGACATGAGACCGGGAAGGGAAGAAAGCTAGATTAATTGACAAGATGCTACCTTTGGCAACCAGGGCATCTAAGATTTTTAGGAAACTGTGGGCAACATGCCCCAACAGTAAATCCATCTGGCAGGTGATGAGGCTGGGTAATTATACCCCCACTCCTATTGGTCACTGGCCAAAAGCTGCTCCTGTGGGTGTTAATTCCCTGGGACTGCATGCAGATCTAGCATGTGCCTAAAGCTGAAGAAAGTCTTCTTGCAAATTCATGGATGCTGACATTAGAAAGCCATCATTGTATACAGAAATGGTGAGAACAAGAGAGATACGGGTGGGCAATCAACAACTTCTAATACGGTAAGGAGATCCTTCAATCACTTTTCCTAGATCTGTGAATGACCCTATCCTGTATAATTTAATTGTTTTCATTGATTCTTTATTAAGCACCTACAGTGTGTAAGGCCGTGAATTATATAGGCACTTGGTATGCATTTGTTGGTGAAGTAGACATAACTGCTTCCCTCACAAAATTTACAATTAGTTGGAGATGGGAGAAAGACAAAGAAGTGAGAAATATAAATAAATACATATATATGCATATATGCATGTACATAATTTTACAATTGTAATTTCTATGAAGAAAATGAACATTGTGCAGAGAAGTAAAATAAGTATTGGTGGGAGTGGAGAGGACCAAATAATACATACTCAGAGGGAACATCGCTTAGAATGTTCTAAGCAAAGAGAAAAGCATGGGCGTGGCCTTTAGAGAGAAAAGACTGGAATCTGGGGGAATAAAGAGAGACTCCTAAGTGGAGAGGGGAGTGACATGAGACACCAACGAGACAGGGATGCAATCCCAGTAGATATCAGGTAATGGTAAAAGTCTTGAGAGGAAATTAGGAAGATTAAGGAATAAAGAGAGAAGCTGTACTATTTTAGATTAGCTGGTTGGAGGAAAACCTTGCTGGTGAAATGAAATTCGAGTGCAGACCTGAAAGAATTAGGAGAGGGAGAGCCTCAAAGATGTCTAAGGGGTATATTCCAGGGAGAGCAAAGGACAAGAGCAGAGGCCTGAAACCTGAGTTTGGGGAGAGTTTGAGAACCAGCAAAGAAACCAGTTTTGCTGGATTGGAATGAGGAAGAGGAGAGGTGCAGGAGATGAAGTTGAAAAAGGAGGCAGAGACTGGATCCTGTAGGGTGTTGTGGGTTCATAGGAGGAAACTGGATTTGATGTTGAGTGAAATGGGAAGGCATTGGAAAGGAGACATACTTTGTAAAAGATCTTGCTTATGGCTAATAAAAGTAAATTCACTTAAGAGGTCATGGAGCAGGGGTGAAGTCAAGAAGGCCAGTAAGGAGGTGGCTGCAGCCATCCAAGAAAGAGATGGTACCCAGCGTGGAGGCAGCAGAGAGGGAAGGCATGGTATGTAGCATGCCATGCATGGTCTTCCATGCCCCACTTCCAACGGTAATGTACATCTACAGCCCAGTCCTGTTCGTCAGTTTTTCCATCACTTTTCTCAGTGATGTTGAGTAGTGTGTCAGTCTAGGGACCAACTTTAATATTTTGTTTCTTGTTCCTGATTTTGGTTCATGGGCACCCCTTAGACCCACTAGGTTTTTTGTTTTTTGGGTTGTTTTGTTTTGTTTGAGATGGAGTCTCACTTTGTCACCTAGGCTGGAGTGCAGTGGGGCCATCTCAGCTCACTGCAACCTCTGCCTTCCTGGTTAAAGTGATTCTCCATGCCTCAGCCTCCCAAGTAGCTGAGATTACAGGCAGCCATCACCACACTCAGCTAATTTTTGTATTTTTAGTAGAGATGGGGTTTCACCATGTTGGGAGGCTGGTCTTGAACTCCTGACCTCAGGTGATCCACCCACCTCAGCCTCCCAAAGTGCAGGGATTGCAGGTGGAGCCACTAGTTTTTCATCACTGTGTGAGTAGTCAAAATACAAGAAGACAACCCGCGGATTTGACTTAAATGATGAATTTGCACAATTCCATTGAGATGTGTTTGTGAACATATTTCTGAAGACCAGAAAGCAATAAGAAATTTATGAAGTAGATAATAATCCCACTTCATGCAATGTGATTTTAAACAAGTCATTGCCCAAATCGGTCAGGGTCCATTCAGGAAAAGAGAGCTCATGCCAGGTGGTTCAATTACAAAAAGTTAATGTAGAGAATTAGGTACACGGGGTTTGGATGATTTGGAAAGGGTCCTTGAGGCAATCTGAAGATGAGCAACGGAGGGAAGCCACCCCTACAGGTAGAGCAAGGATTGACAGAGAAAAGCTGTTGAGTAGAACTGGCTGGCCCCCCACCTGTTTGTATATGGCCCACAGGTGAAGAATGGCTTTTACACTTTTAAAGGCTTATGTGTATATGCTTATATATAATTTTTTTTTGAGACAGTCTTGCTCTGTCACCCAGGCTGGAGGGCAGTGGTGCGATCTGGGCTCACTGCAACCTTCACCTCCTGGGTTCAAGTGATTCTCATGCCTCAGCCTCCCGAGTAGTTGGGACTACAGGCACACACTACCATGCCGGCTAATTTTTGTATTTTTAGTAGAGACATGGTTTCACCATGTTGGCCATGCTGTTCTCGAATTCCTGATCTCAAGTGATTCGCCTGCCTCGGCCTCCTAAAGTACTGGGATTACAGGCGTGAGCCACCACACCCGGCCTAAATGTTTATGCTTTAAATGCTACATAAGTACCTACAAAATACTATCCTCAGTTTTGCCTTTTGACTCATAAAGCCTGAAGTGTTTACTCTTGCCCCCCCATCTTTTTTTTTTTCAAAAATGTATTGACTCCTAGGCAAGAGGCACAATGAGAGGAAGTGGTCTTGTTAGAGCCCAGGGTGGAGCCCGTCTAGCAGAAGCTGAGAACATGATGAGAGAAGGCGTCCAGTGGGTTCAGGAACCAAGGGAGGGATGCAGCTACTATGAGAGATGCTCACCAAAGCAACAAGAGAAAGGGGTGAAATCCCCTAGTTTTTCCCTTGCTCTAATCCTCCAGTCTCCCACCAGAGCTTCCCAATGGCTGAATGTAACTGGAAGCCAGTTGGACAGGATCAGGCCCCAGACTGAGATCCAGAGCATGGGAGGAGTAGGGCGTGGGATCAGAACAACCAGATGATGACAACCACAGAACCCCTTGCTGAACCTCAGTTTCCTACAAAATGACAAAGCTGGATTTAAGACTTCCTAAGAGAGAGTTAGTCTTCTAATCTATGAAAATACAGAGGAACAGTAGAACTTGACTTTGGCTGGGAACCCTGATAGTGCCCCAGCCACTGCTGCTCCGGCGGGAACAGAGGGAAATGTAAAGACTCAAAGCGTTAATTTACATAAGACTCTTTCAACCTCATAGGGCTTGCTCTGAAGCTTGTTCTATTTAGGTAAGATCTGAACAGGCTTTTAAAGACCAGGATTGGGACACTTACTGAAAATGATTGTAGGTTATGTAATCAAGGCTGTTGTTTCTGTTGAGCTCCCATAGGGAGGTGACAAGCAGCAGAGATTAAATCACTGTATGCTGAGTGGGCCTTTTATGTAGTTCTCAGTCTCACTGTGTGTAATTTTATAGAGCAGGCATGGGGGAGTGTGGTGGGAAGAACCTCATTACCAGGGAGAAGCTTTACACCCTAGAAGAACACAAACATTGCTGTTTTCAAAGTTATAAAAATAAGTTCTAGTTTTTCCTTACATCTGTTTTCTTTCCTAGAATAGGAAAGAGAAACAGAGAGAGACTGACTTTGAGTTGCCTAGAAAAGGACAAAAAAATCCAGCTGTAGTGACAGCCTCGGAATGGCAGAAGGAAACAGCCCACTCTTATCTGTATGTTATATCATGTGCCTTGAAAATGTGAGGTGCCTGCACCGTGGTCCCATTAACCTCCCTCTGTGCTTCCTTCTCTTCTGGAAAGAAATGTTAGGACATTCTTTGCATCCCCTCAAGCAGGTGGCTGGAAGTCCCACAGTATACCTTATGGGGTCAAGCTGGTGTCAACTGAGTGGTGGAGACCTGTGTTCCCTCTCCTTCCCCAACCCCAGCCCATCCCCGATAGAATGGCATTTTGTGAGCCATGAGAGGACTTAGATTCTCCAGGGCTGAGAGTTTCAAACAGAGAGGATTGGCAAGTATTCAAACTGACTCGCTAGTCAGATGCTCTGGCAGCCAGAGCGGAGACATGAAAGCATCAGGACTTGGGGCGTCATGAAGTGACAACTGGAAAACCAGGAGTCACTTTCTTATTTCCCCTTCCAGGATCCCACTGTGGGAATTCAGAAGCCCTGGATGTGATCAGAACTTTAGACTCTCTCGATGATAGGTTGAAAACTCCCCTACCTGCATGGTAACATGTAGAAAGCTCATTTAAAATGGGGATTCCAGCCAGGCACGGTAGCTCACACCTGTAATACAAGCACTTTGGGAGGCCGTGACAGGTGGATCACTTGAGGTCAGGAGTTCAAGACTAGCCTGGCCAACATGGTGAAACCTCGTCTCTATTGAAAATACAAAAATTAGCCAGGCATGGTGAAGCACACCTGTAGTCCCAGCTACTTGGGAGGCTGAGGCAGGAGAATCACTTGAACCTGGGAGGCGGAGGTTGCAGTGACCTGAGATCGCGCCACTGCACTTCAGCCTAGGCAATAGTGCAAGACTCTGTCTCAAAAAAAAAAAAAAAGAAAGAAAGAAAGAAAGAAAAAAAAATTGAGATTCCAAGACCCTACCCTAGAGACATATTTAATTAGTACCTGGGTGAAGCCCAAGGATTGGCATCTTAAATAATCCCCAAGTGAGCCTTAGACCTGTGGAAATTGGAGAATTGCTGACCTAAAAGTAATCAGACAGAACTTTGATTTGCAATAGCCTGATATTTTGTGTTTTAACATTAATTGATTTTTTTATATTTGAGATTACACTTTGATTTCAGTAAACAATTAGCTTATTTATTATACTTAACACAATAAAAAAATTTAAGTACCATAAAAAAGCAAATAGATGTTTCTATTTTTTGTTATTTTCAAATTTTCTTTTCTGACATATATTACTCTTAGAAGGAAAAGCAATGAACTTGAAAAGAAAGCAAATGGTAATTTAAATGTGGTAGTGATAGGTGAACAGTAGCAATATCACCACCCCCCCAACAATATGCTTTTGAGCATGTCCCCTTAAAAAAGGCTGAAGTGCTAGTTGCCTTCTCTACCTCAGCTAAGTACAAATGAAAGTAGAGATCAAAAAGTAGGGTGGATATGTTAATCCTTTATATATATATAAAAGGCAAAGATCATCATCATCGTTGTCATTGATATCATTATTATAATCAAAAAAGGCCACTATTGATAATTTTACCATATACCAGTGGAAATCACATAACACACATTATACCAGTCGGTGCTAACAACACGTCTATGAGATAGCTACTGTAAACTCCACTTGACAGGTCAGCAAACTGTGGCTCACTGGGGTTGAATGCCTTGCCCTAGGTTACATAGCTAGTAAGTGGCAAGGCCATACTTAGAATGTCTGGATCTGACTCACATCAAAGACCATGCCCTTCACCACCACACTGTAAAGAGCAGCAATGATGCCCTGGAGCTGACAAGTCCCCACAATTGCAGAGACTTCCTCCTCATTCCTACATTTATAGCCTATTCCTCATACCAGGCAAGCCAGGAAGGTCAGAGGAATTCAGCAAATGGTTCTCAGAGACATTGTTTTCTTTGGGACCCAGAATTACTGGTATTAATTTTCCAGTTGATTTCCTGAGACCAGGAATAAACTGTGAAGGAAGAACGACTCTAGGCTGGAACTGAAATGATTGTTCTTTTTCCTTTTTGCAGCTGGCTAGAATTTGAAATAAATAAGTTGTTGCTGATACAGTTTGTAGAATTTCTTATTTTTCATTTTGAAATATTCTATGCCAAACTAGCAGCTGTCACTTAGAGACTGTTAAGGAGTCACACAAATGACAGAGTTTTCTAGGAATAAAGTTATTCCAAAGGGTTTAGTGCTGTAGCTGATTCTCATTTCCCTGAGAAGGGGTGAGTTGTGGAGGGAAGAAGGAGATGAGCTGAGAGGTCCCAGATACTAATCAAAAAACTTGAACATCTTTGATTGCAATGAAGGATCTTTAGTTATCATCTCTTTAGGCTTAGTGCTATGATATAAGAAGTAAGTGTAAAGTGCAGAGAATCACTTTTCCTAAGTACAGAGCTGGGGCTTCTTCCAAGGTATGCTTGATTACCTTTTGGCATCTTTAGAAATTAGCTATGAATTATGCTCAACAATCTCTGCACACGTGTTTTATTTTAGTACATGCACCAGGGGGTTCACTTTCCACTATTCTTCCACCATCTTGCATTCCATTGTCTAAAACAGTTAAATTATCTGTTGTTTATAACCACATTTTAAAATATCCTTTTTTATCAGAAAAAGTAGCACTTTTTTGTTTTTGTTCTGTTCTAAAAATCATTTTAGCAGAACTATGGAGACAGTAAAAAGATCGGTGGTTGCCAAAGGTTGGGGGAGATGTGGAGTGTGGAAGGAATGAATAGTTGGAGCACAGAGGATTTTTTAAGGCAGTGAAAGTACTCTGTATAATACTATAATGATGGATACATGTCATTATAAATTTCTCCAAGCTCACAGAACATACAACATCAAGAGTAAGTCCACATGTGAACTATGGACTTTGGATGATAACAGTATGTCACTATATGTTCATTAATTGCAACAAATGTACCTCCCTTGTGCAGAATGTCAATAACGGGGGAGACTGTGCCTGGGCAGGGGAGGGTTATATGGGAACTCTTTGTATCTTCCTCCCGATGTTTCTGTGAGCCTAAAACTGCTATTTTAAAAAAGTATTTATGTTTTAAAAATCCTATTATATAGAAATGAATTAGAATATTAAAAACTTTCTTAAGGTAACTTCTCAGAGACAATCTCTACAGAAGTTTTGATGTACATTATTTCAGAACTTCTCTTTTAATGCATTCATTTTTATAATGTTGATGTAAATATTATTTTACAAGTCATTTTTATTAAAAATAATAGTTATAAATATATTTTCATGTCAACCCTTATGGATCTACCACCTGTTTTTTGGACCTCACAGCTGTACTATAATTTCTTGCATGACTATATCATAATTTATGAAGCCAATTACCTATGGGGACAGTTAGGTTATTTTGGTTTTCCACTATCACAAACAATGGTACAATTAAAATAATTTTTAAACTCATCTGTCAGGTAAATACCTGGGCCAAAAGGAATACACACCTTAAACTTTTATAGATTTTGCCAAATTCCTCTCCAAAAGGCAATTTATATGCCTATCAGGAGGATATGAAAGTGCCTGTTTCTCCATTCTTCCTAATATGGAATACTATAAATGCATTTACTTAATTACTTTAGTGAGACTGAATACTTTTTTATATAATTATTAGGCATTTTTATTCCTGGCAAAAAAACTATTTAAGAAGAATATGCTCACATTTCTTTATATCTAATTGCTGGTGTACCCACCTTATCTCTTGTCCGCCTGTCCCCGGTTGTTTTATTGTCAGTATTCCTCAATGCATACCTTTGATTTACTAATCGATGCAACTCACTTTCAGTATGGTCCCAGGCACTATGCTTGGCAATGAAGGAAATTTAAAAATGAAAAGGGAATGGGCTTTCTTTTTATGGAGCTTCATTGTTTTTAAGAATAGATTGATATTGATCAAGTTAAGGCTCAGAGACATTCCATGGCTCATCCATCACCCACTGCAAGTCTTTGGTTGTACAGAAGTTTGCATAAATATTCCTGAAATCCTTACCCAATATGACCATCACACAAAGTCACACTGCAGATAATTAGAATTAAGGTCTGTTAATCTTTACTAGTGACAAAGAAGTCTATGACAAATCGCCCAGATTAACAAATTAATATTTACACAGTGTGAGCAAACATTTTGAAAATTTGTGTATTGAATTAATTTACATCATGGTGCTCATCTTAACAACCCTCATTAAATGTTGGCATTGAAAAGAGTTTGTTTCATAGTACTTACAAAGAAAACTCATTTTCTAGTCCCTGTTTCCTCACAGATACAACTTATGGTGAAAGAGTTTGTCTTTAGGTTTAATTTTAAACAGTTTATTCTTATTTATCTCTAGATTTAGTTTATGTCTTGCTAAAATGAGAAGGGACTGGTTCCTTCAATATTCTTCTAAGTCATCACAATTGTCAAGAGAGAGTAAATGCCATGGATAATACGCCATTATATATGTTGTGGGGTGGTTTTTTTTTTTTTTCTTTTTTCTTGTCAGTGTGAGCCACCATCTTTGACTCAAACTTTGCCATTTCCAAATCTGAAATTACTACTCTGATTACCATGGTCTTTAGAGATGGAATTCAGTCTCTCTTCAGAGTGAATATTCTTTAAAGACTGATAAAGCTTAGTGTTTCCTTTATACAGATTTTTAAAAAGTAAAGCATAAATATTCCGTATGGGAACAAACAGTGGCACAGAAGAAAATGAATGTAAATTCCTTATGTTGTGCAAGACTAAATGAAAATGTAATGTGAATTCCTCCCTAACTCAGGCTCATCACTGGGTGCCAGATGACTATGTGTTTCTGTAGTTTTAAAAATCACTTCAATTTTCAACCAAATGCCGCTAGCCAGATAAACAGTGTGTCTCTGGTGCTTTTTATAATGCTTTTTAGAAGAGAAATACAGGGAGTAAGAAAAAAGAGTATACTCAGCTCTTCTTTCAAAGTCTCACTGTATATCAGCAGAAATACTCAGAGATATGTTGAACTTTTGAGCCCTCGTTCGTTCACTCATTTGGTCAGTATATCTGTGTCAAGTGTGTAACCAGATGAGGATAGGGTGCTTGCCCTCAGCAACAGAACTAGTCCATCTTTAGCCATGTTTGGGTTCTAAGGGCACCACCATCTTAGCTAATTGGATGGTAGGTGGACACTAATTTATCAGCCAGTCAATAATTTATGAATGGTTGCTGACAAAAAGAGACTCGTTCATTCATTGAGCACATTTTTTGAATGCCTACACTGTGCCAGGAGCTGTTCTTGGTGCTGGGCATCCAGTGGAGAGCAACATTGATTGGTTCCTTCTCATGGAGCTTCATGTTGTAGTAGGAGGAAGGAAGGGAGAAAATAAACAAGCAAACGAGCAAGAGACCAAGATTGTGTCCGATTAAAATAGGTGCCATGACAAAAATTAAACAGAGTGATGTGATGAATAATTGGGGAAACCTAGGCAAAGAGATTCCTTTTATGAAGGAGACATCGAGCAGAGACCTGAATAGCAAGAAAGATGAACAATGCAAAGATCTGGAGAAGAAATTCTTACAGTTGGAATAGAAGGAGCAAAGGCAGGAAGAGTGGTGTGCAAAACCACTGTGGTGTGGTAAAGGAATAGAAGGAAGACTAGTGTGGCAAGAACACAGTGTGTAAGTGCAGACTGTGGTGCAGTGAGGCAGGGAGGGGCCAGTATCAGACATGGCCTCATGGGCCCTATAAGGCGTGTGAATTTTTTTCTAGATGAAATGGGCATCTTTTGCTTACAACTACAGAAGTAGGCCAGCCGTGGTGGCTCACACCTGTAAGCTGAGCACTTTGGGAGGCTGAAGCAGGAGGATCGCTTACACCCAGGAGTTCAAGACCAGCCTGGGCAACATAGTGGGACCTCATCTTAAAAAAAAAAAAAAAAAAAAGAATAAAAAATTTAAAAAATAAAACTACAGAAGTGCCATGACCAGATTTACTTATTTTAATAATTATTTTAGCTGCAATGTGAAAAAAAATGGTTTTTTTTTTTGGTGGAACGAGGAGACCAGTTAAATGGTGGTTACAGATACTCTAGGCAACAGTTGATGGTGGCTTAATTCAGGTTTTAGTGGTTCAGAGAGAGAAAACTGGAATAATTTAGGATATATTTAAAGGTATGATCCATAGAACTGGCTAATAGAACGGATATATGGGTGAGAAGGTTAGGCAAAGAAGGAATGAAGTTTTGGGGTCCAAGAACTGGGAAGATGATGATGAGAGGTTGGTGGGACATTAGTTGGTTGTTTTATTTTGGACATGTAAATTTGCGATATTTATTAGATGCAATAGTTTTCTTTCTTAATAAATGAGGAAATGAACTGCTGTAGAAAGCTGCACCAGACCAACTCGATTTCTTATTTGGGGAATTTGCACCAAGACGCTAGAGAGAGTAGGAACAAAGGAGAGTTAGAGTTTCATGTCATTGATGAGGTACAGTCAAGACCAAAGAGGCAATGAAGAACTCTATATAAGCCAAAATTATAAGGAAGCAGAAAACTCTGAATCAAGAAGGAGGCCGCTTCCTTCAGAGGTGAAGGAAAGTATCAGAGGAACAAAGACACCTTGAGAAACCAGCAGGATGCATGTCCTGTGACAGAGGCGGGAAGTGAGTTAATCCTAGAGCTGCCTCTGTATTTCTTACTTTCTAGCTCTGTTCATATGTATCCTTCCAAAACTATTGTCTTTTCTTGATGTAACCTAAATGAGTCTCTATTTCTTTCTAATACACTAACCTATTTGAAATAAATACATAGGCACACTGAGGACCACCAAGATTAGTATGACAAAGTCATTGTCCTCAAGGAATTCACAGTTCGGTGAAGAAGAAAAGATAATCATACAAAAAAAAAAAAAAACCTGTTTTGTAAAGTCAAAATGGAAGGCTAAAGGTGTTAAAAGACTATTTGTTTGCCTTTGGGATTAAATTTTTAAAAAATTAAACAGAAACATACAACTTGCTCACTGGAATCTGCATTAAGTAATAGAAAGTGTAAGTGACAATTTCTAGCAGGAAATAGATGGTATATAAGATAGAGTTTCCCAATTTGGAGCATGGTTTTTACCATACCTGCATACCACCTGGACTATTTACTTAATATTTTCGTTCGACTAAAAACTCACTTTTGTAATTGAAATGCATACTTTACCCCATCCTAAACAATGATACCCTTGAAACAATGTGAAAATAAAGGGCAGTCCTCCATGCCTCCGCAGTCATCTCAATCATCAAGAGTACATGTACTAGATTCTTGGAAACGCTGACCTAGAGAAAAAAAGAGCTGAACTCAGGATTACAAGATCTGACTTTGGACTTGCCTCCCTCACCGAGCAATTGTGGGATTCTGGGTGAGTCAGTCTCATTTTACCTCCGCAACAAAATGAGTACAATATCAGCCCTGCCCACCTTACAGGGTGATTACACATCAAACAAACCAAAGTATGTCAAAATGGTTGAAAAAAGAAAAAGTGTTCAATAAATGACAGTGCTTATTATGGGTGCAGATGTGGACTATACTGATCATATACTGGCTTCCTAAAATGAGTGTCCCTTGGGAAAACGCTGGCATTTTTTAAAACCAAAAAGAATGATTTCTCCTGTAAGCTGTGTTCCCAGGATGGTCCAGCTCTTATCTTCTCAAAACTTGTTTTCACTCACACCATTTGATCACTGTTCATTCACACAATTTGATCAGTGAATGAGTGAACTGCTCATTCACTGCTTTTGTGGTATTTCCAATTATTTCTAGCAAGCAAGCCTCATCTTCCCAAGTATATTAAAAAGTTCCCAGAGAACTCATTCAAATGAGTTAACAATTATAAAATAAACTATACATTATAGTACATAGTGTGGTATAGACAAAGATTTAGTGCTATTTATGGACTGAGTCTTCATACAAGTTATTAATCTCTCTGAATCTATTTTCTAATTTGGAAAATGAAACTAATAATCCCTGTTTCGCAAGTTTTTTGTGACATTCAATGAAATAATGATAGTTAATTGCTTAATACGGTGCCTGGCCCATGGCAAGTTGTTAAAAAAAATCAGCCATTATTACTGCAAGAGTGATGAGCATCACTATTCGCACTGGTGACATATCAGTATTAGGGGTCTAGAATTCTAAATATCATTGCACTCACCTCATAGGGCTATTATGAGAATTAAATGAAGCTGGGAGTGGTGACTCATGCCTGCTATCTCAGCACTTTTGGGGGCTGAGGTGGGCAGATTGCTTGATCTCAGAAGTTCGAGACCTGCCTGGGAAACATGGTGAAACCTCGTCTTTACAAAAATTATGAGAATTATCTGAGAGTGGTGGCATGCCCCTGTAGTCCTAGCTACTTGCGGGGCTGAGATGGGAGGATTGCTTGCACCTGGGAGGTTGAGGCTGCAGTAAGCTGAGTTTGTGTTACTGCTCTCCTACCTGGGTGACAAAGAGCTACTCTTTCTTAAAAAAAAAAAAAAAAAAAAGAAAAGAAAAGAAAAGAAAGAAAAGAAAAGAAAAGAAAAAAGGAAAAAAAAGAATAGAAAAGAAAAGAAAAAGAAAAAAGAAAAGAAGAATAGAAAAGAAAAGAAAATGAAAGTTATCACATGTAAACACTGTCTGGCACTTGAATGATAAATGCTTAATAAATATGATGAGCCTTTGCTATCATCATCAGCTTTTGTTATCTGTGTCTACTATTGTAAATCTTACTTTGGATAAAGTAGGGTATGATGAATGTAAGAATTTTGAGTTGTAGAAAATTCTGTATCTAATCATAATTGACTATGTTGTTATCTAGTTTTTGAAATATTGTAAGAATTTAACATAATGTTAGAAAGTAATAGATACCTAAAAGATACTACATGATGAAAAGGAGAGATTAGCATATGGTTTGATTTGAACAAGTAAAGCTTCTTATTGATAAAGAGCTAGACCTGTGCTGTTATGCATTAGCTATATGCACTTGAAATGTGGCTGGTCTGAATGGAGGTATGCTGTAAGTATAAAATACACATTACATTTCAAAGACTTAGTAAGAAGAAAATAATGTTTAACATCGCAGTAATTATTCATGTTGATTACACATAGACACAAGTGATATTTTGGATATATTGGTATATACAGACATGTTATCAAAATTTATTTCACATGTTGCTTTTTATTTTTTAATATTGCCACCAGAAAATTTAAAATTGCACATGTAGTTCCCATTAGTGGCTTGTATTCTAGTTCTGTTGGGCAGTGCTGATCTAGGACTGTTTTAAGACTTCATTTTTTTAGAGCAATTTTAGACGCACAGCAAAATGGAGAGGACAGTACAGAGATTTCTCATAACCTCCCCTTCCCCGCTACATGCATACCTTCCCCTTTTATCAGTGTCCCCCACCAGAGTAGTGCATTTGTTAAAATTGATCAACCTACACTGACACATCATTATCATCCAAAGTCTACAGTTTAGCTTAGGGTTCACTCTTGTTGCATGTTCTACGGGTTTGAATAAATGCATAATGACATATAATCACCACTATAGTACTATATGGAGTATTTTCACTGCCCTCAAAATCCACTGTGATCTGCTTATTCACCACCCTCACCATCTCCAACCTCTGACAACCATTGATCCTTTTTCTGTCTCCATAGTTTTGCTTTTTCCAGAATGGCATATAGTTGAAATCATGCAGTATGTAGCTCTTTCAGATTGGCTTATTTCCCTTAGTAATATGCATTTAAGTTTTCTCCATGTCTTTTCTTAGTTTGGTAGCTCTTTTCTTTTTAGCACTTAATAATATTCCATTGGTTGTACTGCAGTTTATCCCTTCACCTACAAAAGGACATTTAAGTTGCTTCTGAGTCTCTAGGATTATGAATGAAGCTACTATAAGCAGCTCTATGCAGGTTTTCATGTGGACGTAAGGTTTTAATTCCTTTGGGTAGATACTAAGGAGTGGAATGACTGGGTCACATGGTAAGAGTATGTTTAGTTTGTATAAGAAACCACCAAATTGCTTTCCAAAGTAGCTGAGCCATTTTGCATTCCCACCAGAAATAAACATTTGGTGTTATCAGTGTTCTGGATTTTTGCCATTATAATATTAACGGGTGTGTAATGGTATCTCTCATTCTTTTAATTTGCATTTTTTTCTGATGATATATGATGTAGAACATCTTTTCATATATTTATTTGCCCTCTGTATATCTTCTTTGGTGAGGTCTCTGTTAAGGTCTTTGGCCCATTTTTTAATCAGAATGTTCGTTTCCTTATTGTTGAGGTTTAGAAGTTTTTTGTGTAACCTGGATAACAGTCCTTTATGAAATGTATATTTTGCAAATATTTTCTCCCAGTCTGTGGCTTGTCTTCTTCATTCTCTTTATAATCTAGGCCATTTAGGAGTTCAAATGTTGACAAAATATTGTGGCACATCTTATAATTGTACAATATCAAAATGGCCTTTTTGAACTGAAAACAGTAGCAAAATTCTTCTCAGACTTTTAATCTCAACTCTTTTTTACTGTTTTTTTTTTTTTTGTCAGTTAAAGCTATTTTCTTCATTTATTGTTTTGTAGAAAGTCACAGTTTTAAGGAGGTAAGGTTTAGTCTTCTAGTTTTGTTATTTGTTTACATCTCGTTTTATTTAAAATGTATTATTTTCTAAAAAAACATTTAAGGTTTGTTTCTACTGGATTAAAAAGTTTAGAAGAGTAAGAGTACTTCCAAAAACTAACAAACTAACAAAATACAAAACACACAAACAAATAATGTTGGAATTATATATATAATCTTAAGGGACAGTCAGTGGCTAAGGTGATGAGTCTGAAAAAAATGAATTATTTAGATATCAATAATACTTTAATTTATATGAATAGGATATTGCCTTTAGTAATGCCATTATACCCACCAGTAACAGATTATAGAAGATTACCATTTCCTACTTAGTATTCCATATTAATTTGTGAATCTAGTGGATTTTTATCGAAAACCGTATGTTATTTTCATAGGCACATTTCTAAATCTTTAGCAAGTACTATATATAACAGGATAACCCTTTAATGAGTTATTTTATGCTCATTGTTGAAATTAAAATATTTTGGCAAATAATATGTTGATAATGTTTTAAATTATCATATGCATCTATGCATCCATGTGTAGGTCTGACTGTTCAGACTTTTGGGAATATTATAAAATTAGGAGACCTGGTAAGCTAAGAGTCAATACAAACTGCTTTACTTCATGAAGATCTTGCAAACAAAATTTCAATAACTGTCTGAAGCATGCAAAATAATTTTTTATAAAGAGATATTAAGTACGAACTTGTTTTAGCTTAGGACTGGTAATTCACAGAATAGAACAAATGAAACATCCTTTCTGTAATCTACTCACCTCCATCTTCCTTCTTCACTCTGCAGGTTTGTAATAATCCACCCTCCTCCAAATTTACAAACCATTTGCTTTTCCAAAGTTTATCTACAAGTCAGTCATTGCCCCTTTGAGTGCAATGTGTATTACGTTCCAAGACTAGCCCACCAAACCTCCATATATTGCTAAAATGCTATGCATGTACACTGAACAACCCAGATGCAACATAATTAATGAAAAGAGACTGCCACAAAATTAAATATTATTTTAAAATATGTCTTGATCTATGCTCGAAAAAAAAGGCAGTTTTTAATTAGCGAATGAAAAGAAAACGGGAGAGACTTCTGTGGCCATTCTGAAAGTTGGTTTGGGAACTTTCGAAGACTATCGAGGTTAATGGCAAATGTTCTGTATAGCATCTAGTAGAATTTTCAAACGTCAGACTTATTACCCTTAAATGCATTAGCCATGATAGAGTCCTGTGTGACTCACGTGGACAGAGGCGTGTAGGGGAAGTGACAAAAAGAGAACAAATCAGAGTAGAGAGATTTCTGAGATGACTGAGAAAGAGGTGAAAGTCAGAAAAGGAAGGTGAATGAAGAGAGTGCATGTCTGTGAGTGAAAGATGGTAAGTGAACTGGAAACAGAAGGAAAAAAAAAGAATGTATGGAACATACTCTCAGTGATCAGTGATAACAGCTCTCATTTACTGAGCTTCCAGCTCAGTGGCCAGCACTGTGCCAAGTGCTTTAGATGCATGTAATTGTCACAATGAAAGACAATATTAGTCTCACTTATAAATGACAAAACCAAGGCCCAGAAGGTTAAATGTTAGGTTGAAGCATATGAAATTGACACATTTATAGATCAAAACCAGGTGAATATTGACAATTTTATGTGATTCAACTTAACACCTTACCCAAGGACACAGGGCTAGTAAATTTTGGAATGAAGTTTTAAATGCCTCAAATACCTGGCTCCAAAACACTAATTATTTCCCCTACTTTTCACACTTCCACACAACACTACTGGTGAGAAGTAAAAATATCTTACAGGAGAAGCTTGAATCAGACAGGACCTCATTCTGGCCATGAAAATGGTCCCATCAAAGAAGGAATGCTTTTTAGAGCCAAGTGGAGGGTAGGGAACAAAGTAGAACTAATTATTTGAATGCATGGGTTGTTTATGGGTCTGCTTTTGCAGCTTGAAGGTTGTCTACAGTAAATAGTTTATATGTATTAAAAAGTTAATTGATAAATTGAAGACCATTTTTGCAATAGCATGCTTACATTGTAATGTGTTTATATCCAAGATAGATATTTTATTCCTTTCACCCTAAGAAAGCAGGGTTTTATTGGTTATCAATAGCTAGCATCTTTATGCAAATTATTCCATTGCAGTTGGCTGTGATTTTCATTATTTCATTCCAATTGGCTGCATGTTTTAGTCAACAGTATTCTAACAGCTAGATGAGTTCAATCAACGACATTAATGCCTTATGAAGGGCCTTCTTTGATGACCCTTTTATTGATTTTTGTATTTTTATGTCCTCTAAGATTTCATCATTGAGCTGAAACCTCTACCATTGATAAATAGCTCTGTCTGTTGTTCTGGACTTATTTAATTTTTTTCTGGATATTAAGGCAGCACAGAGATTTCTCTTCTACACTTTGTTATCACTCAAACTTAGATGCTTCCCCCTTTCTTCCTTCCTTCCTTTTCTCCTTCCTTCCTCTCTTTTTAGCTTCTCTCTCTCCCTCCCCACCTTGCCTTTCCCTCCTCTCTCTTCTTCCTTCCTTTCTTTCCTTCTCCTGACTTAGCCTTACAGAGCAAATCTGCAAGATGAACCATTGGTTGAACACGGGCCCCAAAACCTGGAGTGGACAGTGGGAAAGGCCTAAGGTGACTGACGGAGGACATAGGCTTCTTTCCAAATCTGCACTTTCTACTTCTCAGCTAATGACACCCAAAAAACTAATAGTTATTAATTGTATGCCACAAAATTTTCCTAATGGACTTTCTCATTTATTTTGAGAAAAGTTGTTTTGTCTCCTCCAGGTGAATGAGTTAGGCCAGTGATCCCCAAAGTGATTTTTCAGAACTATGAATCCTGTGAAATGCTCTTCAAAGAAAGGATTTAAATGCTGTTGAGAAACAACATTTACTGGTCCCCTTTATAATGTACATTGAAATAGTAAATGCTCTGAGAAGTCCTACAGTAGAAAAATCTGTTTATTTTTGTTCATCTGGCATTTCCCAAACTTATTTGATCATAGAAACTTTCCTTAAAGTGTTAAGATCTATTAACATCACACAATTAGTTTTTCATATAGCATACTTTGGGAAATATTGAGTTAGACATTAGCAAACTTTCTCATTTTAACTTCAAAAGAGGAGATATAATCTTAAAAGGATTATTTTAAATTAAAATTTAGAAACCTCCATGCTGCCTCAGAAATATATGACAGCCCCTGAGCACTGGGGTACGAGAACCTTGGTTTTATGTGTGATGAGTTGATCCCAAAGAGACTGCAGACTCAAACACCAACAGTGCCATGCAAGTAACATAAATGATGAAGAAGACAGGATATAAGACACCACAGTGCAAGAAGAATGAATAGACAGACCCACTGCTACTCAGCCCTATGAAGAACTAGCCTCAGAAATGATGGGCTCTTAGCTACTTGGAAGGCTGAGGTGGGAGAATTACTTGAATCCAGGAGGCGGAGATTGCAGTCAGCTGACATCGCACCACTGCACTCCAGCCTGGGTGACAGAGCGAGACTCTGTCTCAAAAAAATAAAAAAAAAAGAAAAGCAAAAGAAATTGGGCTGTTTGCCAACAGATGCTCTAAGCAGTGCTTAAAAAGTTTAAGGAGAAACTGCATATTTGCATAATTTTAACCATATCTGCCCCAAATGTTTATAAATTACAAAGGGAAAAATAATAAGTAATTGATATGATGCACTGAGGTCGCAAATATTGCTTCTGTAGTCTTTTTGTCACAAGTGCATAACCTCAATCTAATAATGGGAAAAAAAATTCAGACAAACTCAAATTGAGAGATGTTCTGTGAAGAAACAGACAACCTGTGAAGTATTCATACATTCCGAGAAGTAACGTGTAAGTAACATTCTGTGAAGTGTTTATCAGAAATGCCACAGTCACAAAAGACTGGGGGAAATTAGGGACTGTCACAGATTGATGGAAACTAAGGAAACATAACAACTATGCAACTGCATATTATTTTATAAATACAGTGTAGGATCCTGGATCAGATTCTGGAATGGAGAAAGGACGTTACTAGGAAATGCAGTGAAACTTGAATAAAGTCTGTAGTTCAGTTAGTTCAGTTAGAAGCATTGTGGGACATTTAATTAGGGGAAACTAGAGGAAGAGTATATATGACCTCTGTTATTTCTGCAAAATTTTGTTTAAGATTAGTTCAAAATAAAAAGTTAAAAAAATGATAGCAGAAAAGCAAAGAAAAGAGAAATAAATGATGGGATTCAGAAACTCCAACACAACACTGACCTATAGAAATATAGTACAAGCCATGGATATGAGTCACAGGTGTAATTTTAAGTTATCTAGTAGCTAACTTACAGGAAATGAAAATGGCAAAATTAGTTTTAGTAATATATTTTGTTTAACCTGATATATCCAAGTATTAACATGTTAACTTTGTAATCAATATAAAAATTGTTAATGGTGTCTTCAACATTATTTTGTACTAAGTCTTCAAAATTCAGATTCAGTTCAGACTTTTCAAATTCTCAATAGCCACATGTAGCAGTGGCTACTCTATTGGACAGCATAGCTCCACCACCATCAATTCTATACATTTTTTATTTCTGCTTCTTTCTGTGAGGATTTTGTTTTTTCTTGCTATAGACTCCCTCTTCCTTCCTTCATTCATTCACCTACAAGAATTTATATATTCCAGGTATTGCTCTACGCACACAACTGACAATAATTCCTAACTTTCCGGAGCTCTCATTCTCAAGAGGGAGTGATGGACATAAACAGTGGCCATAGTAAATAAATAAATTATAGTAAGAAGTAATAAGTGCTATGGGAGAAAAAAACATAGCTGACTCAGATGTCAGGTGACTCAGGTGATGTAAAGTGACTCAGATATGCTGGGGGTGGGATTGCAACCTCAAATAATGTGATGTCATTGAGAAGCTGACATTGGAGCAAAGACAAAGGTGGAAAGACGAAACTCCCTAATTCAACCACCAGAGCAGAAAACGACTTCCTCCTGGCTTCAGTTAGAAAAATCCCAGGCAAGTAATATGACTGGCCTGGTTAGGGTCATGTTACCTCTTTGTGACCAATCACATGGCCTGAAGGGCGGAACATAACCATTCTGGTTGGTCTAACTTGAATCCCTAATCAACAAATTACAAATTAAAAGATGGCAGCTACCAGTTACAGAAACAATCCCACCCACCCTCTTCATCCTTAGAAAGGGAATGCTATTCCCAGAAGACAAGAAGGTACTAGGCAGGAAGAAAAATATTCATTCACTAATTTTTTGGAATTTCAAAAGAACCTTGTCTCTAGTCTTCTGTGACTTCCTAGACAAAGTCCATGTTTACCCTGCCAATTCGCTTCATAACTTTATAGACTTTTAACAAATAGGAAAGTAAATGGAACGAACATAAAACTTCTGGCTATGTGGTCCAAGTTAAAGTCCCAGTTCTTCCAAGATCAGCTGTATTTCCTTAAAACTCATGTACCTTTCAGCATATATATCTATATACACATACACACACACACATACACACACATATATGTATGTATGTTTGCATATGTGTACATCTATATACACAGAAAATTAAGACTGAAAGGTATATATGTGTGTGTGTGTATGTATACACATATATACAACTAAAAGAATATACATATTCTTATAGCCTGAAAAGCATCTCATATCTGTAAGTGAATCTTTTCCAAGGAAGTTCTTCTATCTCTTAAATAAATGTGGCTCCCCTTTTCTTGTTCTTTCTACCAGTTTCTTTGCACATTCCTTGCTTTTGTCCATAAAGATACACAGGGTACACACATTGATTTGGAGATGCTAACTAAGGCTATTTTCTTCTGGGGAGTTAAAAACAGAATATACTCTCAGAAGAATCTCAACATCTTTAGTTATACTAAAGAAAAATTATGAGTTTATTCAGAAATGCTAATAAAAGCTAATACTAATTGTTAAGTTCCAACTGAATTGATAGTCCCCAGAAAGATAATTATTTTCGACAGACAATAAAGGTTATTATATTTTGAAAACTATACAACATAATCTGAAGCAAAAAAACTTAGCATGGTATCTTGAAACCATCTTTTCTGGAAAGTTTTTTGTTAAAATTAAGCATTTTAAAAATGACACATACATTATAAAGCAGTTTTCACAATGACTATCTCATACAATTGTTATTACTAAAATGCAAGATAGAATTCTTTCTTCTCTCCTTCCCCTCTTTTCTTTCTCCTTTTCTTCCTTTTTTCCTTTCTTCCCTCTCTTCTTTCCTTCCTCCTTCCTTTCTCATGACTACTATCTGGAAAATATCATTCTAGCCATTATAGACACAGCAGTACTATTTGGAGGCTTATATTTAAGAGTGGGGTTGATGGTGAGTATATGGCAGTAGAAGGCAAGGAACAAAAATAAATAAGGGGGGGAAACAAAAATCAACTTAATTTGAAAGGATTATGTGATAGAGTGGCTGAGCTGGGAGGCTTCCAACTAGCAAAGCAGAGGTTGTTAAAAGAAGCAGGACATTCAAACCCAGTTCACCCTATCACTGTATTATGATTCTTTCCACCCTTTAGTTTCAACAGATGGTTTTGATTGGAGAGAACAATGGAAAATTTGAAACAATGCTGTGTTTTTACTTATTTAGTACTTAAAAGGCTCAAGTCCAGTTCAGTCATAGATGACTGAACTTGACTGCCATTTTCAATGTGTGGTTTAAAGGAGGTGATAGCATTCTGAACCAACAGCCCTTCAGATAAATAAGCAGAAATATGAATGTGCCAATTGTGAGAACAAGGACATCTCAGTAGAAAACAGAGGGTTCCTAAATCATGCAACCACTGCATTTTTTTTGACATGAGTCCATAAAGGTTAAATCAATAAAGTTTGATTCTTACTTTCCCTGAAATTTGAATAATTATTTATACCCTGATGAATTTAACATATTAAAAAATTGATTACCTCTCTCTCTAGGCTTGTGAATTTTGTTTACTCTCCTTGTAATAGAGTATGAGGTTCTTTGTGTGTTTTTTAAACCTGTGATCAATAACAGTTACTCATTTAAATACCTCCCAGTCTCAGTTCTTTATGCTCTGGGATACAAGAAAAGAATGGAAACTGGAAATATGTAAGTATCCAAGACTTCTGCTTTTCAGAGCCTGAGATACTTTAAATAATTGAAAAGGCAAAAGGTACAACTGTGTGTGTGTGTGTGTGTGTGTGTGTGTGTTTTGTTTGTTCTCCAATGTGGTCTACTGCATCTGATTATGTGGGATGCTTGTTGAAATGCAAATTGCTGGACTCAGCCCCAGGCCTCCTGATTCTGAATTTTTGGTAGGTGAAGCCTAAAAATCTGAGTAGTTAATACGGTTCCTGAGTGGTCCTTATGCTTTTTGGGTATTGGGAATCATGGACCCTGAGTACTGGGAATCATGGGCCTAGAAAGGCCTGAATGTAAATCCTGATGCTCCTGCTCATGGGCTGGGGTGCTCAGAGGGTCTCATCTAAGAAAGTGACCCTGAGATGCTCCCTCCAAGTTGGTGGTTTCTCTGTTTAGCACTCCTTGAAAGAAAGAGGGGGAATTCATATCCAGCATAGTGCACCCCACTGTGCCAAGTCCAACAGAATTCTTCACAGCTCTGCATTGTGACATTTTAACAAACAATTCTGTTCCCATGTTTTAATACAGTTGGAGTTGAGGCTGCTTTTATGTCTTTGTTTTGCAAAAGGGAACACAGGTACTTTTTTCTGCTTCTTTTCTTTTAACTTGGATCCCTATAATGCACGTATTTATAATCCAAGAAGGCAAGAAAGAGAACTAGGACAAGCTTGTGCTTTTAAGGCTTGCCATGTGGACCTGGACCGGAAGATGTCAGGCCTACAAAAGCGAGCCAGTAGGCTCTTTGTCTCTCTGAGCATGGGCCTTTTATCATCTGTGGCCCCATCTAAATAGCTTTTCTTAACGGATAAATTAGGTTATCAGGGCCTAAGAAGAAACTTGTAATTATTGGCTCTCAAGTGGACTCGTGCACTATTTAAAAGCACCAAAAGAAAGAGAATCTTAGGAGGTTTCTGCTGCTTTAGCTAGACCTTGGAGCCCCGAAGGAGTTTTTTAATGCTGTAGTCTCTTCTCTTTTCTTCATTTTAAAAATTCTAAAAGTAACCCATGCCTATTGTAAAATATTCAGAGAATACAGATGTATTTACTCAAAAATGAAGTTACCCCATACCAGCCACCCTAATTTTATTCCTGCTATTCTTTCTAGATTTTTCTAGACATATATGAACATATATGATTACTGACACAGACACACATACACAAGTGAGTAATTAGGACTCTTTGAATTATAAATGAGATAAACACAATTCAAAATTTTATAAACAAATGGGAAGAATCTCTTTGCTTACATAATAATTCTGAAGTGAGATATACTACCTTCAAGAATGGCCGGATACACAGGTCCCAACAGGGTAGTTTCTCTCGTCATCTCTCATATTACCTTTTGGCACTGCCTCTTTCTGTGTGTCTGCCTCATTTTTCCAACCTCAGTGGGCTTTCTCAATGGATTATGCTATTTGCAGCCCTGGGTTTACTCTAGATTTAGAACAGAATATATAATATCCTCTTGACAACAACAACAACAAAAATACACATCCTAATCCCTAAAATCTATAAATATGTTACCTGACGTGGCAAAAGAGAATTAAAGTTGCAGATGGAATTAAATTAAATGCAGCTGACCTTTAAATAGAGCTGTTATCCTGCATTATCTGGGTGAGCTCAAAGTAATCACAACGGTCCTTAAAAGTGAAAGAGGGAAGGTAGAAGAGTTAGAGTCAGAGAAAGATGTGGTGATGGAAACAAGGTCATAGAGATGTGACATGAGAGGATTCAAGTGGATGTGGCTGAATTCGAAGATGGAGGAAGGGGCCAAAGGCCATGACACGTGGGTGGCCTCTGGAAGCTGCAAAAGGCAAGAAAATGGATTCTTGCCAGAGGCTCAAGAAGAAAACACAGCCCTGCTTGACACCTGTGTCCTATTTCTGACCTGTGAAAATATTACATAGTAAATGTATGCTTTTTTAAGCCATTAAGTTTGTGCTAATTTGCTCCAGCAGCCACAGAAAACTAATGCAGGGTTCAAAAGGCAAAGAATTGTTCTAGTCAAAAATCTAAATTTTAAAAGTCCTTGGAAAGCTTCTTGGTTGGTTTTCAACCCAGCCTCTATTTCAGTCCTATGGTTAGCACAATAGGATACCACAAATGTCTAGATCTGAATACTGCTTGCTACAGGAAAGGGGGAGTAAGAGACTGAGTGCCAGCCTTCCTCCCCAGAATCGTATAACTGGCCTGGGAAAGGAGAAATACTCCAAAGAAAAAGATTATGAGGGGGCAGATAAAAATTCTCCACATACACACACACACACACACACACAAACACACACATACACATAAGGAGAGTTTGTTGTCCATTTGTTTCTGTTTTTTGTTGTTGTTGTTGTTGTTGTTGTTTTTATTAAGGTGAAATCTCACTGTATTGCCCAGGCCAGTCTTGAACTAGGCTGAGAGATCCTCCCACCTCAGCCTTCTGAGTAGCTAGGATTACAGACATGTGCCATTGCTCCCTGTTTGTTTGTTTTAAAATGAATTTGTAACTTTTATTTTGTTCTGTGACTTGCTTAATCCTCTTTAAAACATATGTTAAAGATATTTACATATCAATTCATGTAGATCCCACTTTGTCCTTTTTGATAGCTGCATGGTATTGTAGGATAGATGAACCAGATGTATTTAGCCAAGTCTCCTGTTGATGGAAGTTTAAGTTGTCTCCAATATTTGCTTACAAAGAAGGCCATATCCTTCAATATATCACTTCACATGCTGTAGGCTTTATTATTTATTGCTCGGCATAGGTAATGTGAGGGAAAATGTAGCCAAAACCGGTATAGTGGGTTGAATTGCGCCACCCAAAAGATATATTCACCTACAGTGATCACAGCATCAAAGAACTTGAGTGGTTTTGCATTAGATAACTGAGTACATAAACAAATGAATGAATGAATAATGGAAGGAATGAAGAGAGGAAGATAGGAGGAAAGAAATGGGAAAAAAAGAAAGGGAGAGAGAAAAGAAAAAGTAGACTATGATTGTAACAACTGAGGAGCCTTTGAAATCCCAGCAGGGCATCTTGCTAAAATTAAGCCCTTTATATTTAATTCATAAACCTGCTGAAAGTGCTCATAATTTGCCTGGCATTGACTGCAGTGACACAAGCTGGACTTCTTCCCATACTCACCACCCCCACCACTGCTGCTTCAAGTCAAATATTAGAAATGCAGTGAGCAGTATCCAAAGTAGAGAACTAGGAGTCTGATTCTTTGATTCTTTTAGATCAGTGAAGCACTAAAAAATTCAATAAGGCATGCAGGTATTATCAAAGCACACAAGTGTGTTTGGTGCATTAGACTTTTTCTCATATGGCCTTTTACATGTGCAAGTCAGCATTGGGCCAGGTAGTTCATATTTGGTCGTTGGCAGCTATATTTACATTGCAGGCTTGAATGCTTTTGGGGAAAAAAAAGGCAGGTGTTGAGATGCTTGTCTTCAGGGTGGGTAATGTACCATTGTACATCTTTAAACCTGCTGAAGAAGACAGAGCAAGTCATGGAACACCATGGAAGATGGAACAATTCTTTGAAATCTCTGCCTTTTGTCCCTGCTGGATCATAGTACAGATCTCATCTCTGGCTTTCGGCTCTTCAGCAGTTGGCTTCCACCATTCACTTTCTTGGGTTTCTCTCCCCTCATCTAGGCAGATAAACAGCTTGTCTCTTCATCCTTCAAGGCCTTCTCTCTTTCTACCCTAGGAAGAACATCAAGGGAACCTGTTACTGATTTATTAAATTAGAATCACTAATATATATTGTAGAATGAGGCCATTTGGAGCAAGTAATAAAGTGAAGAAACAGACCAATGTTAACAAGAATCGGATCAACCAAGAACTGCAGGTTCTCAAATTAGCATTTTGCATTTTAGCTTTTCTCCAAGCTCCTAATGAATAACCTTCCTCTCTTAGGATGCCTGAGACTTGCTCTTTTGATAGCCTTTGAGGTAGTTGTTTTCTGGGTGCATTTAAATTGGATCATGGGGCAGGAGCTTGGCAGCCCTCTAAGGCTTCCCACAAAAACATCTGTGATGTATGTTTAATGCTTTCCTTCAGTTACAGAGATAAATGTTGTCAGTAATCCTGAGTGGCAGGCTCAATGTTTAAGGCTTTTGGAATTATGTGAGTCCCAGGGTCATGGGAATTATAATACATTGAAATATTTACAAAGCAATGTTCAATGGATTCTTGATGTGGGATTCTAGAAACAATACGGTTTTGTTAAATTTTCCATCAGCTTCCTTTTCTGCATTTCCATGAGTTTTATCATTCTGCTCCCCCCATCTTTTCATTTTATGCTTTTTGCTTTCAGCCTTCAAAACATCTGCGAGCTTATGATATATCAGACTTTGCATTACATTTCTGTGTGGCTACTCTTCCTACTCCCCCTCTGTTGTTCTCATCTCCTCAGTATCTAAAGGCCCCCTCATGCTTCTTAGATTAAATATCCCACTCCTGTAATTATCTCCCTTCTTTTGCTTAATTAGATAATATCTGAGACAGGTTTGAAGACACTAGGTGCTATCCCAGTGCTAAGCGGAATTGTCATAATTATTATCCTGAAGCCTCACATCACTCTAATCAGCTACTTCTCTCTTATTCTTTTTCTCCCTCCTAGTCAGCTCAGTATGAATAAAGAAAACAGTCTTTCCTTAAATTGAAAATTCAAAATATCACAGAGTTATTTTCCCTATGTTGCCTGCTAATGGAAATTGGGATATATTCATGTGTTTCGGCCTGGGAAAAAAGAAAAGGGAAGGTTAAGACATGTATATTGTAAATGATCTGGATCTTTTTAAATGACTCTTTTTATTACTCAACCAACACAAAATTATTATAGAGAGTTTGGATAATTCAGAAAGCAACTGAATGAAGAGACATGTTGTGTGTTTCTACCTTCCAAATTTGTTTGCATGTGTATATATACTATAGTCATATTACTGTTTTTTCACACAAAAAAGGTAGCTTAATCCACTGAGCATTAAATCACATTAAATTATTTTTTTTACATTATCACAATCACGAAGATCCCTCCTACGCATATAGAGCATAACTTATTTAACCAGTGCCCTATAGATGAAGGGGACTGGTTATTGATTTCCAACATTGAATTTGGCTACTATAAACTATGGTACAGTCAACATTCCTTATGCATAGTCATTATAATTTTCAAAAAACAATTATATTTTCAAGGCAAATTTCTCATTAGTTTTTCTGGTTCAAAGCATATGAGCATATCCAACTCATGAGCATTGGCTATTTAGAAAAATACCCAGAACATTGTGCTCACCATCCTGCTGCCCATCATGGTTTTTGTTAGAAAAGGACATTCCATCTTGGAGAATCTCTTGCCCCATCTTTGCTCATCTTGGGCAACTCATACTGGATCAATTGACTTTCTGGTTTGATATACTTTGAAAATGCCAAAGTTGGATTCTTAGAGTGGTTCTAAAGAATACTCAGGAGCTTCTTGTAAACAAAGTCCTGTATCTCCTGGAAATCAGTTGTTTCAGGATCAAGTTCTTCATGTTTAAAGAACTGACCACTAGAAAACAATCACTCTGGTATTATTCAAAATTACAAGGAAAATTCTAAAGGAAGTAAGAATAGTAATGCTCCTTGACCATTATACAATGCAGACATCGTATCCTCTCAACAGTCTTGTAAGACAAGTGAAGTCTCACCTTTATTTTGTAGTTTATCAAATTAAGCTATCAAGTAGCCGAAGCATAGGAGAGCCTAGATCCAAAGACTTGTCTATTTGACACCAAAGACTATGGTCTTTCTTCTCCTCTAATACTCAGTTATATACAACTCTTCAGAGCACAGTTGCAAAAGCAGAGGAAAATCTGCATCTATTTATCTTCAGTTTTTTCTTCTTGTTAAATATCAGTTTAATATGCATTTGCCTATCCAAGTGTTAGGAAGCAACTTTTCTCTTGCTTTACATGTAGTTCATGTTTTCATTAGAATCCTTGATGTATTATTATTCTTTCTCTTTAACTAAAAATTTAATATATATTCATGAAGCCTCTGAATAATGTTGTATGTTATGTTATTTAACCTGTCTTACAAAATTTGTTTATAAAAACGATACCTACTTTTGTGGGAAGTAAACATTCTGATTCAAAATGAACATAACCCGTGGGCCTCAGGGTGATCTATATCTATGTGATATTGGCTGAATTCTTAAGGAGAATTCTGAAATTCCTAGACCTAGATGTTTTGTAAACCAAGCAGTGGACAGAAGCACTTAAAATCACAAACTGAGGACTCTGGCAACAACAAGGACAATATAGCAGAGGGGTTATAAGCACAGGCAGGCAGCTTTAGAACCAGTCTTAACTCTGTCTCAGTTTCCTTCTCTGTATAATGGGGAGATACTAATGCTTGAGATTCATTGTGATGGCTAAATGAGCCAATGTGTTTTCAAGTGCTTAGTAGAGTGCTTGGCATGTCAGTCTGATCTCGGTGGATGATCACAGAGGAAAATATACTTGAAAAAGTAGAGAATAGTATCATTAAGTGAATTTGTACTGAAAAGCACAAAAAAGATAGAAAAACAGACTCTTCTAGTATAGGCATCAATGATAGTGTCCCTTTTTTATTACAAAAAGTGCCATGCAGAACCCAGAATGACTTCATAAGCTTACTTTTAATGAACTACAGGAACAATGTTTTACTCCTTTTAGAATCATATTCTTGCCCTTTCGCTCATTTAAAAATCTGAGAAAAGCTTTGCATTCTCCAAAGAAATATGCACATTCATATCACATTTCTCAATTTTAGGGAAACCCATCTATTCTAGATTAATACTACCCAAAAACATAGAGGTTATAGGTCACACTTCATTTATCTAAATGAGGTCAGAAGGGAGAAGCTATAGCCAACTCAGGGCTCCAGTTTAGTATACCCGACCACAAAGCCAGAATCCCAGTCATTGCCATTTGCTGGATACATGCTCTGTCCCTAAGAATTCATACTGTAGAAAGGAAGACAAATAGGGAAATAAAATTACAGCATAGTGTGGCAAGAGCAATAATACGTGCATGTATGGAAGGAATGATTTCATAATGCAGGTTGGCAAGAAGGCCACAAACATCACGAAAACAACTCCCACTTCGGCTGACTTCACAAGTACAGCAGTGGCCCCAGGATGTGTCAGAATTTTGGGAGATTTTATGGATTATATGACCACACACAATATCAAAATCAAAGTCCCAGATCAGAAGTAACTCAAACAATCACCTACATCCTTGCACACCAAGTCTATCCCCCTTGTCTCTATGAGATGAAGAAGAGGCAGAGGGGGAGGGGGCTGAATGGAAACTTATTAGGAGACATACCTTCACCCTTTGTTTGATAGGTTTTATTCATCTGTAATATTCTCTAAAGACTATGTTACCCACACCAAACCTTGAGAGTCCTGAATTCTTGATTGCAAATATCCAGAGAAGGAAACAGACATGCTTGACCCCTCACACCCCATAACCTTGTTTATGGGCTCTAACTGTGTCCCAAACCTGGAAACAAGCAAGAAAGAGAAGGTACTATGGAAATACGCTGCCCATTCAGTGATGCTTGAGTGAGTATGGGAGGCAAAATTAGAGTAATTTCTCCCTTCAAGTGCATTGCTAACTCCACCAGCATTAGACCTTTACTGCTTAATATTTTCCTTTTGACACACCTAAATTCCAATTACAGCCCTATACCTGCCAGCCATGGGCAAGTTACCTAACCTCGCTGAACACTCAGTGAACAAATACTGACTGCTGATTTTATACCTGGCACGGTTTGAGTGTTTTCCATGTGGACTCAGCCCACCTTCACAACACCCTTCTGGAGAAGGAATTATTATTATTATGACCATTGGAGAGCAAAATTCAGGGGGACAAGCAACCTGCTCAGAAATCCCATTACTGAGTATATACCCAAGAAATATTATAATTTATTCTAACCATTAAGACACATGCACATGTATGTTCATCACAGCACTATTCAAAATTGCAAAGATATGGAGCCAACCTAAATGTCTTTCAATACCTAGTTTGTTGAGAGTTTTTAACATCAAGGGATGATGAATTTTATCAAAAGTCTTTTCTGTGTCTATTGAAATAATCATGCAGTTTTTGTTTTTAGTTCTGTTTATGTGGTGTATCACATTTATTGATTTGCACATGTCGAACTAACCTTGCATCCCAGGAATAAAGCCTACATGACCGTGGTGGATTAGCTTTTTGATGTGCTGCTGGATTCAGCCTGCTGTATTTGTTGAGGATTTTTGCATCAATGTTCATCAGGGATATTGGCCCAAGTTTTCTTTTTTCATTGGGTACACAGGTTTTTAAGCTCTGAAATCAGATCCTCCCTTTAATTCTGGCACCATGTAATTGTGAAACCATGAGAGAGTCATTCATCCTTTCTTAATCTCATCTCCTCATCTCTAAATAGGATATGATAATAATAGTGACCTTATAGGTTGTTGAAAGGATTAATAGGGATAAAGTCTTTTATCAAGTGCTCAGGAAATGTGAATTCTTCTTTTGTTCCCTGAGTTCCCTTCTTTGCGAGCAGAGTAGAGCTTGCCAGTAGCTGTGCTCCTTGTTGCCTCAGCTCACCTAATCTATAACCAACTTTCAAGCCCTCCTTGACCCTCAACCAAGCATCAGTGACTCCTCTTCTCTGACATACTCAAGGTTGGCAGAGTTCACGTTGCCGCTGAATCACACTTGACAGATTATTTCCCAGCTGCATCATGGGGGTTTTTGGTTTGTACAACCACATTGCAAGGGCAGTATTTTACATCTGTTCCCCAAACCTGATGCTAAACAGTAACATGCTCAATTAATATGTATAATGAGTTGAATGTATTGTATTTATCCCCTGAAAAAGTGTGCTCTTTTATGGCACCGTTACTACAAAAAGTGAAATATGAGATTTATTTTAAAAATTAGGAAAACTCTGATAACCAAAAAAGAAAGTATAAATTATCATAATTCACATCACCCTGAGATAACCACTTCTAACATTTTGTTTTAGACAATATATATGTGTGTGTGTAAGAAGCATATATAAACACATATGTGTCTCCAAATTTATATATCTAAACATATAAATCTCCAAATTTGGAGTCAGATGGTATGTTCTATTTTAACCCGCTTTTTTCACAGACTATCTTACAAACATCTTTCCAGGTCATTAAATATTCCTTATGCACAATTTTAATATGTGGCCCGGCATGTCCCACACATAAGTCATGAATACTTTAAACCCTTTCTTCTCTCATTAGCAATTAGGTAGCTTTTGTATTTTAACATTATAAACAATGCTGCAATGATACATCAGGAAGGAAACTAAATGGAATTCTGGGGTGCAGTTGGCTTCAGTCCAGGTTGTCTAACCACCTTCCAGGACAGCTGTATAACTTACACCCCAGCAGCCTGTTTCTCCACCACCACACACCATTATCAGGGTGATTGTCATCACCATCACCATCAATTTAACAGGCAGAAAGGGAGTACCCAGCTAGTGGGAGGTGAGGCCACAATTTGAATCCAAGTCATGTCTGACAGCAAAGCCATGATTTGGCCGTGTCTACCCTGCAGGGTCCGCCTGCCCATGACTTTGCTGATGAATGGCTAAAATTCACAGGCCCTAGGGAGTGAGAGTCTAGCTTGACTAGAGATGCCCATTGTGTCTCTTTGGGGCCCAGTTTTTGGTAAAGGCCAAATGTTTGCACATTTGTGTCCATTTGTGTGGAAATCTCTAAACATTGTCAGTTAAAGGAGAAAGAAACAAGCAAGAGAGGTGCTGGAAGGAAAGGGATATATAGAGTGTTCTGCCTGAAAAGAGGGTGATACACAGCAGAACTTCCCCAGCTACTGCTGTGTCCGTGCGCTCCATAACCCAGCTTTCTAGGGCGCTAGACCCCTTGAAGACAATGCTTCTTCCAGTGGGTTTAGGTGCCACCTCTCTCAGAATCACTTGGAAGTCCCCAGTTCTTAAAAATACAGATTCTTGGAACTACTTTTTACCTATAAAACTGGAATCTGGGATGGATTCTTGGTAAATATAATAGACGACCTCATCAAGTGATCAAAAAATTTGAGAACCACTGTTTAAAATCTCATCTCTAGGAAACTGCCTGAGTATCTTTGTAGAATCCAACTCTATGCTGTTAATAATGGGGCTTGTTAACATTTACTGAGTGCATGCTGAGTACCAGGCACTGCTCTAAGCACTTTTACAAATATTAAGTCAAGGAGTGTACTTGGCAATCCAGTGACATTGGTGCTAATATTATCTCCGTTTTACAGATAAGAAAACAGAAGCACAAATTACACCAGTAGGGAAGGCTACATCCATAAGGCCAGGCTCCTAGTCACTAAGTTGGAGTATTTTCTTGGATCCCTCACAAAGTGCTCCTGCAGCCAATATGCTGAAGGCAATATGCAAAGTGGTTCAGGAAACCCGCATTGTATCAGGCAAACCTGGATCTAAGTTCCTAACTCATAATGGTCATGATGGTATTAGTCAGGGCCCTTGCAGGAAACACTTGGCACATTCAATTGGGCAATTTGAGGATAAGTAATGAAGAGATTCTCTGCCAATGTGTGGGCAGAGTGCAGGGAAACCTCAAGAGGCATTCCTGAGGGCTGGTGTTGGCCACGGCTCCTTGACCACCCCAAGGCCTCCTGCCAGTGCTTCTGACTGGCCAAAGGCAACCAGAAACCAGAGGACAAAAGAGCAGGTTGAGGCAGTCCAAAGCAGGCAACCTCCCCAGGCACAGTGCAGAGGAGAAGGGGGCAAGTAGATCTGGAGGGACAAAGGACATGTTTCTTAACTTCCGAGTTTCAAGCGTGTCAAATTTAATTTAAGAATAACAATTGTACCTAAACTCCTGGACTTACTGAGTTAAGTAAATAACCTAATGCTTGTAAAATGCTGGGCACAGAGCGGGACATGTGATGAGCACAGCAGAAATGTTTGCTGCGGTTGTTATCAATTGCTCTCAAAAAAAGGGCTAACATGAAAATGGAGGACCGTACTCTATTGTTCCAGTTTTATTGCTTCCTATGTCTCACTTTATCCAAGGAATTCCCTTCTCTTTGACCCTCAGTTTCCTAGTCTGTGAGATTAACAACAACAGTAACTACTACCACTGTTACTGCTACTACGTATTCACCATTTTTATGTAACTTGATGTTGGACACTTTTGGACCTCTTATATTTGGGCGTCTCACCAAACTTCCTTCAGGGGATTATTGAAAGCAAAGCCAGTGAAACTACATCATATAATGATTGTTACTAATCACCATTCTTTCAACATTGTGGTGCTCCTCCAAATATGTGCATTGGCTTTATGAACAAACCCAGGCTCCTGTCCCCGAGGTTGCAATAGATTTCAGTTATGTTTGTTGAGGTTTCCCAGGTGATTCGGACCTACCCTACTGGAGAAGGACTGTCTTAATGGAAGACAGATAAGCTCAAGGATGTATGGAATGGGAGGCAAGGGCAGTAAGTGACAAAGTCCTGAGAGTCAACCAAGCGTTCTCCAGCACAGAACGGCAGAGGGAGCATAGTGGATGAAACATGGAAAGGGAGGCAAGGCGTCCAGGGGAGGTCTGAGTGGAGGCAGAGGAGATCATGCAGGGCCTGTGGGCCATGAAAAGGAGTTCAGATTTTACCCCGAGCACAGGATGCTCTTGGAGGGCTCTAGAAAGGAAGTGACAGATTCTGCTTTGTGTTTTAAAAGACTATTCTAGCTGCAGTGAGGAAAGTGGATTATGGGGGAGCATGAGGAGGCTGACGTGATTCCAGAAAGAAATAGTTTTGGTTTGGAGTCAGGTTGTAATAGAGAAATAGAAGTGGGCCCCTTCCGCATATATTTTGGAGGTTGGAAGACAGTGGGAATTAGGGGAATCATAGTAACCTGGGGCCCCTGCACACATGACAGTGGGGCGATGCTGCCCTCTGAAAATGCCATCTCACCAACCACGCTGGAAGCTTGGGGGCAGAGTAACTGGAACAGAAAAGGAGAAGGGTGCTGGATGCTTCCTTTTGCCCTTCCAAGTCCACTCTCCATCTTTTCCACCTTGCACTATGGTGCGGGAGGAGTTTATGTCTGGCTCCCTGTTGTCTTTGGCTAAGGGGTAGCACTGGCAGTTGTTGAGGGATGAGGAGAGTATGTTAAGGGGTTATTCCTGGGTCCTCCAAGCAGGGTCATCCCCAGTTGGCTGCATTCTTGGAAAAGAGGTTACAGCCCCATCAGCTCTCTCTCTGTCTCCCCTGGCCACCCCCTACCTCATCCCAGGAATTATTCTCTCCCTTTGCGCCCAATCACCAAAGGTAGTAACCACAAGAACCCTGACAGATGCACGCTGACAGTCCCACTAGGGCAGATCTCCCTGAGGCTCAGTGTGAGCCTTCCTAGGGAGCACTGTGATTGGGGCCACTCATGCTTCTTGGGGATGTCAGAAATAGCCATCTTACCTGTGTGTCTGCCAGGCAGAAAGTAGAACTCTTTGCTAAGGTTGATTTTTGGGTTTGTTTGTTTGTTTTGCATGTCATGAAGAGTCTTAGAATTTTAAAAAATCTATCACCCCTGCTCACTGTGATTTCAGGTCAGAGTCTGTAATGTACTATTAGGTGTTTTATTTCCCTTTTAAAGTGACAACAGTTAGGATGAACAGCTAGGTAAACAGGCATAAACCAGGAATCTGCCCTCCACTCACTGAGGAAGGACCCAGGGTATGTCATTCTACTGTGGACTAGTGAAAGATTTTTAGTAGACTGCATTTCCCACACATTAATCCATTATCTACCACATCCCAAATTTCCATATCCACATCCCAAATACCATATCCACCTTCCTGATATTTACCTCATTTCTGTAAAAAAATGACTCACTTTCTAAGTTAATTCATTGCTAAAGGAAGCTTCCTATCAGTCACAAGTAGAAAGCCAGCATTACTTGCTGTCAATAAAAGATAACCAAATAATAATAATAATCAAAAACCATACAAAAAAAAGTAGCAGAATACCACCGAAAAAAAATCATCTCACATTCTACGCTTTGAGAAATACTGTACTCAACGATGTCTACAATCTCTTCAGCTCAGGCAAGTTATACTTCTGTAAAAATAAATAACAAGATTAAGAAGGTAGAATGTCTGTAAGGCATGTGCTACCCATATCCCCTGGTTCAGTGTCTTTCAGGATGGCTGCTAAGGAGAAAGTTTGCTGGGATCAGGGATGGGGTGACACAAAGAATATCATCCTGTATTTTCAATAATTGGCCACACTTTTGAAGCATGGCATTCTGGGTTCTGTTTTTGTCTCCCAATGTCTCAGAGCATAGACTGGGCAATGGCTCACTGATGGTCATGACCCTTTTGCCCTGACGCCTTGCTAGCCCACCTTCTGAACAGCAGGCTGGGAAAGCCATCTTCAAACACTGAGGAGTGTCACCCGCAATTTATAGTCCGTTCAAGGCTTTTAGACACCATTCTGAATGCCCAAGAACTTTCTCCTCAAAATCTGCTTTCAACTATCAATATCCAATGCTATCCTATTTTTAACTCCCAGTAGATTCCAAGTATGGAGTTCAAAATACATCAGAATAGAAGTGTGTGTATGTGTGCGTGTGTGTGTGTGTGTGTGTGAGAGAGAGAGAGAGAGTGAGAGAGAGAGAGAGAGAGAGAGAGAAGCCGGCTCATCTTTCATTGAATTTGTCACTGATGTAGGAGACAAGACAGGTAACTTTGGAATCTTTGAAGCTAGAAACTAATAGTTCTTCCAGATTCCAACCTGAGAGCTGTGTCTATGTGACCATAGCTAGATTCAGATAGCACCACTAAATGTACCCTTGGAATATGTGATGGAGAGCAACAAAAAGAAAAAAAAAAAAAGGCCAAAAGTAGTGCTCTCTCACTGTAAGGAATTGACTACCTCATCTCCAAAATGTTTCTATTCCATGCCCATCCATGTATGTATACCACATCAAAATACTAGTTTTCATTTGATCCTAAAAAATTGAAACCCCTGATTTTTTTCTTCTGTAAAACTGCTTACTTCCTTTAAGACTTCCCTTCAAACAGTGACTCTGCACCTGACTCACATTAGAATCAGCTGTGGAACTTCTGGAACACAGATACCCAGAACTTACTTAGGCGAATTAAGCCCCAAATCTCTGCAGGTGAGGCCCAGGTATTTTAGTATTTTTGCAAAGCTCCCCAGGTGCTTCTAATGGACAGCCTTGACTAAGAACAAATGCTTTAGAAAAAGGATGCAAGAGAAGTCACCTTCCCTGACCATATTGCCCTTTCCTACTTGTTCTGGTAGGATCAGGTGAGCAGCAGGGTCATAGAGACACAGAGATAGCCAGATCCAAAGCAGAGACAATCTGGTAGGAAGAAGCAATAGACATTTTCCTCATTCCACAAAAGGGTAAAGGCATTTCTATGAAGTGCCAGGCACAGTTCAAGAGGGATCACGGTTTAGAGAACCAGAGAGAATGGTTGAACCCTCCAGGTCTCTGGAAATTCTACCATCTCTTGAAGACAAGCCTGCCTGATGGAAGGGTTTGGCCATGAACTACGGAGGAAGTTCTAATTAGAAGGCTCTCTTAGTCCATTTGTGTTGCTATAAAGTAATACCTGAGACTGGGTGACTTAGAAAAGAAAAGCCAGGCTTCTTGTACAGCCTGCAGAACTGTGAGCCATTTAAATAAATGCAGGCTGTACAAGAAGCATGGCACCACCATCTGCTTTTGGTGAGAGCCTCAGGCTGCTTCTACTCATGGTAGAAGGCAGAGGAGAGCCAGTGTGTACACAGAGCACATGGCAAGAGAAAAAGCAAGAGAGAGAGGGGAGGTGCCAGGCTCTTTTCAACAACCAGTTCTCTTGGGAACTAAGAGTGAGAATGACACCAGTCATTCATGAGGGATCTGCCCCCACAAGGCTCCACCACCAACACTGGGGATCAAATTTCCACATGAGAATTGTTGGGGTCAAACCATATCCAACCATGGCAAAGGCCAAAGGAGGCTTTCCTTGGTTCTTCACTAGCAAATGGCATTATTTACCAGACAGCAATAGCAGCTTGCTGAAGTTGACTAAGTATTCTCCATCCCCTTGCTCTGCACCTCTGTGCATTATAGCATTTACATTTATTGTTTAGCTGTTCACTTTGTTTTCCTCTTATAGCATAAGACCAAAGAGAACTGGGATCATGTCCCTCTTATTGATTACTTATATCCTCAGTACTTAGCCCAGTGTCTTCTTCACACTAGATGCTCAATAAATATTTGTTCAATGAATGAATTTAATAATAATTTATTCTCATTGTATTGAGGTGTATGTTTATCATCTATTAAGGACAAGTGATACTAGATTTCTGTTTACAGTAGAGATAGTCCGCTTTTTAAATGAGTTAGTATAAGGAAAAAGGAAAATCCATTTAAGGTAAAATATTAAGTAAATAGAAGCATAAGTGGTGCACAGATGTGACATCACTCATGGGAATGATAAGTGAATGACTGACATTTGGGAAACACCAGTCTAGGAAGCAGGTCTGGAAACAAGGATCAAAGAACAAGCCTGGAAATGAAATAAGGGGAATACTACCTAGTCTAAATCAGGATGCTGGTTGAGGTACGATTCAACTAGCACTTACTGAGCATTACCTATGTGGTCAGAGCTCAGTGATGGTGAGTGGGATTTGGAATTCAAGCCCATCTTCAAAGCGTTCAAGGTGAGATATCCATGGGCACCACAATAGTAGAAATCAAAATATATAAAGCTCCAAATAGGCCAGAGAAGAGCAGTGTTTGTTTACCCAGAGAAAATCAGGAAATCCTTCCAAGAAGAGAATTTTGAGTAGAGCTCTGAAGAACAGGGACGATTTGAATAGGCAAAAATGGTGCACAAGGCAAAGACTGAGGGACAGCCGGAACAGACCCAGGCAGAATAGTAGCAGAAACTAATTTAGAGAAATGATCACAGGACATTCTGAAAGGAATGTATAGGCTTCAGTTGAAAAATTGTGTAACACTTTCTCTTTGCCTGCTTATTCCCAAGGCACCATCCCAAAGGCATTTCTGATGATAGTGACCATGTCCTCATAGAGAGGAGCTCCTAGGAGGCATCTCTGCTTCCAAATTACCAACCACAGTCTTCCCTTTCCTTTCCATTAAAAAAGAAAAATCAGAAAGCGCTGTCCTGTCATTCCCATTATAAATATGCAAGCAGCAATCAGTAGCTGCCCTAATTTGCATTAACGGGATGCCTATCCTTGAGAAAACCCCTGAAAAATGGTGACATTGCTTTGCCAGAACCCTGAGCAGCTCTGCAGACAGAGAACTGCCCTCCATCAGCACCAGAAATCCAAATAAATCTACCCTTAGAACTATCAAGAGTCCAGCCCAAGCAAAAAAAGGCTCTTTCCCCATTCATCTATTTCAAGAGGGACAGTTATCCTTGAAAAGATTTCCCCTGATAGCCAAACGCATAAGCCTCCCTGTTTCCCCTTCCCCTGCTGTTTGAGCCCAGCAACCCCCTGTTGGTTAATGAATGTCCTTTGCATGGCTTTATCCTGTTATTTTTCAATACTGTGCCCCCACGTGTCAAGCTCATAACTTCAGTGTTCATTTTTTAAAGTTGGTGTGATGTAGTGTGGCACTTTATCTTCCCAATGTACACCAGAGTTAACATTCTACTTAATTTTATCAAAGGTCTTTGTTTTGAGTTACAGCATGGAACAGAATATTCTAGGGAGGTCTTGATTATATTAAATAATGCGTAGAGAAATGAACCTCTCTTCCCAGTGGTTCCAAAACTCCTGCTGGTCTCTCACCTCCTTCCCACATGTTCTTATCTGATTTTGAGAAAAAATCCCACTTGGAAGATAACTACAGGAGATAAATGACCTCTCTCTTTTCTTTCTTTCTCGGAATCAAAAAGCAATCCATGAAGTGTGTCTCCCTCTTGATCATCCCTCGTCATTAACATCTCATTTTAAACCAAAATGTGTTTCACAGAATGTTGATGACTATTATGCAACCTCAATTGGGGGTCAAATAAACTTTAGGGAATACTGAGTTAAGCAAAGTTAAGCAGGTATCTTTACTGAGGTCATGTCCAAGCTTTTAATAAGTAACTCTGCACTGCTAATATTCAAGAGGGCCATGTAATATGCAAAAATTGCAGATTTACTGTTTTTCCATGAAACTCTTTTTTGATTCAGCATCTTAAGAGACTAGAGTTAAACTAGCAAAAAGCAGCCTATCTCTGGCTGCAACTGACATTCATATGTCGCCCTGAAATTGCAACTCCCAGGGCAGTTACCATTGTTGTCTGAAAAAACCACTAGGTTTCTAACACTAACACTTATTGTGTGAGTCAGGGTTTATTCATACTTACTATTCTTCCAGTTTGTATGTAAGAAGAAGCTTTTTTTTTTTTTTTAACTTGTACATATAGGAAAACTGAGGCCAGGGTTTTATCTTTACTTAATTCTGACAACAAGAAATCACCTTTGCCCACCAACATATAAGCACCACTCAGCACTGAGGGAGTACTATGCAATCTTCCTCATCACATTTTGACCAGTGACCCCCACAGAGAGAGGGCTGCCCAGGGTTTGGTGAACTCTCTTTCCTCTAGAACTGAAATATATGATGTCCTCATCCTTTGAATGACTGGAGGTATCAATCATACTCCCTCCAATAATTTGAGAAATAAGTGATCCACAGAATTGACACCCAAAAGAAACCAAAATATCCATGTTGTTAAAGGTAAAGCTGGATTAAAGAACCCACGGACCTCCTGTTTACAGCTATCCCCAGTGAAACTGACCCCCCTGCCCACAGTGGGTGATACAAAGTTTGATCACTAGCTTGCCTGACTCTAGGGTCTGTGTATTATTTTTCTGCCGCATTTATACACACACGGAAGGAATACAGTCATTCTTCAGTATCCATGGGGGGATCCCTAGGGAAACCAAAATCCTCGAATGCTCAAGTCCCTAGCATAAAATGGAGTAGTATTTGCATATAGCCTACACATATCCTCTCATAACCTTTAAATCATCTCTAGATTACTTATAATACTGAATACAATGTAGATGCTATGTAAACAGCTGTTATCATGTATTGGGTTTTTTATTTGTGTTATTTTTATTGTGGTATTGTTATTTTTAAATTTGGGGGGAGGTTCTGAATATTTTCAATTTGTAGTTGGTTGAATCTGCAGATGTGGAGCCCAGGTATAGGGAGGTCTGAGTGTACTAAAATGTTTGTTGGAACTAAGTGAAATTCACAGAGATTCTGTGGCTTCTCCGTGCTCCATACCACAGAAGCTAAATGATCCTAGAATGTGACAGTTGAACTGAAAAGTTAAGAGATAGGCAAATTCCAACTGGACTGTAATTGAAATCCATAGAAGTTGATGCCTTGACAGATAGGAAGAATATAAAAGATAATTCAAAAGAGAATATATCAGTAAATGGATTTAAGTAATAACAAAAGAATTAAGTAAAGATTTAAACTCAAGGGATTGGATTTTGGAAGCCAACTGTCCCTAAAGGACATGAACTAGGAGGCCCCTGTTGGCACAGAACAGCCTGGACCTAAGACAAGTGGCTCCTGTACATCTGAAGCTCCCAATTTAGGTACCTAACACACTCAGACAAAAAGGATACAATACGTTCGGGAGACACCCATCCACAATTAGTTGGTGGTGGGGGTGAGGGGATGTGGGAAGGGTAAACCCCTAACTTGACTTTCCCACCGTGGCATAGTGCATTGCTCCTGGTCCAGCAGCTAGCAGGAAGGGGCACTTCAGCAAAGTTGTTGGGCTGCTGCTCCCTACCCCTGCACCCCGACTCCCATACCCATGAGGGCCAGTGAGTATTCCCATGACCAAGGGAGGATATTAAATAACAACTAAAAACACCCTAGGAGATATGAGACCGGAAGGAAATAAAGGAAGAGGAAAAAAAAAAAAAACTCTTTTCCTGCTTTTTGAACAAAGAACTCCCGTATTGTTATTTTTCACTGGGCCCAGCAAATTATGCAGCCCATTCTGCCTTTTTTTTGTAGGGTGAGAGGACGCACCTAACCTACCAGTCATGGCCGGCTGTGTTAGCCAGGGTGGACACTGCTCCTGGGTGGCCCATGGTGTTTCCCAGCCTTTGACTAGGGAGTTGTGTTCATGTGGAAGGAGATGTAGGAGCACTCCCTAAAGTCTCCAATCTATCTTCACTGGAAGGTTCTCTTCTATATGTTGAGGAATAGTAATACCAACCTCTCAGGATTGTTAACAGAATTGCTGTGATCACTAATTTGGAATAATGTAAGTAAAAACACTCAGCAAAGTAGCAGATGGGAAGCATGCATTCCATTAATAGTAGCTATATTGCGAGGTCTTCTAGGGGTTCTTCTCAAGTTTTCCTGCACATCCACATCTCACAGGAACTTGGTTTAGTGCAGATTCTCATTCAGAAGCTCTGGGGTGGGCACTGATGGTCTGTGACCTTGTGCTCCTGGTCTCAGGACCATACTTTGAAAAGCCAGCCTCTCAGAGATACAAAACAAACACAACTGTCTCCACTTTTAAGGAGCTATGGAGAGAAACAAGTTTTATGGGGAGAAACTAGACATGTAGTCAGCTAGCTAAATGGCAAAGCAGAGTGTCAGTATAAACAAATTGCCTTGAAAGAGACAGCTATTCTCTCATTCTCATTCACCCAGGCTTTGTGGGGGAGTTTTCATTTGAGCTGAATTTGAATGATGAGTAGACTTTGAGTGGGTTCTGACTCCTGGGCTCTAGTCCTGGCTGTGCCAGCAGGGAAACATTCATGGAAGAGGGAAACGTGGGAAATTAAGGAGATGCTGAAAGCCCTACAGAGCCCAAAGCTTAAGGTGTGGTGAAAAGGAGGAGGCAGGCAGATAGTGGACCATGAAACTGGAAGACTGTCACAAGTATCAACAGAACACAGTCTAGGATAGTGTTATGCAAATGTATTAGTATGCTAGGGCTGTCATAACAAAGTGTCACAAACTGGGTCGTTTAAAACAACTGAAGTTTATTGTCTCATAATTCTGAAAGCTACAAGTCTGAAATCAAGGTAACAGCAGGGCTCTGCTCCCTCTAAAACTTATAGGGGAATCATTCCTTGCTTCTTCCTGGTTTTTGGTGGTCTTCCAGCAATCTCTGATGTTCCTTAGCTTGCAACTCCATCACTCCAAGCTCTGCCTCTGCTATCACATCATACTCCCCCTGTGTGTCCATTTGCATACCTGTATTCTTACATCTGTCACATTAGGTTAGAGGTCCACCCTACTCCAGTATCACCTCATCTAAGCTAGTTACATCTGCAATGACCCCGTTTCCATATAAGGTCACATTCTTAAGTTTTGAGGGTCTAGACTTCAACAAAACTTTTTTGGCAGATGTAATTCAGTCTACAACAGCAAATATGTTTGCACTCATTGGGCCCAAGTAATCATCTCTGCTCTATCAGATAAACTTCAAAAGTGGCCTCTGCCTAGTGAGCCCTGGGAACAAATGAGGATCCAGAGACCCTCTGCCTTTTCCATATTTACTTCCTCTCAAATAAACAAAGATCTTTAGAACATCCTGGGCTTCACTGAACCTAGCCATAAACTTAGGACACTGGTGTTGGGGAAATGAGAGTAGCATTAGAAATCCCACTGAAATTTTCTCTCCATCTACCTACTTCTATAGGAAGGTTATGTCATTCCCAAAGAGCTTCTGGGACTGTAAGTCCACCAGGTTGCTCCCTAATGCATTCATTCACATAGCAGGATTCAATAAAATAATAACTTATAATATCTTTCTCCCCAGATTTTATGAGAAATAGTGGCCTTCCATTCTTTCCCTTTGTTCTTGCTCAATAGAAGATGAATGTAAACACTGTCCATCATGTGAATTGTGTAGGCAAATGGAAAGGAGAATTGGCTAATTATTCAATCAAATTAAACCATCCTCTTTGAAAAACTGGAACTTTAAAAAATTAAGTGGCCTTCCCTCTTTCAATCATATGTTCCCTAAGTTCCATAGTGAAGGCACCGTCACCTAGCTACACGACATTTTATGTTCCAAATAAATGGAACATAATGTCTTAGAGGTTATCAGCATGAAAGAAGCATTTCACACTAAACCCCTGCAAGTATTGTCATGAGCAATAATAAGTTTTTCAAGCTCACTCTGTCTGACTGACTGTCCACCCCAGATTAATTCAGAGCATCCTTTCTCTGCTAAAATAAAGAAGAAAGTTGGCTGCACTGTGTGGGCAGGAGAAGGGATGGTGTGGAAATAAAAGAACATAAAATGAGTATCTGTATCTGTTTTCAAGGCAGCTGAGAACAAGCTGCAGGCTTCTGTCCTTGCTGTTGTCTCCTTCTAGAGAAAATAAGCCCAAGCAGCTTGTTTAAGTGGGTAGTTAATTTTAAACCAGATTTAAAGACTGCTAAGAAACACACTGGCCCCAATCCAGGCCATGGTCAGTTGTTGCTAAATCCCACTGACGTCCATAAGACGCAAACAATAGGTCCCAAGCGCTTAGGCACAGACCTGCAAGGTTTTACATCCGATGTCCTCAGTCTTGTCCTAAGCAATTTAGTCCATTGCCCAATGAAATTGCAATACACCATGCTAAGATAAAATTAAGCTATCCTCTACAGGTCAGGATTAATTTTGCAAACTCCATTTCCTGGAGATAATTGGTCACTGGGTACTTATAAGAGGATTAGTCCACTTGAAGTTTTATCTCCTCCCCTGAAATCTTCCCCAATCCTTCCAGCATTGAATTAATCTCTCGCCTTTGTGTTCCCATTGCACTTGACCTATACCTCAATTACAGCACTTAGCACAGTCTCTCTGGCATTACCGTTATTTCTGTGATCTTATCTCCCTTACTAGACTGCAGGTTCTTTAAGGAGCAAGACTCTGCCCTAGTAATTTTTGTGTTTCTAACATCTGGGACAGAGTATGGTATGTCTTGAATAGACATTTATTGAAGAACTGAAGGATGGAAATGAAAAAAGAATTTAATGGTTACCTCTATCATGATCAAATGTCACTATCTCCTTTTACACAAGGTCTCAATCAAATCCCTTGGAAGAGAGTTCTGGAATACTTAAGAGATTCTGGAATTTAGAAGGAAGAGAAGAATTTCAAGGAAGGGAATGTAGGAGTGAGCTTTTTGGGAGATTAAAGAAGCAACAAAAACGTGCATATAGAAAACTTATTTTAATTAGTCCTTTTTGTTTTAAAGATTCTGAAAATTAGCAGGGATAGAGATAGATTTTGTATCACCAAGAGTCCTAAGGTTACAAGTAACAGAATTACCTTGGGGTAGTAAAAGCAGAGTAGGGATTTATTGTAAACATTTGAAGACATTCACATAATGAAAGGGAAGACTGAAAACTGTCCTCCAAAACATACAGGAAGCAAAGCAGTTCAAGGTACATGTACAGTGGAAACTAATAAATGACTTCAATTTGTAGTTCAACTCACGCACTGTTATAGGCATGATTCAACTCAACCAGCCGTGCTATTCAAGGTTCAAAATCTAGAAAAAGAGCCTTGTTGGTCTGAGTTTGGTCATATCCCCATCCCTTGGCTATCAAATAGTCCCTTCCATAAAAGAAATGCAGTCTCTCCAAGAGATGTGATTTCCCAAAAGGAAATCAAGGTGCCATTAACAAAAGAAGAGAGATTAAGTGTTTTGGCAACTAGAGCATTGATAATGTTGCCACTGCCGATGACAGTATTCCCTTGGAAAATATCCAAATTAGAAAACTACTTTAAGGACCAGAACACTCTTATAGCTAATAGGAAATATGAGATCCTAGAAAACTTGTATTTAAATAGATCCGACTTGAAGTTCAAATACAACACATTTAGACAAATATTATCAATAAGCTTGTCCACTATTGATGTTGCCCATGTATGTTAAGGCTTTATTACCTTGTTAAATTGCTTAGAAAGCCATGTTTTTTAATAGAAAAAAAAGACCAAATAAACCCTGGAAGAAGTCATCAAATAATGGCTAAATCTGAAATTAGAGTTGATGAGAACATTAAGGTAATTGAATTTCTGTCAACACTTTTGTGCTTTGTGCTTTCTCATGTAGGTACAGAACCAAGTTATAGCTAGAAGGAAAAATGAATAAACTGGGTTTGTTTAGTGAAATTCTAGAAGTTCTAGAAATTACATTATTGCTCATTTTTAGTATCTCACTTTAATAATTAACACATGAAAGTGGCATTTTGTCAGCAGGTATTTATTGTACCTCTCTTACGAATGCTAGTCATTTAAGGTTTTTAAGTGCTTCTGTGTATTAGATACTCTGCTAAGACCTTTACATACATTTCTCATGTAAAATTTATAAGAACCTGTCAGTCCAGGTAGTGTTGCTATAACAAAATAGCTGAGACTGAGTAGGTTATCAAGAAAAGAGGTTTATTTGGCTTACAGTTCTATTAGGTAGAAAATGCAAGATTGGACATTTGCATTTGGTGAGGGCCTCAGGCTGTTCCAGCTCATGTTTGAAAGCAGAGGGGGACCACTGTGTATGATGAGGTCACAGGGTGAGAAAGATGCAAAAGTTGGGGGATGTCAGGCTCTTTTTAACAACCAGCTCTCATGGGAACTAATAGAGTGAGAACTCACTCAACCCCGCTCTCTCCAGGGTGAGAAAATGAGTAATCTATTCATAAGTAATCCACCCCCATAACCCGAGCACCTTCCACCAGGCCCACCTCCCAACATTGCCACATTGGGTATCAAATTACAATATGAAGGTGGAGGGGACAAACAGCCAATCATATCAGAACCCAGTGAAAGTAGTTACTGTCAGTATTAGGAAACTAGGGATCAAACAAATTAAGTAACTTGCCCATGGTTCCACAACTGACAAGTAGCAGAACTAAAGTAAAGAAAATAATTGCATGGAAAATAAATACACTCTGCATGCATGCCTACATACAATTACAGATGTGGTTAACTACTTTAGAAATTATTTTCTGAAGTACTTAACTTACTTATCCTTACAAAGAACAATTCCTCAATAAATATATATTAATGGCAGGAATTTATATTGTGATACTAAAAATATGACTTCCAAGAAATTTTTTCTGGATAGGAATAAAGATCATCAGCATAAAAGGTCTTTTGATACAGACTACAATAACCTGTGATTCCTTCTACTGACTCTGAAAATGGTTTTCAGTTGTTTTAGTAGGACTAAATACAGAAGAAAAAAGAATTGATTAATATTTTTTACCCTTGTGTCTATTTGCCCCTGGAAAAGCTTATTAATAGAGATGGTGGAATGTATTTCTCTAACATTAAATAAAATCTAGGTAATCAAGACAGCATAGTATTGGCATAAGGATAGACATATAGACCAATGGAGAACTGGGAGTCCATAAATGAAACTTTACACTTATAATCAAATGATTTTTGACAAGAGTACAAGGCACATTAATGGAGAAAAAATGGTCTTTTCAACAAATGGTGCTGAGACAACTGAATATTCACATGCAAAAAAAAAAAGAAATTGAAGTTGGAGCCCTACCTCCTACCATTTACAAATATTAAACTCATAATGGAACATAGACAATGTAAGAGCTAAAACTACAAAACACTTAGAAGAAAATATAGGAGTAAATTTTTATGACCTTGGGCTAGGCAATCGTTTCTTAGATATGGCATCAAAGGTATAAACAACCACAAAAAAAAAAAATAGATAAACTGGATTTCATCACACATTTTAAAAACATTTGTATTTTAAAGGACTCTATCAGCCAGGTATGGTAGTTCATGCCTGTAGCCCCAGCACTTTGGGAGGCTGAGATGGGAGAATCATTTGAGGCCAAAAATTCAAGACCAGTTTGCTCAACATAAGGAAACCCTCATCTCTCCAAAAATAAAATAAACATTTTAAAAATTTAAGGAATAAAAAAACCTTTTACAAAGTAATTCATCAAGAAACTGAATAAACCATCTACAGAATGGAAGACAAATTATGCAAATAATAAATCCAAAAGGGAACTTATATCCAGAATATATGAAGAATTCTTATAACTTAACAATAAAAAGACAACCAGCTTTAAAATGGGCAAAGGATTTGAGTAGACATTCATCTAAGAAGATATACAAATAGCCAAAAAGCACATTAAAAGGTGCTCAACATCATTACTCATTAGGGAAATGCAAATAAAAATTATAAGTAGGTACTATTTCAGCCTCCGTGAGATGGTTAAAATAAAAAAGACAGACAACAACAAGTATTGACAAGGATGTGGAAAAATTGGATTTCTCTTACATTGCTAGTGGGATTGTAAAATTGTAAAAGCACTTTGGAAAACAGTTTGCCAGTTCCTTCAAATGTTAAACATATGATTATGTTACCACTAAACAGTATCATCTAGCAATTCCACTCCTAAGTATATCAGCTATGAGAAATGAAAATATATGTCCACACAAAAACCCGTACGTGAATGTTCCTAGCAGCTTATTTATAATAGCTCAAAATGGAAATAACTCAAATATCTACCAATTGATGAATGAATTTTTTAAAGGTGATATGCCTATACAATGGAATACTATTTAGCAATATAAAAGGGACGAAATACTGTTACATGCAACAACATAAAACATCAAAACATCACGCTAAGTAAAAGATGCCAGTCTGTTTCTATAAAATTTTCAGAATATGCAAATACATAGAAACAAAGTAAATGAGAGTTTCCAGGGCTGAGGGATGAATGAATGGGGTGCGACTGCTAATAGGTATGAGGTTTCTTTTTGAGGAAATGAAAATGTTCTGAAATTAGAGAGTATGTAGGTTACTCTGTAAATATACTAAAACTCTGTGAATACATTAAACTCTGAATGTATCATAGCTCACTGAAACGTGCACTTTAAAAGGGTGAATATGTTAACTATATCTCAATAAAGCTGTTACTTAAAAAAAAAATTAGGGTCAGTCATCCTTTCTCTGAGATGGTAAACTTGTAAAATGACTTGTACCTCCCCACACTTGCCATTTTCAGACTCTTTTTATAAAAACTATGTACACAGTCTATCCTTTGTTTACAAACTTCTACCCACTTTCTCGTCTCACTTTGACCCCTTTCCTGCCCTGCAAATTTCTTATTCTTCCTTCGTGAGTTGGCTCAAATTTTATCTCTACTAGAAAATCTCTCTCAATCCTTAGTTCAACACTGAACTGCATTTATCTGAAGGTCCAGCTGAACCGTACAGACATCTTTATTCTGGCATAAATCATACTCCATGGTAATCTTCTGTTTATGTGTCAGTCTTTCATTAGTGTATAAGCTTCTTGAAGCATTTGTCTTTGTGTGTTGAGGTCTGGCACAATGCCTGGCACCTGGTGGCAATTAGAAATGTTTACTGAAGAAATGAATGAATGAATGAATGCTTAAAGGCAGAAAAATGAATAAAAGAGTACCTTCTAGTTGAAAGATTCTATGGTGTCAGGATATATTCTAATCACAGAAAGTGTCTTAGAGTTCAGCCTTAAATACTTTCATATGTTGAATTCAAATTATCTGTGGAAATCCATGCTACAATGAATAAATATTTGCCTTCTAAATGTGAGCTTTTAAGTCAGTCCTCAAGCGACCCAGGGTAAGCTGAGCTTCCTAAGAAGAACAAGAAATTCTTCTTGCTCTGTGGAATATTCTTGTACAACTAACCATCTAGATTACAGGATCCTAAAACTTTTCTTTGGAACATCTAGCCTTGGTTGTCAATAAACCTGAGAAATTTAAGAGTTGAATCATGAATCTATTGCCATAGGACATACAGCCTCTGGTGGATAAATTTAACCCAGATTACTGTCTTTCCAAGACAATATTTCCTTGCCCTACTACTTAAGCACACTGTGGTTTGAAACATTTGAATGGGATTATCACACAGACAAAAAGGATTAATAATTTACAATGACAGTTGATCATGAAGCTTTTTTGATGCACAAATCCAAATATTTAAGCAGCTGATGGCATCCTAGAGATAAGAAACCACTGTAAGTAAACAAACAAACAAACAAACAAAAACCTGAACAATTGCCTTCACAGAGCTTACATTATAGCAGAAGAGATATGTGGGAAAATAATTCCAAGCAGAGAGAATAACTAGTGTGATGGTGAGAACAGGTTTGGTGAATGGAAGGAGGCCAAAGTGCTGAGGCATAGTGAACATTACACAGCAGTTGATAGTAATTAATATTATTCCCTGCGGAGCCAGAACTGTTGGTCACAATTCTTCCTCCGCTTCCTCCAACTAGTATTTTGCAAAGCCAGCTTTGCCATGATCCCATAAAAACAGTATATTTCTCTGTCCCATTGATTTTGGGCTTGGTAGGTGACTTGTTTTGATTAATAGAAAGTGGGCAGAAGTGATAGGATGTCATTTCCCATGTGAAGCCTTAATAAGCATTGCATGTTTCTGCTTGCCATCCTGTGCCCCCAGCATCAGCAAGAGTAGGCTTCCTCCATGTGGAGGGACCCCTCTTCATCCTGAGTCCTAGAATGAACATGCATGAAGCAGAGCCACTTCAACTAACCCATAAATATAAGAGCAAGAATAGATGGTGGTGGTTTTGAACCACTGAGTTTGGAGGTGGCTAGTTACACTGCATTATCATGGCAATAGTTAACTGATATAATCTTCAATATGAATATCACACATTATTAATATATATTTCTATGTCTTACTTTTTTAATATGATTTTATTATTTATATAGTCTATAGTAACCAAATCATCCCTGGGAATGATAAAAACAAACAGGAGCCTACCTAACTGTATTTGGAAGAAATAAGCCTCATTTAACTAGATTTCCTGATTTGCTCTCATCATTTGTTTAGTTTCAGGGAAGCAAAGGCGCTTTCTGTCTTCCCTTCTTCTGCTTTCACCTCTGCACCAGGACATCTGTTGTTTCAGTTTCAGTTTGAAGGTTTTGCATCCCTGAAAAAAATACACAACTTTGTAGCTTACAGTTTATATTTTGGCATCTGTGTGTGTTAGTATTAGTCATTCAATAGATGGCTGATTCCACAACAAAGTAGAATCCATGAAGGGAGGTGTGAAGTTATTTTTATAAATACACCCAATTTTTGGCGCATTTTCACAAGTTTTAGTTCCTGGGCTCGAGTTTCCAAAGGAAGTTGAGGTTTTTATGCACATGTGTCCCAAACTTGAACCTAATAGGAATGCAAATAGAAAACTAATCTCATCAGACATATCGTAGAACTTCCTTCTCTGGTATCTAAATACTAAAAATGTCCTCAAAACATCAGTTATCTGGTAAGTAGTTATTAAATGTCGGTCCTCAAAACATGCCAAGCAATATAGAGCTACAAAAGAAGGGTATGGTCCTTGCCCACAGTGAAAATATCCTGAGTAACAACTTTAAAAATGGAAACTGCTCTGAGCTATCTTAATTCGGGTTTCCCTAAGGCAGACCTTAAAACAAAGACCTAGGCACAAGGAGCTTATATAGGAGGTGATTTCAGAAAGCACGGGAAGGACGTGGGGTAAGCAAGACAGAGAAGGGAGCAAGCCAGGAAAATTTGCATTAATGAGCAGGTTGTCACTGTGGGCAACTGGGACTCAGTCCTGCTGGGATCCTCTGAGAAACCGTATGGAACACACCCAAGAATCCCCACACAGAGGGCAGAGAGGCTGGGCCATCTACCCACTGACTTCCACCCTCCAGTGTTTTAGGGCTGAATCCAAAAACATTAACTCTCCCACACTTCCAGTTGTGCCTGCTTGCAGCGTAGTAAATTTGCTTGGGTAGAGGAAGGCCCTCAAACAGAAAAAAGAGCTTAATGTAGGAGGCATATCAACATCTACAGGAGCTACCACTTGTGTCTGCTAGAGGAGTACAGCTATTTATTTCATCAGTTATAATAATAGTATTTATTAAACACTTACTATGTGCCAGGCACGGTGCTAAGCTTTTTACAGACACCCTATTATTTATCCCTTATGAAGTAGGTCATGTTATAATCATCTTCTATAGACAAAGAAATTAAGAAATTAGCTCAGGTGACACAGCGAGGAAGTGATGGAGATTTTAACATGGGTAGTCGGACCATACAGCCATGGTCTAGGCAACACTTTACTACTGAAGGGGCAAGGTGCAGAAAACAGGGTTCTCAAAGTTGGAGGAAATAATGAATCATACAATCCTCAGGGAAGGCTTCGTGGAGGAAATATACTTGAGTAGTAGTTTAAGATTGATAAAGTGGAGAGGTGTAGAAAAAGAAACGAGCCTCTGCGTGTCAAGGAAGGAAAAAGAGGGAGGTGGAAATGGTTGTAACATAATGGGCATGACTTCAAATAAAATGTCCACATCAGGACACACACAGACTTGGCCCTTGCTATGCAGTAAGGCATATAGAATATTGTGTGTAACTCTATGTTCACTGGACAATTATGTATTGGGCATCTACTTCATACTTGGCAAGGGAGACACGGAGATTTTTTTTAAAAGACCCAGACATGCAGGGCCCGGTGGCTCACGCCTGTAATCCCAGCACTTTGGGAGGCCGAGGAGAGCAGATCACGAGACCAGGAGATCGAGACCATCCTGGCTAACACGGTGAAACCCCGTCTCTACTAAAAATACAAAAAAAATTAGCCGGGCTTGGTGTCGGGCGCCTACAGTCCCAGCTACTCGGGAGGCTGAGACTGGAGAACAGCGTGAACCCGGGAGGCAGAGCTTGCGGTGAACCGAGATCGCGCCGCTGCACTCCAGCCTGGGCGACAGAGCAGCGAGACTCCATCTCAAAATAATAAATAAATAAATAAATAATAAAAGACCCAGACATGATTTGCTAGAGGAGAGACACATACAGAAGACATGTGTTATTTCTGTTTTTAGTACTGAACCCTTCCTTTTAATGAAGAACCCATTCAGTGAGGTTCATTTGAAATTTCACCTCCTATCACTCCTACACACACATACACACAACCGCCACCCACACACATACACACAGTACCTGACTGCAGACTGGCCAATTAGTACATCTATTTCCCTGGCCTTGGTGATTGTTTTTGAGATGAACATGTGACCTAATTTGAATTTTTCTCTTGGAGCTTGGGGAGCGACGGCTTCTGCTAGTCAGGACTGCTGAGCTGGTAAGCTGTGGATGTCAGGCTTCCATTTTGCCCACCACAGAGAGAAAGAATAAAACCAAGCAGAGGCAGGCAGCTTTAAGGAAGGGACAGCCAGTGTATTGCCAATTCTCTTTTTTTTTTTTTTTCCTCTTGGACTGAGTCTTGACAATAAACAAGAGACGCATCTTACCTTAAATTTCTCAGAAGATATTCCTCATGGTAGAAGGGAGTTTGATTAGGTAACCAAATTTTATTTTCTTAACATGGCTTCTTTAAGACTCAACCAACCACAGGTTCAGAATTACAATCTATTGGCCTTAGTCATTCTGCAGGACACCAAAATGCGCCAGTTTTTTCTATTGACCTGAGTTATCACAGGCCCTCAGACCCACTGCATAGTAGTGGGAATACGGGAATAGTTACATAGATTTAAGATGGAAATCTTAACTTAGGGTGAATTTTTTCTTAATTAAAGGAGCCAACCTATTGAGTACTAAATCCTGCTAATTATAATCCTCCTTTTATAAAAGTATTTATCTTCCCACTCGCTTGCTTAGTCTTCTTTAGTTCAGGTTCCTTGGCTTGAAATCCAGACTATGAATATTGGCATAGGCTGCCCACATGTGAAATTTATTTCACAAGGTTTAGGAGCCCAGAGAAGCTAAACATAGAAAATGCAAAACTAAAATTAATTTCAGAAAAGAATGCTTTTCAATCATGCAATATCCAGTGTCCTGATATAGAACAACTGTCTTCTCAAGAGGGCACTTGGGATGAAAATAACAAGCTAAAAAAGTGGTACGAGGTAGCAGCAAAAAGAGAGGAAAGACAGAGAAGAAATGGATTTTATCAAACTTTGAGGTGCCAGTGGGTATTTCTACAGCTGATGCTTATTCAAAATAAAAGTTATATGAGCCATTATTTTATCTGAGATGCTCCAGTCACTCATAAAGAAGCCAGGTGAAAGTCAACTGAATCAATAAAAAATTTTGAGCACCAAATGTGCCAGTCACTGTGCTAGGTGCTGGAGACACAATAAGAAACTAGAATCTCTTTCTCTCTCTTTATCCCCGTGTTTTCTTCTGTATTGGCCTCATTATCCTGGCATAGAATTGAGTATACATGCCTTAGATCCTCAAGCCCAGTGGATAAAACATGATAACTGATCAGATCTAGTTCTGAGGTTCAAATCTGAAAAGCAAGAAACTGTTCAGAAAATAAACAATACATACCAGGTAAGCAAAAACATCAGATGCCCACTTCATGGGAGATACTAAGATAAGTAACATTGCTTGCAAATTTCATGTTGCAAATTCTCTATATTTCAGCCTCAGTCTCTGACTCCCCTTTAGGAATGAGATAAAGGATGGAGAGGTAATGTTTATACTGGGTAATCACCCCAGTGGGCCATCTAAATCTGACCTCTATTTTCCTTCCTCTAGCCTGAGAAACCTGGAGAATTAAAATGGTCAAAGACCAAGGAGCATTTATAACTTGAGAAGATAGGGCTCCTTTCTGAATCAGGCATGGACAATCAGTTGAATAGAGAATATCCAGGCAGTTTTAGTTTGGATAAAAGAGCATTTTATTCAGTACTTGCTAAGGACAGAGAGCACCTGCCATATACTCTTTGAATGGTGATGACAATAAAAACTATTGCTTAGTGTGGTGACTTGCATGTAGTAGATACTCAGTAAATACCTGCTGAGTGAAAAGAAATACCTGTGTAAAATGGTGAATCAGGCCATCCATCCCATATTACCTGAATTACCAAAAGTGGGCTTAGGTAAAATGAGGTAATTTGAGGGAAGTCAAAATTTATCATCTAGATGAGCAGTTCTCAAATGTGAGGTCTCAAGACCCCTCCATATTTTTAAATGATTAAGGACCACAAAGAGCTTTTTATTTCTTAGATTATATCCATAGATATCTATCATATTGGAAATCATAACTGATAAATTTATAAAATATAAAAATATGCAAATGCATATTCCATGAACTGTCAGAACAATAGCTGCTTCTTACATCATACAGCTTCTGTAAAACTCCACTATATACTTGTAAGAAAGTGAGAGTGAAAGTGACAAACAACATCTTAGTGTTATCATGAAAATAATTTTGATCTGATGGATCCCTTGAAAGAGTTTTAGACATTCCAAACTACAGTTTGAGGATCTCGGATTTGGAGTTGTCAGAAGCATTAAGAATTTCTAGGAAGTCAAACAAAATTATTGAATATTAAATTACTTGTAAGACTTACTTGTAGCATATAGTCACATGATTTAGACATTTTTAATTATCAGGAGAGGAAGTTTAGTTTAGATTCTGTTCTATTTAAATATTCTGCTAATCAAGAGGAAAAATATCAATAGAAGATAGATCTTAATCTGTAAGTGAAAGTAGTTGCTTGCTGTTTCGGTTATTTTGTTTTTGTTTTTGGGCCCTTTCCAATAATTAAATACCATTTTCTTTTGTAAAGACTTTTTTGACCCTCCTATGACTAGATTGGTGTCATTGACCTCATTAAAAGTCCAGTCTTTCCAATCAAACCCTTGCTAGACTTTGTATAAAACTGCATTTCATTGAAAAAGTGTCCAAATTGGGGTAATTTATTTGGAGAAAGAAGTTCAGGACACTGGCTTGGATAAGCAGGAGGTAGCCCTTGTCCTCTACCCTTCCTCAATGCCCTAGACACTGCACTTGACTTATTGCTCTGCACTCTGCAGAATGTACTTCACTAAACATTGCCTTCCCCTATGAAGCTGGCCATGGACAATATGGGGGTTAATCCAAAGACCTTGGGAATAAGGTGGGTGGAGGGGTGTGTTCTAGTGAGAGAAAGAAGCAAGTGGGCATGATGATAGCAAACAAATGGCCATGATCCAAGTGATGTCTGTCTTTGTGGGCCATGTTAAGGGATTTGAATATGACTAAGTACAAGAGGAAACCATCAGAGAAGAGTTTTACACAGAGGAGTGGCATGGTCTGATTTATGCTTTAAAAATATTCCTGGTTGCTGTGTGGAAAATGAATTCTTACATGTCATGTTACAAATGCAGCTTGAAAATTATGTGATTAATCTCCTAGTCACCTGCAAAGCGTTGGAGACATGAGTGACATTATATGTACTGACGATAAAGGGTACTTTTCCTATCCCCAGCTGATAAATATATTTAACAAACTGTTCCTAGTTAAATAAAATGTACAATGTTTTCTTGTATCTAGGACATTTTTTCAAAAAGGATTTGTTTCTTTATGGTGATATTAATAACTAAAGAATTGAAAATTTACAATTCCAAAGCCTCTTGACAGGATAATAGCTTTTCAGTGGTTTAAAGGAGATTGTATTTTGTTCTATATGCATAAGTGATTACTATTTATTTCATTATAATCTGGCATATATATTGAATTTCCTACACAGCAAGAGTTCTGTGAAGTTGCCTACCCTGAGCATTTAGTGAGGCCAGTTATTATATGAAGAATGAAATGACAGTAAGCAATAACAGAAAATGACCAAATAACCGCTTGATCGGGGGACTTTTTGACAGAACTGTATAGTAATAGAATATGCGTGTTTCCAGTTCTTTAAAATCTACTTTCTAAAAGAGTTTGGATTTTTTAAATCAACTTTAGTAATCAGACTTACATCTTTAATTGTGAACTGTTGAAACTCCTTGCAGTTCACATATTTGTAGCACCTGTAATTGTCAATTACATTCACGCACCATGACAAGTACAATATACTGCATTATCTCATTCAAACCTCACACACACACACAGAGAAAATCCTATGAATATGGTGCTTTTATTTCTTCCATTTTGCAGATGAGAAATCTGAAGCTCAGAAACACTCCAAGGTCACATAGCTGAATATTGACAGAGATGCTTTATATTGCTTTTGATTTATGAATTTAAAAAAACACATGTAAAAGGGTAGTTGTTCATTGAACACAAAATGGAGACAAATAGAAGTGAAGGGTACTGGAAATAACATTGTATTGCTGGGACTAATACTTGAATATTCTTTCCTATGTTGCCCCTGGGTGTGAGACTAGATGAAGTATGTAATGGGCAGGGGGAGGAATTGTCAACTGGTTTTATCGTGTTGGACAAAATGTAAAATGTTCTGAATGAAACCTTTAGAACCCAGCTCTTATTTCCATTTTAGCACTAGGTCACCAAAGTGATGAGGTTTAGTAAATCTTAACATTTTGGGAGTGAAGAAACTGAATAAGAATCTAACAAAAGTTATGTAACATGACGTAGCACATATAAATTCAAAATGTCCACTAATATGAGGCTATCTAGAAAATTAATGTAGTCTACAGCCATATCACCCTGAACACGCCCAATCTCATCTGATGTTGGAAGCTAAACAGGGTCAGGCCTGGTTAGTACTTGGATGGGAGAAAATTATTATAGAACCTTCACTACGTAACATATAGAACAGTACAATATGATAATTCATAGTCCTGTATATATGTGACTGTTAAAAAGAATAAGGCAGATCCTTCTTGAAAAAACAAGGCATGTACAGGTCATATTATTGGGTAGTAAATAGTATATTAAAGATTGTGTTTAATTTCAGTGTTTTAAGTTGTTAATATTGGAGATTAAATTATGAAGAACCTTACCTTTTCCTCCTATAAACATTGCTGTATTGGTTGAATTTTTATAAATGGCACGTTTTGACTGAAATAATGATTACAATCAATTTGACCTAAATTCTAAACTAAAGGTCAGATTTCTGCCACCTTCCTCTATGTTACCTGTATGTTTCTAAATGTTGTGAATATCTTTTAATCAAAGACTTTAAATTGTTTATTCCTGATACATTTCTATACTAACCAAACAAAATAGATGAATAAGCAGTTGTCAACTGGACACTCAAACTTCTTTAAAAATCAACTCTAGGACTGTTCTTGTTTCATAATTCACTTGGGTAGAGTACCACAGCTCAGAGAAAGCAAACCAGAGAAGAAAGGATTTTCCCTGAAATATACAGATAACGACCTCATTATCTATTTTAATTTGAAAACGTAGAGAGAGTCTGAGCTCTCCATTACTCAAATTCTATTTGAAGAAACCAAAATTAATAAATCATAGCTTAGTGAGCACAGCAATGCCTCTTTGCAAGTCATTGTAAGGGTTTCGTAGAGTTTTACTTCCCTTTTACTCCAGATCATACCTTGGCCTTTGTAAACTATTCCTTTTTAATCACCTTAGAGTCCACAGTTTCATGTTGAAATGTCTATCTGTGTAAATCCAAACTGTAGGGAGGAGTGAAATTTGAAAAGATCCTTCTTAAAAGCGCAATACACTTTCAATAAATTGGATAAATATCTTTCTGGCACATGGAAATGGGAGCTACATGATGGGGGTGAGGGGAGAACAGTAATTTTCCAGCCTTATCTTCACATGTCTGAGTGCAATTAATACTGTAGAAAAGAGTATTGTTTGCAGTAATCTTGATTGCATTTTCCAGTGTCTAGCTCACTCCCTGTGCTCGATATTTATTACTACTGTCTTCAAAATTAAGAAAAAAAAAATCATTGTCTCTAATGGTAAAGTGGAGAGGACAAAAAGTAATGAAAATTTCCTCTTATGAAAAACAAAGTTCCTCCTATGGAGACAATAAACTTCAAGACACTTAATGCATAAGCAAATCAAGGAGCAATGCCTCTGTTATGTTGAAGAGCAGAAGTATAGCACTTTGTGTTTCACTTAGATTTTTTCTTTTTAAAGAAAACATTTTTAGCACATGCATGCTGTTGTTGCAAGCCTTGGAGATGAAACAGTTTCTGATTCAACCAAGGTTAAGAAAAAAAATATCTGGGAAAATGATTCTGGCTGCCTGGAAAATGCCATTTAACTGAAGATATGGAGTTCATCTCTTGAGTCTGGCATATGGGAATGTAGGTACAGTCATCTCAATGTCCACTAACCTTCCTGGAAACAAATAGCATCATTTGAATCCCTGAGGCTCTCCTGGAAAAATATGTATGTACTAGATTGTTTTATATTTCTGTTTGCTTTGATGTTGGATAAATTCTAGTAATGACCTTTTTTCTCAATAAAGGTATCCTAGATACATGGATCCTTGTCGCCTTCTACAATTGAGTCTTACATTTTAGATCCACTCTCTCTATTCCCCCTTTGCAAACTGAAGACATCAAACTTTTTGTTGACTTAAGCAACCTGAGTCCAATTGCTGGAGCTTTCTCTCAGTTCTCACTATGATGTGCATATTTCCCAGATCTGTTCTCAATGCCCACTTAGAATTTGTCTGCCTTTTCTACCCCAAATAGATCCTAAACCTGAGACTCTGGGAAGGCAGATTCTCTCCCCAGATTTTGATGACACCATAATGTGCCTTGTGAGGTGCTGGTGGCGTAAAGGAGAATCTTATTCCCATCAATGTGAGTTTTTAGGCCCAATTTTGAATCATCCATAAGCCAGTGGAGCAATGGAACAATGGCCACAGTTCTCATACATTCGTCCTATGACAACTGTCCTATGGAGAAAGGACTGAAAGTAACAAGTGAGAGTCAGTTGCTAGAAGGCCATTAGAAAAGCTCTCAATGGTGCAAGAAGTCAGCAAATATGTGATTGATACAAACAATTGATAGCATTGATTTTTTTTTAATTTTTTATTTTTTGTATGGGAGGTTAAGAGCAAGAGCTTTGGGGTCATACAGACTCCATTTCAAGGCCCTACTTCAAAAACTCTCCTTGCTCCTACAATTAACATGCAATAACTTAATAGTAACCACTTGATCAAATTTGAATGTTTCAGTGAGAAAATATATGAAAACATTTGGCATGGTGCCTGGCCTAGTATATGCTCAATGAATGTCAATCATTGATTGGCATCCAGCAGTAGAAGTGAAATCACCATCATCATTCTAAATAGCATCACCAAATACCATGCTTCGGGTACAGTAAGAAAACCAGTGGAAGTAACAGAGAAGGATTTGTCTTTTTCAACCTTCCAGATAATCTGCACACTCATTCCCCATAGTTCATTGTCTCCCCATCCGTTTCTAATGGCTGGCACATGAAGTTCAATAAATCTCTACTGAATTAATGAAAAACTTGAGCATAATGGAGAAGTCAGTGGCTTGGAAAATGTGGAAATGAAATTTGGGTCATAAGTAAAACAACTAAGATCTGGTATCAGAAAGTCTGAGTGCTAAGTTTTCCTCTACTCTGTGCCAACAGGTGATCTTTAGTGATTCTTTTGAGATAGCTGAGCTCCAGCTTCCCTATCTGCATAATGTGTGTTGCGGAGGTTACCTGGGAGAAAAATGAGATGCAGTGTGTGACAGTGCTATGTAACTTCTCAGGATTTTGTAGTGATTTATGTTGTGAATCATGTACGCTGAGTAAGAGTGTATGTGTGTATCTGTAAATGCACACACAAACACACTTATTACACATATACACACACATATGGCTGGCTAAAGACAAGGCAATCTAAAATCAGATAAGTGCCAATAGTTCATATTGGGAAGAGATGGATAAAAATGGAGCAAAAGGATTAAAGTTCCTGTCGACTGGTAAACAAAATTGAAACAGGGCCTATGAAAAATAATCAGGTAAAGAGAAAACATACTCAGCACTACAATTTGCCAATTGCCCTCTGATCTTGAATTCCAGCTATCAGAAATTCAATGACAGCAGCCTGCTCCCCAACACCTTAATCCTTCCCACATTTGCTCCTGGGCTGGATTACTGCCCTTGGGACATGTCATTTCTGTCTTGCATTGAACCACCGCCAAATATACTGGTGGGAGCGTTAGTCCTGTTTTCTTCCACACCTGGTGAACGGTTTTGTCAATAATTTCAAAGGTCTTATTATCAGATGACCATAATAGTGTGGTGCTACCTAAAGATGAATCTGTGCTTTGTTTTACCTAATGTCTCACTTTCTATTAAAAAATCAGACCACAGTTATCACAATTTCACAACATGATATAGTCAGGTTCATTTACCCTTTACTTGTTTCTGAGGCAAATGTTAGAATAACCCAGGACAAGATTTGGAAATCAGCAAGTTTTTCATGGCTTTCTGTCGGTCATTTCATAGGGATTCAACTCTATCACTGCTGGGTACCTTGTACAATGCCAAATTCACATCCTTCAAGGTGGTAGCAGAATGACCATTGGTTTAGAATCTTATTCAGTATATAGACTATCAGTCTACCATTAGATGAGATGGCACGGGAAAGCTGGCTTGGGTCATTTGCTTACAAATATTCAGCTGGAAATCTAAGGATGCTGTAATTTTTAAAGCAGACAGGCAGATATGTGTAGTATTTGCCAGTGTAGGCTCCTTCTACACTGCTTACATTCCTGACTTATCTCTGCTGTCTTCTAGCCACATGACCTCAGGCAAGGTCATTATCCTTTCCAAGCCTCAGTTTCCTCTTCTGTAAAATGGTAATAGCAATCATACCCACTGAAGAGAGTTGTTATGAGAATTAAATTAGATACAAGTAGGTAAAGAACCTAGCACAACGCCTAGGTTGAAAAATGTTGGTGGTGGTTATTACAAATATTTCTATCAATAAAGCAATGCCACTTGTCTTACATCAGTCCCCGGATAGTTGCATTTAATATTACTCCAGGCCCTACAAGCATAACTAAAAACTATGGCAACTCAGTAGTTTGTTTAACTTAATTGAAAAATCAGTGAAATGTTTTAAATGACTCCATTTAAACATTGGTACAATTTTTTCTTTAAGAAACCACTCTAAAATGGAGGCCTTTCATTGATAGACACAATGCAGCAAAACCCAGTGAAATTCAATTACCTCTTGGTTGGGTCGGGCAAGCCAAGAAGAGAATTTTACATTTGAAATTAACAAATTGAATTTGGTACCTTTTGCAGCTTCAGCAATTGCTCCCTGACTAGTTCCTCACAAGATCAGAGGTGGCCCCGTCAGCATCCATATTCTGTTGAATGACATGCTCTGTTTAGAAAATTTTTTCCTTGTTTAGATTCTGAATGAATATTTGCTTCCAAAGTTATTACAGCTACAAAACACATGCTGACTATACACTTTCCCCCAAAATACAAAATATATGTATTTATACATATATGTAATTGTTGCTTAAAAGAACTTATATATAATTTATAAATAAATATATACGTATTTATACATATATATGCCTTTTGCTTATAAGAACTTATAAAGTTCTTATATATAAGCTCTTTTAAGCAACAGTTTTATATATATGTGTATATACATATGTGTATATATCTCTATATATAGATACACACATATATATACATACATGTGTGTATATATATACACATAAGTGTGTGTGTATCTATATATAGATACATACACATATATATATATTTTTTTATCCCAGTATGGCTGGTAAGCTAAATATCCAGCTATACATCATCAGTATTAATAAGATCTTTTAGTAATTTTTTTGCCTTATTAAGATAAGCACAATTAATAATTTCTTTAAGTCAACATGATAAGTCAGCAATAGGCAAAATATTGCTATTCGGCTGACTGCATATTTTAAAAAATATTTTATTCTCTCCCTCCCTACTGTCCCCACCACACACAACGATTGCAGACCTAGTTTGTGCATGTCAGCTGAAGGAATAGGTGCATTGGAGACATGCTGATCCTGGGTGCAGCCTGGCACCTGGAAAGCATCAGGTGCAGATAATTGCAACAGGTGACTTTTTTTGTTGTTTTGCATACTGTTTATTCTAAGAAGATCTTTCTAATCTTTGTCTGCAGATTAAGGCCAAAATCTATAATTTGGCCACCTGGCCAACAAGGCTCCACAATGGGGGCCCCCAGCTACTTTTCCACCCCATCCTGCACCACCATTCCCTTTCCCACCCTCTTCCAGTTTCCCAAGCCACATTGTATTCCCCCATGTGTTACACCCTTTGCCGATGCAGGAGCTTGGTACATGTTCTTTCGTCTTTTCTAAGCTTCATTGGGACATCATTCACATACCATACAATTTGCCCATTTAAACTGTACAATTCTCCCATCCTCCACCCAGTCCTAAGCAAACACTAACCTGCTTTTTGTCTCCATAGATTTACCTATTCTAAACATTTTATAGAAATGGAATCATAGAATATGTGGTCTTTTGTGACTAGCTTCTTTCACTGAGCATAATGTTTTCAAGACTTATCCATGTCGTAACATGTATCAGTACTTTATTTTTATTAACAAATAATATTCTGTTATATGAATAAACTAATCTTATTTATTCATTCATCAGTTAATAGACATTTCAGTTGTTTCTCCTGTTTGGCTATTATGAATAATGTTGCTATGAACACTCTTGTACAAGATTTTGTATTGACAAATGTTATCATTTCTCTTGGGTATGTATCTAGGAGTGGAATTGCTGGAATGGGGTCATATTATAACTCTATATTTAACTACCTGAAGAACTGCCAGACTGTTTTCCAAAGTGACCGCAGCATTTTACCTTCTCCCTAGCAACATATGAAAGTTCCCATTTCTCTACATCCTTACCAACACTTTTAATTCCAATCTTATAATCTTTCTTTTTATAGTCACCCTAGTGGATGTGAAGTAGTATCTCATTGTGCTTTCTTTCTTAACTTTTGATCTGGGTAATTCCTATTATCTTTAAAGCTCCAGCCTAAAAGTCATTTCCATAGGGAATCTTACCTTGGCTACTCCACCCCCAGACTAGCCTCAGGTTCCTCTCAGAAAACCCGTCTTTTCTCTCTAAACTTTAAGTTCAACATGGACAGGCACCATTCCAGCTCTTCTTTATTCCCCGCGCTAGCCCCAGCATCTATTTATTTATTTATTTATTTATTTATTTATTTATTTATTTATTTTGAGACGGAGTTTGGCTCTTGTTGACCAGACTGGAGTGCAATGGCCCGGTCTCGGCTCACTGAAACCTCTGCCTCCCAGGTTCAAGTGATTCTCCTGCCTCAGTCTCCCGAGCAGCTGGGATTACAGGTGCCTGCCACCACGTCTGGCTAAGTTTTGTATTTTTAGTAGACATGAGGTTTCACCATGTCGGTCAGGCTGGTCTCAAACTCCTGACCTCAAGCAGTCTGCCTGCCTTGGCCTCCCAAAGTGCTGTGATTACAGGCGTGAGCCGCGGCACCCGGACACATCTAGCTATTATGTGAACTATAAAGTCGTTGAAAGTGTATTAAGTCAATGCCACATCTTTTTAAATAATGAGAAAAAGTGTGTATTATCTGAAAATCACCTGCATCAGAATGACTGACATGATTACCTTTTAAATCCATTTCATTTTTCAGTATTTCTACAGGCAAAACTATTGAAGAATATTCCAATATCACTGGCAAGGGTAGGAAAGGGGCTCTACAATATAACCACAATGAATGCTTCTGTTGTCCTGAATTTTGTTGGAGCTGTACACATTTATGTTTGTTAAGAAAGCCGGGCGCGGTGGCTCACGTCTGTAATCCCAGCACTTTGGGAGGCCGAGGGGGGCGGATCACGAGGTCAGGAGATCGAGACCATCCTGGCTAACACAGTGAAACCCCGTCTCTACCAAAAATACAAAAAACTAGCCGGACGAGGTGGTGTTCTCCTGTAGTCCCAGCTACTTGGAGGCTGAGGTAGGAGAATGGCGTGAACCTGGGAGGCGGAGCTTCCAGTGAGCCGAGATCGCGCCAATGCACTCCAGCCTGGGCGACAAAGCGAGACTCCGTCTCAAAAAAAAAAAAAAGAAAGAAAGAAAGAAAGAAAAAAAAAACAGAAAAAGGATTTTTGTGGGAAAGTGCAATATACAGTACAAGCAAAAACAAATGGACTTGAGAAATAAGGAACTGAAGGGGACTGGATTTTCCTGCTTTAGCTGTGAGCTAGGCATACCCCTAGAGCTTTCAATTCAGTAGATCTGAGATGGGGCCCAGGAGTATGCATTTTTAACATAGTCCCTAGTAATTCTAATGTCAGAGGTCCATAAGCTTCACTTTAAAAATAAATATATCCTAGTTAATGTCTTCATTATTTAACATAAACAAGTCAATGTAGAAGTTTAAAAATCAGGCTCCAGAGTTTGATGCAGATTTAAACCCCTGGACTGACATTTACTAACTATGTGGCTTAGAACGAATTACTTAATCTTTCTAAGCCTTAGTTTCTGGCCCATAAGAAATGCCCCAATATGTTAATAGCTATTATTATGTTATTATCATTATTATCTTAATTGGAAGATGATGTGCACAACGAATCTGTTGTTTTTTTTTTCTTTTCTATGTCAACTTTTATTTTAGATATGGGAGTACATGTGCAGGTGTGTTACTTGGGAATATTGCACCCAGGCAGTGAGCATAGTACCCAATAGGTAGCTTTTCAACCCATGTCCTCTTCCCTCCCCACTCTAGTACTCTGCAGTGTCTATTGTTCCTATGTTTATGTCCGTGTGTGCTTCATGTTTAGCTCCTACTGATAAGCAAGAACATGCATATTTAGTTTTCTGTCCCTGCCTTAGTTTGCTTAGGATTATGGCCTCCAACTCCATTCATGATACTGTAAATGATGTAATTTCATTCTTTTTTTACAGCTACATAGTATTCCGTGGCGTATATGTACCACATTTTCTTTATGTAATCAACCATTGATGGGCACCTAAGTTGATTCTATGTCTGTGCTATTGTAAGTAGCATGGCCATGAACATGCAAGTGCATGGGTCTTTTTGGTATAATGATCTATTTTCCTTTGGGTATATACCCAGTAATGGGATTGCTGGGTCAAATAGTAGCTCTGTTTTAAGTTCTTTGAGAAATCTCCAAAGTGCTCTCCATGGTGGCTAAGTGCATAAGTGTTCCTTTTTCTCTGCAGTCTTGTCAGCATCTGTTGGTTTTGACTTTTTAAGAATAGTCATCCTGACTGGTGTGAGATGTTATCTCATCATGGTTTTGATTTGCATGTCTCTGATGATTAGTGAAGATGAGTATTTTTTAATGTTTTTTGGGCCACTTCTATGTCTTTTTTGTTTGTTTGTTTGTTTTGTTTTTTTGAGACGGAGTTTCACTCTTGTTGCGCAGGCTGGAGTGCGATGGCGCGATCTCGGCTCACGGCAACCTCTGCCTCCCGGGTTCAACCGATTCTCCTGCCTCAGCCTCCCGAGTAGCTGGGATTACAGGCATGCGCCACCAAGCCCGTCTAATTTTATATTTTTAGTAAAGATGGGGTTTCTCCATGTTGGTCAGTCTGGTCTCGATCTCCCAACCTCAGGTGATCCACCCCACCTCGGCTTCCCAAAGTGTTTGGATTATAGGCATGAGCCACCACGCCCAGTCCTATGTCTTTTTTTGAGAAGTGTCTATGTCTTTTGCTCATTTTTAATGGGGGCTGTTCATTTCTTTCTTGTTGATTTGTTTAAGTTCTTTATAGGTTATGGATATTGGGCCTTTGTCAGATGCGTAATTTGTGAATATTTTCTCCGGTCCTGTAGGTCTTTTCATGATTTCTTTTCCTGTGCAGAAACTCTTCAGTTTAATTAGGTCCCACTTACCAATTTTTGTTTTTGTAGCATTTGCTTTTGGGGACTTAGCCAAAAATTATTTGCCAAGACCAATGTTGAGAAGGGTATTTCCTAGGTTTTCTTCCAGGATTTTTATAGTTTGAAGTCTTACATTTAAATCTGTAATCCATCTTGAGTTAATTTTTTTATATGGTGAAAGGTAAGAGTCCAGTTTTATTCATTCTTCTTCACATAGCTAACCATGTATCCCAGCACCATGTACTGAGTAGGGAGTTCTGTTTCCATTGCTTGTTTTTGTCAACCTTGTCAAAGATCAGATAGTTTTAAATGTGTGGTTTTATTTCTGAGTTTTTTATTCTGTTCCATTGGTCTATGTGTCTGTTTTGTACTAGTACCATGCTGTTGTGGTTGCTCTAGCCTTGTGGTATAGTTTTAAGTTGGGTATTGTGATGTCTCCAGCTTTGTTCCTTTTGCTTAAGACTGTTTTGGCTATTCAGGCTCTTTTTTTGGGTTCCATGTGAATTTTAGAATAGTGGTTTTTTTTGTTTTGTTTTGTTTTGTTTAATTCTGTGAAGAATGACATTGGTAGTTTGGTAGGAATAGAATTTAATCTGTAAGTTGCTCTGGGCAATAGGGCTATTTTAGTGACACTGATTCTTCCAATCCATGAACATGGAAAGTATTTCCATTTATTTGTGTCATCTCTGATTTCTTTCAGCAGAGTTTTATACTTCTCCTTGTAGGGATCTTTCACCTCCTTATTTAGTTGTATTCCTAGGCATTTTATTTTCTTTGTGACTATTGTAAATGAGATTGTGCTCTTGATTTGACTCTCAGTCTGGACATTATTGGTGTATAGAAATGCTACTGATTTTTGTACACTGATTTTATATCAAAAATTTCCTAAAATCATTTATCAGTTTTAGTAGGCTTTTGGTAGATTATTTAGAATTTTCTAGACAGAAAATTGTATCATCAGCGAAGAGAGACAGTTTGACTTCTTTTCCTATTTGGATGCCTTTTATTTTTTTCACTTGCCTGAGTGCTCTGGCTAGGACTTCTACCAAATCCATTTTAAAGGGATTGAGTTTTGTTTAGTAAGAAAAATACTTCCTAAGCACAAGTTGGAATTATGAGGTTCGTGATTGGCTTTATCATAACTGTTACTTTTATAGTTAATTTTCCAAGTGGCACTTTATTGTTATAAATAAGCCTCAGTCATATCTTTTTGCAAGTGTCTCCCTAATTATCATTTCTGAATAAAAATTTTGGCCTCTATGTTAAATTACAGTTCGCAACTTAGTTCCAGTTCACACCCTGAGCTATTATATTGGCTATAACACGTCTTCCTTAGGTGTTATTTACTGAGCTGAAACTATTGCCCAAAGCATCTTATTTTGTCTGTATCCAGTAAATTATTGAGCCTGCACGCTATCCTGATAGAGTTTACTCACTAAAATAGAAGTTATAAAAGTTCAATCAAATTACGATCTATCAGCCATCTTACAGAACCAAGAATGTGCAATCATTTATCCAACTACTATTTGCTCAGTGCCTTAAAAATGTCAGGTGTTTGGGATCACAGAGAAAAAGAAAACCAAGATTCCCACTATCATGGAGAAATGATATTCACAGTTGCGTGGGCAGTGGAGACTGAAAAAAAAAAAAAAAAAGGTAATCAAATTCATTACCAAGACAGCTTTATCTGGCAGTGAGTGCTATGAATGACATTAAATAGAGTGATGTAATAGAAAATGCCTAAAGGAAAGGAGCTCCTTTTGATTAATGGCAGGAAAAGGCTCTCATCTCTCAGGAGATGTTGAGCTGATGCCTGAATGCCAAGGAGGCAGCCATGGGAAATGTCAGGGGGCAGAGTGATTTAAGAAAAGAGAACAGTCAACAACAAGACCTGGAGACAGGACCATGTTTGTCATAACTGAGAAACAGAAAGCAGGCCAATGTAGTTGAAACAGGGTGATAGAGGACAGAGCAGCAGGGGTGGAGGCTGGAGATACAGTTAGGGGCACCAAGGTAAGGCCTAGTGAGCCCTGTTAAAGAGAGGAAGCACTGAAGAATTTCAGCAGGGGGATGCCTTAGTCTAATTTATCACGATTTCAGGTTCCCTTTCCTCTTCCCTCCTCCCCTCTACCTAAGGTTAAATGATGATTAGCTGCAATATTGATTTCCACATTTCTAGCTATAATGCCTGTAAATTTCTTAATGAATATGTTACATAGGCACGCACTAAAACTCCCAGATCACATCCCATTTTGCTTTAGAAGATGTAGACACAAGTCATCTATTTTCATCTTCATTGCATTTAAAGAATGTCTCCTTAAATCTGGCAATTTAGGTTGCACCAGGTGACGTTTGAGGTGCCCACCTGCGAGGGAAAGGAACGGCAGAAGCTGGCATTGATTGGTGACTCCTCGTCTTCAGCAGAGTTCTTCGTCACTGTCGCTGTCTTCGCCTTCCTCTACTCTTTGGCCGCCACTGTCGTTTACATTTTCTTCCAGAACAAATACCGGGAAAACAACCGGGGCCCACTCATTGTAAGTGGTTTTCTTTTTCAAATAACTTTTTCTGTTCCTTCTAATTTTTTTTACTAATGCTTGCAGGACTTTGGAGTTACCTGAGCCCTTGGGGTAGGTGTTTGAAAGGAAATCACGTTCTTTTTTATCCAAATCTCTTGAAGCTACAACAAAGACATGATGTCTGTCAATCTCTTGTGCTCCTGGGCTGGGAAAGTATCACCTGACTTGCTAGAAACCCCTCTGAGATAAATGATCAGAAATCTTTTTTTTTTTTTTTTTTTTTTTTTTTTTTTTGAGACAGAGTCTCGCTCTGTCGCCCAGGCTGGAGTGCAGTGGCCAGATCTCAGCTCACTGCAAGCTCCGCCTCCCGGGTTCACGCCATTCTCCGGCCTCAGCCTCCCGAGTAGCTGGGACTACAGGCGCCCGCCACCTCGCCCGGCTAGTTTTTTTGTATTTCTTAATAGAGACGGGGTTTCACCGTGTTAGCCAGGATGGTCTGGATCTCCTGACCTCGTGATCCGCCCGTCTCGGCCTCCCAAAGTGCTGAGGAAAGAGCAGTGAAGCTTGCTGTAGATTTATTTATAATTCCAGCATTATGGAGTTAGTCAACCATTTTTCTGAGTATTTAGACAGTGTGACCTGTGCTCATTTGAAATATGTTGTTCCCTTAGTATATAGAATAGGCATATATTAATAATTGTTTAGTTTGAAAATGGAGTTCTTCATCTCTGTATATCTATCTATCTATGTCTTTTTCCTACCAATTCCTTACCCTAAACCTCACTTTCTGTTGACTTATACAATGGTCCAAGGACTCATATAAGTGAAATCAATATAGCCCAGCATTTCTAAACATAAACACAAACACATATACACCTAGGGGGACACAAAACCTTAAGAGGGTACCTAGGCTGGATAATTTTAAGGAGATAAATTTTAAATTTCACCCTTTACGTGTGCATTTGCCCAAACTCTATCTTCCTGAGAATGTCCTGTATCAAAAAAGATTTTGCTGTCATCTTTCTTAATCAACTACTCCATTTTACAAAAGAAAAGTATGCTTATTTAGCAACTCAAGTCTTACTACACAGTACATTTACAGAATATAAAACATTTGGGACACTGAAAAGGGGACCATGGAAATATTGGTGTTGGTGTTGACAAAAGTGAATGATTCTGATGCCTGACTAATACACTTTTTTGGATATAAGGAGGTTTACTATTTTTTGGCTTTCAATACAATTAAAAATTCTAGTACGCTCATCAGTTGATTGATAATTAAAAAATAATTTTTGGTGACAGGTTACTATGTGATGTGGGACATATAACTCAAAAAGAAAGTAATAAATCGTATTGCTATAACAAAACTCCATTTGTTCTCATTTATGCAAGCAAGCTTTCTCAGCATTTACATCTAAAAAAGGAAAAATGGAAACGAAATTTATGCTGAATCATGTACTATTCTGTAAATAAATAATAATTGTCAAAAAAATTACATATTAACTGCTAAGGCTTGAATATGGTTTATCCCCCACCAAAACTCACGTTGAAGCTTGGTCTTCAATGTGGCAGTGTTAGGAGGCAGTGCTTTTGAAAGCCGGTTAGAGGACTTAGATGAGTTAATGTCTTTCTTGAGAGACTGCATTAGTTCTCATAAGACTGTATTAGTTCTTGTGAGAGCAGGTTGTTATGAATTGAGTCCACCTCTTTTGTCTTCTATCCCTTTTCCCACATACCCAGTTCCCCTTTCATTTATCTGCCATGTTTTGACACAGCACAAGGCCCTCACCACAAGCCACCAGACATGGCTTTCCAATCTTGAACTTCCCAGCCTGTAGACTATGTGCTAAATAAACCTCTTTTCTTTATAAATTACCCAGTCTCAGGTACTCTGTTATAGCCATACGAAATGTACTAAAACAGCCTGTTCATCTAAGAATTGTAAATTTTCAATAAAATTTTTACTTATTATTTTATTTTATTGAGGCAGAGTCTCATGCCACCACCCAGGCTGGCGTGCAGTGGCATAATCACAGTTCACTCCACCTCCCAGGCTCAGATGATCCTTCCACCTCAGTCTCCCAAGTAGCTGGGACAACAGGTGCATGCCACCACACCCAGCTAATTTTTGTGTTTTTTGCAGAGACAAGGTTTCATCATATTTTTTGCAGAGATAGGGTCTCAAATTCCTGGACTCAAGTTATCTTCCTGCCTCGGCCTCCCAAAGTGCTGAGATTACAGGCATAAGCCACTGTACCTGGCTACTTTTTAAATTTAATAATTACATATTAAATTTATAATATATTTTTGTTGTTTTGGAAAATTATGCATTAATAATACTTGTAATGATCACTCAACCCAAAAGAAATTTAATACTTAAACTCTTAGGATCACAAGTAATTAAACAGTTAACTTAAATCTGTATATATATTTTTGTGGCAAAAAAAAAAAATAGGGTAATTAATAATATGCTTTCCAGAAAAAAAATTATATCATCCTATAATTCTGTGAGGGAAGTATAATAAAAATACAAATTCAAAGAGAACAAAAGGAAGATATAAAATTTCCACCTGTTAAATAACTTGTTAATTATAAGAGAATATCTGTTAATTATAACAGAATATCAAGTAACTGTTCCATTGGATACCTTTAAAAATTGATACAATAATTTTGCTTTAAATATCAATTTTTTTTTCTTTTTTTTTTTTTTTGAGACAGGATCTTACTGTCACCCAGGCTGGTGTGTAGGGGAAGAATCTCGGCTCACTTCAAACTTCACCTCCTGGGCTCAATTAATCCTCCCACCTCAGCCTCCCAAGCTCCCAAGTAGCAGGGACTATAGGCACACACCACCACACTCAACTAATTTTTTGTATTTTTTGGTACAGACAAGATTTTGCCATGTTGCCCAGGCTGGTCTCAAACTCCTGGATTCAAGCAATCTACCAGCCTCGGCCTCCCAAAATGCTGGGATTACAGGCGTGAGCCACCACTCCCAGCCTAATACATTCAATATGCCAGAAATTACTTTCTTTGCAGCTATTTGAACTTTCAATAAAAACAAAATTAGATGCCAACTTTATACAACTAGGGACATAGTTTTTTACATTATTTTGGGGAGTATGTGAGTAAAATAAATTTCGCAAATCTCTATTGTAGAGATCTGAACCTTAAAATAATAAATTTTGAAGGATAACTGGGAGAATTCTCTGTTTTTAGAAATTTGTTAAGTTTGAAGGGACTAGAAAATGTTCAGATGTGCAACACTTTAATATGTTAACTTAAAAAAAGAGTAACGAAACCGAATTTGAAATTTTGGGCAAGTGTTTTTTTATTTTTATTTTTATTTTTTCTATCTCAAATTTGAGTTAATAGTCTTAATGATTTCAAAGCCTGTAATCCCAGCACTTTGGGAGGCCGAGACAGGCGGATCACGAGGTCAGGAGATTGAGACCATCCTGGCTAACACAGTGAAACCCCATCTCCACTAAAAAATACAAAAAAATTAGCCAGGCTAGGTGGCGGGTGCCTGTAGTCCCAGCTACTCAGGAGGCTAAGGCAGGAGAATGGCGTGAACCCGAGTGGCAGAGCTTGCAGTGAGCCGAGTTGGCACCACTGCACTCCAGCCTGGGCAACAGAGCCAGATTCTGTCTCAAAAACAAAACAAAACAAAACAAAACAAAATGTCTTTAACAGAGTCACCAAACTTGGGCTTATCCCCACCACGATGTACAAATGGACATACCTAAGAGATTGCCATGCATATAGCATAAATCCAACATGCATGTTTATTTCTGGATCCCATATTAACACACTCACAGAATTTTTAAGTCTGAGGAAATATCCTGACTTCTAAACAGAAGAAGTTAATACAGCTAATCCACACATAAAGTGGGGAAAAAAACTATTTTATTGTATAAAACCACATTCTACTCATATAGAATCATCTTGTAAAGGCGTGCTGCTTTATCTCTATGTAAACAGTCTTTCCCGTTAAGCGAGATATGATGAAATCCTGAATTGTGTAATACAATGGTAGGTTTTGTTTCATTATGTCGTGGGAGGAAGGAACAGAGAGAGATAATTCTAGTAATCAAAAAAGAAAAGTCTCCTAGATGAAACTTCTGTGATATTAAAAAGCCGAAGTGCTCATTACTTAGCAGATAAAAGTTAATTTATAAATGAGCCTGAATCATAGGAGTCACAGAGGCAGATTGCCCGTAGATCAGCAGGATGCCATTGTAGCTGCAAAGAGCAAACCACATCGATTAAAATCCTACCATGATGAAGCTGTGATTGGGGAAGTAAGAGGTGCTATGACACCATTTGTGAAGAGCAGGTTTAAGCAGATTCACAGTGTGAGCAATGTCTCAAGACGGTGGTGCATACTTAAGAAAACTTTCAAATACTAGAAAAGCATTTGTTCAGATGTTCACAATAGTTTTCCTTGTTTAAAACCCATCCTCTTTATTCACAAAGATGGCTACTGTATTAGTCCATTCTCACACTGCTATAAAGAACGGCCTGAGACTAGGTAATTTCTAAAGAAAAGAGGTTTAATTAACTCACAGTTCTGTATGGCTAGGGAAGCCTCGGGAAATTTACAATCATGGTGGAAGGCACCTCTTCATAGGGTGGCCGCAGAGAGAAGAAGTGAGCAAGAGAGGAACTACCAAACACTTATAAAACTATCAGATTTCGTGAGAACTCACTCACTGTCATGAGAACAGCATGGAGGGAACCGCCCCCATGATCCAATCACCTCCCACCAGGTCTCTCCCTCAACACCTGGGGATTACAATTCTAGATGAGATTTGGGTGGGGACACAAAGCCTAACCATATCAACTACTGATCATTATTTGGGCAACTTTATTTTGGTTACCATCTATTTTTTGTTGTTGCTTTGTTTCTAACCAAACACACACTTTAAAAAAAAATTATGTAATTTGTGATTCTTCAAGTCAAATTTTGAACATGAAACTACAAAATTGCTGTAATAGGTGAACATAAACTAATTCAAGCAGTTTAAGAAATCAAATACTCTTCCAAGGTAGTTCACATCAAAAAATTAACACATTTTCATCTCAATTTATAGTCCTCTGGGACATGACATTATACATCCTGCACAAATAAAATTAATGTTGTAGGGAAGTGACAAGGACGATAATAACTATAACATCAACCGATATTGATTGGGTTTCTACTGTGTGTTGTGTTGAGCTAATACTCAAGACAACTCTAGTTTATATTATTATTCATATTTATAGATGAGAGAAGGGAAGCTTAGAGCAGTTACCAACTCTCCCTGGTTGCATCACTTATAGGCAGAAGGTTCAGAGTGTGGGCCCAAATCCAGAGCACAATTCATAACCACCATGCAAGAGGCCCAAGATCCTGATAGCCAATGTGCTATAGAAGTTAGAGGGGTGGAGATGGGTAAGACAAATTGGTATTGTTTTACTCTAGAAGCAAATAAATCAATCTCATAATCCCTAGGCTCTTTTGCTCATTTGACTGTCATGGAGGATTTTATTTTGTATGCCTCCAGAATCCATCTGGAGTTATGGAATGACAGCCATGCATCTGTCGTACTAGAACTACTAGAAGGTTCTGCTTGTGAGTGCCATTTATCTGACTTGCAAATAGAAGATGCCAATGAGGGAAAACAAACTTTAAAATGGCCAGGATAAATGTGTATTGTGAATCACAGGTTACCAGGATTTGTTCCTATGCATTTCCAAGCAGTTGTGAGCAGTTTCAGGCAGACTGGAGCCACGCTTATCAATAGCTACTGAAAATTTTTTTTTCTACTGAATATATATGACAAGATTGCCCACCTTTAAGTAAAAATGAGAATCTGAATGCCTTTAGAAGTAACACAATTGTTAATGATGCTGAATGATATAATAGTGAGAAAATTGGGCCAAAGAAATCAGCCAGCTACTGTATGTCACTACAGTAAATGTCTTCTTGTACAGATAAATAAATATCAGTTCTCAGAAAGCAGAAATGGCCATGCGAATGGCGCATGATTGTGAAATTGAAATGTCATATCAGGTTATATCATTTTTTCATGTTCCTTAGAGTCTAGTTTTAAAGCCAATCTCCTGCCTAGGTTACTGTGACAGGATGTTCTGAGCCATTTTCAGATCTCAAGTCAAATAATGAGGATTTAGTTTCCTTCCATATTAATGTAAAGTAGATTTTTAAAAGCAACTTATCTTACAAGGCTGACAGAATGCTTGAATGCTCTAAGAATGAGCATATTAATAAATACCATCTCATGTTTCAGTGAATATGTATTGCAAGAGTTTTGGCTTAAAGTAATTTCTCTGGGAATTAGGAAGAATCTTAAAGAATCTTTAAGATTTTGTGTAAAAGAAAGAGGCTATGTTATTCAAACTCTCCTCCCATAAAGGAGACCAGGTTGACCCAAGGCAGTTTATGGGACCAGGAGTGTTTACCAATGGCAAGCACACAGTGGTATCATGGCTCACCTTTGTTTCATGCCCAATGCCTTCCGCATATTTTCATATTTCCCCATCTAGCCTCAAAACAATCCTGGGAGAGAAGTAGTGCAATGAGAATTAGCCCTATTCTGCAGATTCAATTTAATTCCTCTTTAGTGAGCACTAGACATTGGAAAATAAGTCCCTGGGACGTTAGAAACCTTGCTGTTGTCAGGGAAAAAGTTAATAGCCGAGCAAGGGCATGAACTGTTAGTCCAGTGATATTCAGGGTAGTGGCTAATTTATGGGGTGCTGAATTGCAATCTTCTTGTGTGAAATATTATTTAACAGGTGGAAGCTGTTACTTCACATGTAGAATGGTATCAATAATAATGCACACATCACATGAGTGCAGTAGGGAAAGGAAGAGTTAATGCCTGAAAAACACTTTACACAGGGAAATGCATACAGTAAATGATAAATTAATGGTATCTGATTGTAGCACTATTATTATCATTAATTTCAATTATTCTCCTGCCCATTACTGGGTAGTCCCTTAGTCCCACAAAGGAAAATTGCAGACGCCTTCCTTTGATTGACTGCTGCTCTCACAGCTCTATCTTCCTCCAGTCTTTCTATCCCAAGCACCTTCTTATCCCCAACTCCCCAAGGATAGAGCTTAACTCAGGACTACTTCTAAGATCACAATTGCTAGGTTGAACCATCCAATTAACCTTTGTGTTTCTTGAATCCCACTCCATTAGATGACTAGGAGGTAGACTTCTAATTTCCCCAAACAAAATAAGGTTTCTCATTTTGAACTATAGGCTGGGGCCAACACTAAGGGAAGAAAACAAGAGAGACAGATACAGAGCTGGATGCTCAAATAATCAAATGCTCTTTCCTATCAGCTACACCTTTGTTTGGGTATAATTAGATACAGAAATCAGATTTTGCAGTCTCTGAGCTATACAGAAAATGCTGAGAAAGCGCTCTCTCTTCTCCCCTTCGCTCTCTCCCTCTCCCCAATTCCCCTCTATCTTCTCCTTTCCTCTTCTCTCCTCATTTCTCTCCCCATTGTCCTCTCTCCTCTTTATGTCAGTTCCATTTCATGTCTATTTTATTTTAATGGGTAATAAGTATCTTCAACAGGCCAAGCAACGTGTATTTATGGGAGAATTAAAAGCATTTAGTCTGCTGAGGAACATTATTGAATCATTAAATCATTGTAACTCTCCTACAAATGGCTTGCTAAGGGTATGTAGACGGGCTTTGGTAACCTAGAGGAGGAGGTGTATAATCTTGCCTAGAAGTGAGGGCACGCCCTCTTCAGGTCTCTGTGCTGTGGACTTGCTGTAAAGACAACTCGAGAGCATCTTGAGGTTGGTGAGCAAGGTAAATGAAGGACCTTGTTTTTGAAGTTCTGCCCCAGGAACAGTGTATTTGATGATAAACATAATATCATTTGAAGCCCCAAAAGTGTATGAGTATATTGTTAGTCATAGACACACCTATCAGAATCTGACACTGATTTGTCGTGGATGGGGGTGGGAATGTGTCTTTTTTTTTTTTTTTTTTTGAGATGCAGTCTTGCTCTGTCACCCAGCCTGGAGTGCAGTGGCACGATCTCAGCTTACTGCAACCTCTGCCTCCTGGATTAAAGCCATTCTTCTGCCTCAGCCTCCCCAGTAGCTGGGATTACAGGCCCACACCACCATGCCCAGCTAATTTTTGTATTTTTAGTAGAGATGGGGTTTCACCTTGTTGGCCAGGCTGGTCTCGAACTCCTGACCTTGTGATCTGCCTGCCTCGGCCTCCCAAAGTGCTGGGATTGCAGGTGTGAGCCACCGTGCCCGGCCGGTGTGTGTGTGTGTCTCACCTCCTCACTCTCTGAAATCAGAAATGTTGATCATGTGAAAACATATGGACTTCACCTTAAATGAACTCATAATCTAAACCACTCTAAATTTTGTATCAAGTACATTTCCCTCAGCATTGACAGCACAGATGAAGGCAAATACATTAATCCATTCAAAATTTTCCTGGTGTACTCTCTAGATGTTTTATCGAATCTCACATCCTCAGCTCTTTTTCAGCTTTTTGACGATTAGTGAATTCTTAATTACAATTTAAATGAAGGTTCATTCCCACTGTATTTGGTACCACATTTCTCGAATTAGCTACTGTAATGAAAAGATGAGCTGTAGTTCTGTAGTCTTAATAGCAGTGAGCTGCTTAAAGAACTCATGATTCTTCCAGAGCCCACAACTCTTCTCATCCTTTGCTGGAGTCTGTACCTTTGGGGGGCTGGTGGAACATGTCTGTACCAACCCCATCCACGTTTGTCACATTTCCTTACATTCCGGGGAACTCCTCATTCAGTTAGAAGATCAAAATCTTGCAGAAACTTAGCAAAGCCCCAGTGTGTCTTTCCTATGTGTTTTATCTTTCATTTAAAACAAAATGAAATGTGAAATGTGTCTACTCCATAGCCTGGCATACCCAGAGAAAACTTGGCTTCCTTTCTCAGACAGACCAGGGGTTTTCAACTCCTGTCCTATGGGGATGGAGGAGGGAGGTGACAATTTTGCCCCTGACTCAACCCTCTGCCGCTGTCTTAAGTTTGTCCTGCTACAATAAAATACCTGAGACTGGGTAATTTATAAAGAACAGAAATTAATCTTCTCACAGTTCTGGATGCTGGAAAGTCCAAGATCAAGGCTCCAGCAGGTTCTATTGCTTGGTGAGGGTTGCCCTCTGCCTCCAAGATGGTGCCTTGTTGCAGCATCATCTGGAAGGAAGGAATACTGTGTCCTCACATGATGGAAGGCAGAAGAGAAATGGAGCAGAACATGTGGGAAGCCTCTTTTAAAAAGGCCTTAATCCCATTCATGAGAGAGGGGCCCTCATGGTCTAATGACCTCTTAAGTGCCCTACTTCTTAATATTATCACATTGACAACACACGGATTTCGGAAAGTTCAAATTCAAATCATAGCATTCTGCCCCTGACCCCCAAAATCCATGTGCTGCCATGTGAGGACACAGCATTCCTCCCTTTCAGAGGATGCTGCAGTGAGGCACCATCTTGGAGGTTACCTGTCCCAGAGGCTAATCAGGTCTACTTGACTTTAGCTTAGACGTTGCTTCATTTTTCTCTGAATAATTCTACTTGTGGGGAACTCTGTACCTCTCACCATGTTCATTCCTCTGGGTCCAGGAACCTCACTGCTAGCTTTTGGCTGTCATACTGTCCTCTGTCCTCTTGTGTCCCCTCTCTTAGCTACCTCCAACACACACACAAACACACTCTTCAGCCCAATCTAAACATTTCAGCTTCATAGTCTGTTTCCCCTAAGCTCTGCCTGCTTATCTAGCTGACATCCTAGAGAGAAAAATGCTGTCAACCTCATTTCCCTGTCCAGTTTTAGATGTTACTCATCAAAGAACACTTGCGTTTTTCTAGAATACTCCAGCAATACTTATATTGCTCCTGACTCCATATCTAATTATGGAATTTGAGCCAATTAAATATTTCTTAGCAACTTGGGCACTAGTTTAACTTTTACAGCCACCGTAAGTAATTTTGGTAGACTCCCAAAGTGGTATAGATTAGGGAAAAAGGGGAGCAAAAATATTTTCCTATTTAATGAATAACTATCCATAATTTATTTTTGCTAATTCATCTTGTATTGATTTTTCCTTGTGTGCCCTCAGATACTGCTGGGTTTTACTTTTCGTTTTTCAATGAAACAAAAGTTCATGTGGTGTTTCCTTTTTGATAGTAAGATAAAGCTCTTTTTCAGATTCAAGAATAATGATTATGGCTGTGTAGGCCTCACTGGATCCCAGACCCTGTTGTAGGCACTAGGGGCATGAAGTCAAATAAAACCTAGGTCCTAGCCTCAAACTACCTGCTTTATTCCTATTACCCTTGAGGGCGAAATCTGTGATGAGGAGACATTAGTAGGCAGGGGTTATGAATTTGGGCTCTGGAATCAGACTGCCTGGGCCCAAATCTCAGTACCACCATCTACCATCTGTATGACTTTGGACTGATGGTTATAGAACCTCTCTATACTTCTGAGTCTTCATCTATGAAATGAAGAGACTAATGGTTCCTAATTTATAAAGTTGTTGGTCAGAGTAAGTGAGCTATTACCCATAAAGCCACTAGAACAACACCAGGCACTCAGCAGGTGCTTATTAATGCAAGTCATTATTTTCATCAGCTTTATGATTATCTACCATCATGTCCATACTGTGCTTTTTCTGTAACTGGTGTTTATTAAATCTCACTGGACTGATCAGCTGAAACACAAGTGGTTGGGTACACATTCTATTGACTTTCTCATCTTGAGAAATGCTTGGAAGGCTTCTTATTGCCCTGTTTACATCAAATGTTCTTTATTATTTTTTTTTTCTTCTCTGAGCCTCTAAACTCAGCATAAGCTGCTGTCATTACAGACAAATGCAATCAGCCCTAATGTGTAGCTTCACTCTTTTCCCCATCACTCTGTTCCCCTCTCTTCAGCTATCCCACTGCCACTCTGGCACTCAGATCTCATGCTTTAGGGAAAGAGAGGAGAGAGCACTGCTCCATTAAATCAGCCAACCAGGCTCCAGAGAAGAGGAGCTTGAATCCCTTACCAGCTGGCAAGTCTGAAAATAGTGGAAGGGTGTAAAGAACACAATAGTGTAACAGGATGAAACTTGGAAATTTGGTTGGGGCATCCAGCTGAGAAACTAGTCTCAGACTTTCACTCTCCTATCATTTTTTGAAAGCTGTGAGATCTTCCCCTCCCCATCCCCCAAGATGGCAAATATCCTTACTAGTTGCTAAATTTATTTCCTTGAATCCAGAACAAGCACAAACTCACACACACAGCTTTAGCTTCACTGGGGGTCTCAGCAGCTTAAGAATGTCTTGCTCTAATACTCACAGTTCATTAGACTTTCAAACAGTTGGCACAAAGTTAGCCCTTTCCCCAGCTGGACATCTTCATTTCCATTGCTGATTAGCAGGGCCCTAATAAAAGTTACAGATCCATGCAAAGAAATGCTTCAGAATTTGCCCTGGGAACAGGTAGGAAGAGACTGCAGGTAAAACGATCTGAATCCCTTATGAGGGACAAGGTTATTGAAAATACTTGAGTGATTGGCCAAGGAGTGATCTCACCTTTGTTCCACCAGCTATCTGAGATCTGCAACTTAGAATGCTCTTCCACGTTGTTCTCAAATATCTAAGAAACATCATATCAATTTATATGCTGTCTCAAGAAATAAGACAGCTAAGCTTGAATTGCAATGAGTTACTTATTTGTGGCCTATTGGCTCACTAGCCAATTGGCTAGTCACCACTATGGGCAGAAAATAATGCAGACTATTGACAATCTAGAAATTGCAAGACTGAAAAAAGTGAAATTATTACCATGGAAAAAAGAACTTAGAAAAAAATGCAGTTGAGGCTTGGGAAAAGTGAGGTTAAATGCCATTGAGCTGCCACTTACTCCTGAGCACTTTCCACAGGCCAAGAATTAAATAAAATAGAAGTTATATTGGTTAGTTCTGCAATACCATTAAGGCAGTTATTATTATTCCCATTTTACAGATGTTGAATCCAATTTACAGAGGTTAAGTAACTTAAATAGTGCTGTACATTGAGTGTGATACAGAGACATGCTCTTCACCACAGTGCTGTATTGCAACCCCATTTTTTACCTGAAAGTGGAGAAAAAAGCCAAGAATATCTATCAGCTTATTGAGCATCTGCTGTGCACAAGACAGGTGGGGGACACAGTAGCAGGAAATACACAAGTTCCTTCTTTGGGAGAACCACCGTCTCCCACTTATATAGTCCTGGCGGATGGTCAATTATGGTGCCTCACTTGATACCTATAAGGTCAAGTGACTCAAGCCAGGAATCAAAGTCCCCTCTTGAATTTCTCTATTAAGTGAATTTCTTATTTCTATGGAGTTACTTAGCTAGGAATATGTGGGTCTAGTCGAAAGTGGCCACATTGCCCATGATGTAGAAGGAGTCTATTTAAAGAATAAGGCTGAGCAGAGATAAGCAGATCCTCAAGGGGAGAGAAAGAGAGAGAGAGAGAGAAGCTTACCAAGAAGAAATTTAGGCCCTGAATTCAGCCACAGCCGAAGCCAGCACATTCTAGACTTTCCGGTTATGTCAGTGGTTGAATTTCCCCATGTGAGTGCTTTGATTTAGGTTTCTGGTACTTGCCAAATAATCTTGACCTAAATAATTTCTATCTCTTCTATAAAATGTTATAAGCACCTATGCATCAAAAGATTATTAATGGAGATTAAATAACAAATGTCTAGTGTAATTGTTAGGTGCTAAGCAGATAGTAGATGCTTAGTAACAGTTTCTTTATCTATTCATAGGACCAAGAAAGAGTAAGATGAAGTAACTCTGGTAGTACTTTTATATTCAGTATTATTTAACTGTTTCCCTTTGTAGTGACTGCATAATATTCCATTATATTGAGATAAAATGAATTATTTCACCAATCTCTTATTGTTGAACTTAGAATTTTACATGGCTTTGAATTTTTCTCTCTCATAAGCCATTAGCCTTGCACTTTACACACATTTTAAATTATTTCCTTAAGATAAAAACCCAGAAGTTGATTATCTTCCTGATTTTGAAGGCAGAAGTTTCTAATTTTTTCCACATTAAATACATCCCTAATGAGGTCACACATATGAGTGAAAATTTTGAATTCCAACTTCTGACTATACCCCCGGTCCTAAAATCTTATGTTATTGTAGAAGAGATCTCTCCAAAACACCTACAAAGATAATTTTCCTCCCGGAGAAGAAAAAAACCTAAAATAAAAATAACTTGTTCTAAGGAGCCTGACATTGAAACATTTGCTTTGAAACTTAAGACACTAAGGAAACATCACAAATTTAATTCAAGCTGTGTTTAAGTACACAGAAGTCAGGCCTTAATTATCAGGGAGAAGTCCCCAAGATGGGCATGAATCTGCACAACCACCCAAGTGTAGACCCAGTGCTGGGCTCTGCATGCCCTCAGCTTTGGCAGTATCCTTTCTCACTGAGACTCAAAAAGTGAAATTCAAAACCATGAACAGTTCCTCTGGCCAAAAATGGAAGAAAAAACAAACATACGGAAATCCCACGTGATACTTTTTTTTTTTTTTTTAGCATAATGGAATTATTTATAAGTTTCATCCTGGGGTATCTCCAATGCCTGCAGTTCTGTATGTGGCAACCCAGCAGATGGTCAGGGAGTGGCAAAGGCAGTAATAGTCTATCCAACCCTGCCTGCTGTTGGCCTTGGGGAGCTTCTGAATAAATCTGGTGGCTCCTTTCAAACCCCCCGTTAAGCCATCTTCCACAGCTTTCGTTGGCTTTTTGTTTGTTTGTTTGTTTGTTTCACTCATTCTGTAAATAGTTGATTCAAGATTGAAAAAACTAGACCAGACTACATGGGATTCGTGTTCCTGATTAGAAGATACAGCTGGTAGAAGGCTGATTCTGGGCTTTGTGAAACCCTCATGCATAAAGAGTTGGCACACTTATGGGAACAGGGCAGGTGAGGGGGCCAGGGAAAGGAAAGAATTGATGACATTAGGGCATATTCATGGAGACTCCCTATGGAGTAGTCTCCCTCCTTCAGTCTTCCATTCTTCCAATCCATTGTTTCAAATAGAGCTGTATTTATGCCATTATATCTCTGGGTTATAGAAATAAAACCTCTCTCCTCACATCAGCATTCAAGGCCCTCCTAAGCCTTCACATACTCTTCAGAGCCATCTCCTATCATCCCCTGTATTCCATATTTTAGCCAAACTGTACTATTTGCCATTCCCTAAGATGCTGTAAAAATTCCTGTTCTGCAAAGCTACTGAGCTGCTACCTGCCACCTGGAAGGTCCTCCTCCCCTCTCCCTCCCAGCCTATCAAAATTCAACTCATTTTCAAAGATCCATCTCACAGGCTATCTGTTCCATGAAGTAATTCTTCACTACCCATGTCCTTACTCCCAAAGATATGTGATTTCTCCCTCTTCTAAACCTCCCAGCTCTGTGTAAAAATCATTGTTTGTGCAAATCCATTACTACCTTGCACTTTCGTTGGATGTGGTTTTGTCTGATCCACCCCCCCTACTAGATATCAAATATCTGAAGGACAAAGGTTATTTCCAACACAGCTATCATCCCCTAAAGGCAGTATTTAAAATGAAATTAATGGTCTTCATCAAGGATAGGGTCTGAGTTTGCTCATCTACTCAACACACATTTGTTGGGTTCCTGCAAATATATATTCTAAAGGAAACACAGAAACATGTCAAAGAACCCCCCAAAATATAGAATATGCACTCTCCAATGTCTGGGTCTATAATATTGGAGGTACCCATCATGACTGTTACAGTTTAACATCAGGGTTTTGAAAATCACAGTAAGCATCAATGTTATTAAGTCCACGCCTCAATTCAGAAGAGACTCAGCTTGCTATTTTAAAACGGTGGACTCTAATTCTTCTCAAATGCTCCCTTCCACATGCATACTAAAATATACGGGAAATCTACCTAACCATGGGATCTTAAAAGTTTTACTGTTGTGCACTTTGGTCTCATTAATCATTTTGTAAGAGGAAAATTAAATTTAAAATAGTATACTTGCTGTCCCTGCAGTCTTTGTTCCTCTCTGAAAAGGTGGACTTTGGCCTTACTCTTACCTCTCTCTTTAAAATAGGTATTAATCATTGTGCTTTTTCAAGATAAATTCAAATTTATAAACTTCCAAAACATCCTTTCAGTCACTGGTTACTAATGCTTATCTGTTTTCTGGTTGAGGGAGGTTACTTGATAAATATGTAATCAGACAACTAAAGATTTACTCTTGAATAAGAGCCATCCTTTTAAAGACTCAGTTATGAATTACCCTCAAAGAGAAGGAAGGAATTAGTAATATTCTGTATTCAAAATTCAGAAAATTTCTAAATGCTTATAAAAAGAGAGTAATTTCCTTTCTACCACGTGTAATAAAATAAAGGTAATTCACCAAGACTTTATGCTCTTGCTTTTATAAAGTAATTTGATTGATATATAATAATTTGATGATATATGAACATATTCCTAAGGTGCTTAATCTTAAGTGAAACTAATGAAATTTTTCTGGAAGAAAAAAATTTTCTGCCTGGACAAAGGTGACCCCGCTTAGATCTATGATCCTAGGACAGTGCCACCGTTTCAGTTTTCTGCTTAGACGTCAGTTTCCTGTCCTCCAAAATGAGCTCCTTGAAGGTAGGACTGGTTTTGCTATCCCTGTGGAACCAACTCTAACTAGGATAGAGCCCAACACAGAGCAGACATTCAGTAAGTACTTATCAAAGGAATGAACTCCAAGCTCCAATGTGTGTGTGTACATGGCTGTTTAACTAAAATTCAAACCCTCACATCCACTTGACTTTCAGTCCGAAGCAACCATACATCTGTGTGAGTGTTCCCCTTGGGTGTCCTGGGACAGCAAAACAAGTGGCACTTTCAGTTGTGAGTTAACTCGAAATCTTTCTAATTGAGTCTTTCTACCTACTAAACCAAATTGTTCCAAAGGCCTCCATTTTCATCAAAATTCCACCTTTAACTGCACTTTCTTCTCCTTCTCCTTCCCCTTCTTCTTCTTCTTCCTCTTCTTCTTTTTGTATGCTATCTTACCTACTTCTTTTGCTAGGAGATTATTCAGTCTTCTCTCCTGTCTTAAGCATTGTTCTTGCAACAAGGATCTGGCACCTGCTGACTCTGAGTAAGCCATTATGCTAGGCATAGTCACCTAAGCCTGAATCTCTCTATCCTCTCTTGCCCTCTCATTTTAAAGTTTCTCTCTCCAAAACAGAAATACTTTCCTTTCCCAAAGCTCTTGAATTAGAGAAAGAGTTCAGAAATTAAATGCTGTCTCATCACTCTTGTTTAGAACTACAGAATCTTTATTGGTTTGTGAAAGTGGGAAATAATAACTCGTTTTGCCATTTAAAATTGAACAACAGCTAAGTACAAGTGACAGGATAGATTTAAATTGGAAAGGTTCTATTAAATCAGCCGAAGTCAAAGCCGATTTCACTCCAGGAACTGTATGCATAAAAAGGTGTAATTATGAAAACTTGATATTCTGCTACTTTATGCATATTCACTTTATGAACTTAGACCTCCAGACGCCTCCTAGGCTGCTTTCTCATTTTTAGTAAGTCTTAGAATAAGGCATGCCCTGATGGAATTAAAGGAGGGAGGAGGTTTGTGTGTGCGTGATTTTTTCCTCCCTTAGTTTAGCTGTAATATTAAGACAAAAAAGCAGCTATTCTGCTGGGTTTTGTGTGTGTTTTAAGAGTGCTGCAAATAAAATGAACCTCAGGGAGTCAGCAAAGAAATTATAGTTTGCCAATTAGGGGGACAACGGATCCATCAGGGAAAATATCTTATTAATTGCAGCTTCTAAAGAACATGAGTGAGTCTCTCTGAAGTCACTGAGAATATTTATCTTTGGAAAAGGAGAGAATTTCAGAGAATTACCAGAAGATTTAGTATTCCAAAACCCAGGGCTATCAGTTGGGTCATGTTTCCATCACAGAACATCATAGTGGACAATGCAAGTGAGAGGACAGTTGAGAATTAGCTCAAACTGAGCAGGTAACTCGCACCTGTCCATTCTGCATGGGTGCCAACCTCAGAACATTGTGAGGTTTCATCATACTCAAGAAAGAAGTCTATTAAGGAAAGATGTCAGGATTGTTAAGAGGCTGATTTTTGTATTCTGTTTTCTCCCACCTCCAAAATAAATATTAATGCTGTGACCCCTCAATTTCTTGAAGCTTTAAGGATGTAAGGAATGAGTGAAAGGAATCAGAATGAATGCTGTGAGCAGCTTTGAAGTCATCATCACTTTCTACGTCCTCCCTCTGTTTTATCAGTGTAGGCCTAGACAAGTTATCAATTGCCAAAGTCACACAGTTGGTTTGCTGAACCCTTCATTCTTTCTCAGGATGTCCTAGAAACACCATTGTGTAGTTCAGGTCCATCTTGCCAGTTAGTTCTGCCATCTCATTGTTCTGTGTCAGTCTGGTTCAGGGCAGAGGATGTGTGAAAGGAATGTGTGGGTTGTGTTGTGAATTTTCTTGTCATCATTTCCATCAGTACAATAGCCAACTCAGGGACAGGATGCCTCCACCAAATTGAGGCAGATTTAATGAGCTTTTGCAAAGAACATTTATTTCTAAGATATTCTAAGTTTCAAGCTACCAGGTGGGCCCATTGGTGGGTAAAAGTCATTAGCTGAATGTCAGGGCTTTTTTTCCCCCTTAGAATCTGGACTCTTTTCTTTCTCTGCTGTGGATGATGGAATCTAAAATATTTATGTGGCTTTATAATGACTATTTAGCATTTACAGGCACCTGGTATTTGCCAAAGTGCTTGACAGTTAGTGTTTACTAACAGGAAAATAAATACTAGAAAATCTGCCCTGTACTATTTGGGGAGCAAGTCCTTTTGGAGCTAGAGTGTTTTGGGGAACAATATTCAGGCCAATGGTACAGAGTGAAATTTATTTCCGAAATTTTCCTGTGGCCTCACACTTAAACTTTCCCGTACTTTACTAAGCTTCATTCCAACAATCCTGAAGGGTAGTGTGATTACTATGTGCTTCATTTATTCATTAAGCATTTATTAAGCATCAACTAGATGTTGAGGATGAAGGATTAATAAAACTCCACCCAAGTATGGGTTAAGTGCTCTTCCCATGATGCCTTGGGTCTAGACGTGAGAGAATGAGTAGTTCTCAGTGGTGAAGTGGGGGCAAAGTGAGGAGAAGTGGAATCTGGCAATGTTTGGAGACACTTTTAGTCATCACTACTAAAGGGGGTGCTACTGGCATCTAGTGGGAGAGGCCAGGGATGCTGCTAAGAGCAGTGCTATGAGGCAAAGCATACTCTAACACAACGATGAATTATCTGGCCCAAAATACCAATAGTGCCAAGGTGGGAAAACCGTACTGTAAGCCCATCTCTCTGGTTTATATTTGTTTGGTCACATATCAGCTTCTCCCACCATAGCATAAGATCTTTAAGTGCAGAGATCTTATCTTATTCTTCATTGTATCCCAGCACACAACACATATACAGAACTCAATACATAGTGTTGAATGAATTAATGAAAGTGGTGTCCTATCTCTCGGGGAACCCACAATCTCAGGGGTAGAGATAGATAGATAAGCAGGTAATTTAAGGATAAAATGTGTCCAGTCTTCAAAGTACAGTCAGATAAAAGCTATTTTTGTGTGGCCTTATAATTTATCATCCAAGTAGATAAATTTTTGAAAGTGTGGGTGAGCACTTTCAAATAACTAAGGCAGGGTCATAAGTGAATCCCTGCAACAGGCCTGTCCCGCATAAATAAGAGCACATACACAGTCAACCCTACCTATATAGCCTATATGTTCCTAAGTACCCACCTTGAAGCAGGTGCAAGCACTTCTCAGAATCCACCCCCACAAGCATGAGCTGAGTACTAGATGTATAGCTGAGTTCATAGGAGCCAGGAACGTTGACATTGCATGTTACACAGCAAAAAGTTAATGAAAAGAAATAAATAGAAGCTCATGAAATGACTTGTTCTTTATTCCAGGTCCTCGTTTCATACCCACCCTCTGCCAACAGCAATTTTCTCCTCTGCTTCTTGAACCTGTTCCTACCAGCCTCTTCGGCCTTTCAGATTTTTCTTCTTCCATGATCCCCTGTTCCTCTTTCTCATCATAAAGATGTGGCACACTCTCACCTCCTATTCCCACATCCATTCGCCCCGCTCAGTCACCAAGGGGTCTCCCTACGTAGGAACCAATGAGAGATTGTAAATAAAAATAACTTTTCCCAGATAGGTTTCTCATGGCTTCAAGCTATAGTGAGGGTTTCTTCAATGCAGTGGCTAAAGACAGAAGGGCAAGGTTAACCCTACCTGGGATTATGGGGAAAAGCTTTATAGAGAAAATAATATTCAAACAGACTCTGCTTACTCAGAGAAAATGTCAGTTTACTCAAAGGAAATTTAATCAAAAAAACCATGGAAAATCACAAAAGGTCTAGACCTCATGTTTTCTCAGTGGGTAGAAAGAATTGCCTTCACCAGGAGCATACTTTGTTAGGGGTCAGAAACAAAGATCTCAAGTGGAAACTTGCTAAAAGGTGAAGTGAATAAGAAGAGTATGGTTTATGGCTTTTTCAAGCCTAGACTTTGGAAGAAAGATACTGAAGCTTCAAATTAACTTTTTCCTTTTATGCTAAACTCTATTTCAGTAAAAACTAAACCAACCGTTTATAATCTTTCATGCAGTTATTGTGAAAATAAACATTTCTTTATGATCCAAGTGTCATTGTTTTATTATGAGCAAATACTACAGGCAATAATGTTACTATCTTTAACTTTAGGTAGAATAACTTTCATCATTTTGTAGTCCCTTCTAACACTATAGCTACAAAGAAATCCCCAAATGAGACTGTAATATACTGCCCTTTCTTTTACTAGATTTTAAAAAGATCCTCCTTGACACAAGATTAACAGCATCCATCATCCTTGTATAGCCTTTGAGATTTTACAACTTTGTATGTGAGGCTGATATCAAGTTAACCTGTCAGAATAAAATGCTACTTGGTATTTAACATATTCTATTCCAATTGGCTTTCTCTGAGTACGTGAAACAAATACCAAATGAGAATTTATATAAGCGTAAGAGAATTGGTGCTAATTTTAGAAAGTTCCTAGCCATTTCCCTTCCCCAAAGTTAGAAAGGGAATTCCCAGTTGGAATGACTTTCCAAGTTTCAAGAGACAACCATCTTATTTTCCTAAAACTGTATCACCATTGTTCTTAACAGTATGTCAAGCCAGTCCACAGTTTTCCATGCATAGAAAACATGTTATCTGGGGCCGGGTGCAGTGGCTCAAGCCTGTAATCCCAGCACTTTGGGAGGCTGAGGCAGGCGGATCATGAGGTCAGGAGATCGAGAACATCCTGGCTAATATGGTGAAACCCCATCTCTACTAAAAATACACAAAATCAGCCAGGCGTGGTGGCACGTGCCTGTGGTCTCAGGTACTCAGGAAGTTGAGGCAGGAGAATCACTTGAACCCAGGAGTAGGAGGTTGCAGTAAGCCAAGATTGCGCCACTACACTCCAGCCTGGGCAGCAGAGCAAGAATACATCTCAAAAAACAAAACAAAACAAAACAAAAAACAAGAAAGAAAGAAAAGAAAAGAAAAAAGAAAACATGTTATGTAAGCCTTCTTCCCAATCATTAATAAACATGTTGACCAGGACAAAGGTGGACCTCAGAAACCCGTGACCCTTGAAGAGCCATTTCCACATTCACTCTACCCATACAGGATGCTTTTTTTTTTTTTTTTTAACCTAGTCAGACTGGCTGAACCAGTTTTTAATCTCTGGTCTATACTGTGAGGGGGCAAATCTCACTGAAAAGATTCACTGGTGACAGCTAAATGTAAGATGTAGCAATGCAAAGACTGGGCAGATCTGGGCCTGTTGGCAATTTGAAAAACAAATGGCTATGCAAATACAATTCTCAGACTCAGTTGTAAGGTAAACTGTGAACCAGGGAGCAGCAGGTGGCTGGGTAAACGCAATGCTTAAATGCTGTCTGCGTGTTTACATTCAGATCTTAGGAACTGAAATCTTCCTAATTGAATTCAACAAACAGTTGAATTGAGAAATTATTATGTACAAAATACTGCACTAGGCCCTGAGGCCCAGAGAAAGTTGAATGATAGAGTACCCTGATTTTAGGGATATTTGGTTCACCAAGACCCACATGGAGAGGAAAGCCAATAGCTATATATGAAGAAAGGACAAGGAATTGAATTGATTCCAATGAGAGAAACTTGGGAACTGTGTTTTTGGAAGGAAGGGACAGGAGAAGGTCAAATGTGACAATAAAATGTGGGCTTCTGGGGGCAAATACAGTAGGAAGCTTTTTCTGTGAGGAGAGAACTAGAGTAATGGATCAGAAACAGGAGAGGGAAGTGGGAGTGTGTATGTGTATGAATGTAGGTATGTGTGAGTGAGGGTATGTGAACGCTTGTGAGGATGAGTAAATTATTTGAAGTTGGAGGATTTAGGAAGAAATAAAGCTATTAAAAGTAGGATGGGCCTAATTGTAGTGCACGGATTTACATTCTGTAAATGATTGCTGACCCCTCCTCAAAAAATGTTTCCAAGGCATGATGAATTCTAAGTCACTTATTTATACAATTGGAAGTGTTAAGTAGGAGGGGGGTATTGGCAAGCCTGTGTTTTTAAAAGCTTTTGTTAACAATCAAATAATCTACTGGTAATAGAGGCAAGGAACGGTGTTTTGATTACGAGGTAATGGCAACAGATTAGAGAGAGCAGTAGAGTCTAATCACAATGTGAACTCTTTCTTGAAGGCTTACTACGTGACAGACACAAACTAAGTGCTTCATATGCACTAACTCATTTAAAACTCACAGAAATCCTAGGAGCTAAGTGTTTTTATTCCCATTGCAAGTAAGGCCCAAGATTTGTGCAATCCAAGGCTCAAGTTGGTAGTCACCACTTCCTGTCTTCCCTTGGGGTAGTGTAAGGTGGTGATTACCAGCGTAGGCCCCGGACCTCACAGTTTTGACTTCACTTCTGGTTCAACCATTTACGAGCCATGTTACTTTTCTTGGGCCTCACTTGAAATAGGTAGAGAAGAGGTGCTAAAGAAGGCTCTTGGCAATTCAGTATATGGCATGAGATTTTGTCATCAGTCAAGCTGATACATGCAGGTGAAGAAGTAGGTGTAAGGAGAGAGTGTTATGTTTAGACAAGTCAAATCAAAGGAGCATAGGTCTTCCATGTGTGGATAATAGCAAAGAGTTGAGGGGTGGATCTGAAATTCCGGTGAGGGATAAGAACAGGAAGAGAGAGGAGGTGTGAGAGTGGAAGCTATGACTTCAAGAGTCTCATATTTTGGGGATAAATACGAAAAGGGTTCTCAAAGACAACTCTCATGAACTTAATAGCTGGTAATACTGACCAGCAGATCTCCCATCTAAAAGATTTTGGAATGAGTAAATGAGAGGTTTTCCTTAACCATCCCTAACCAAAGAGAAAGACAGTGGTAGTTTTTTCTTTTGTATAATTTTAACAAGGTAAATAGAGCCCAGGACCTGTATCTCAATGAAATAGGCATCCAAGAGCCTGACCTGCCTGCATGCCGGAACTTGTAGAATTCAGCAAGGCAGATACATCCAGCCAATATGCTCAACTGGTAGAGTTTGCTTTGCTGGGAATCCTGGAATTACACATTCTTAGAGTTGGGCCCTCAACTACCACCTTCCCAGCCAGAAACCTAGGTGTCTCCTATGACACTTCCTCCACACCCCTAAATCAAATCCCCCACTAAACCCCATTAAATCCATCTTCTTCTTTTCTCTTCCTTGAGTCCAGCTGCCACTTCCCTAATCCAGACTGCTGTCACTTCTTGTTTAAAGTTCAACCACAATTTCCTACTGGTTTTCTCCTTCCCTCAAATTCAATTTCCATAGGGCAATATCTGTATATTTATTATCGCATCCTGTAAGGATCTCTTAAAGGTGAAGAACCACTGTTCAAGTCATTTTAGGCAAATAAATTAAGGTCTTCATTTCCTAGGTTGATAAACTCACCAGGCTTGCTCCCATCTCAGGGGCTCCCCGCCTCCCCTTCTTTCTGCCTGGAAGACTCTTCCCCAGATATTTACATGGCTAGCTCCCATATTTTCTTCAAGTGTTTATGCAAAACCCACCTTCTCAATAAAGTTTCCCTGGCCACCTCATCTACAACCTCAGCCCCCGTTTCCCCAACATACTTCATCTACTTCAATTACCGGTAGATTATTTGTATCTTTCTTTCCTGAATTATGTTTTCTCCAAAATACTTACCACTATCCAAACTCCCACATACTTCACTAATTTACCTTGTTCATTGTTGGTCTCCTACACAAGAATGTATATTTGGCAAGGGCAGGGGATTGGGTCTGCTTTTGTCCAAGACTATATTTCCAGTGTTTAGAAACACTCTCGACATGAGGTGCAAAGTGAATGATCAGTGATGTTTATTGACTTTTTGTTGTTTCTGTTGGTGTTTTCTTATGGTCCTGGATTATCTAGCTAATTTTCCCAGTTCTCATTTAAAGTGAATAAGTAATTTCAAATGGTTTCTGAGGTTGGTTCCTCATATTGAGCTAAAACACACACACACACACACACACACACACAAATACGCTGTTATCTGTCATTTTAAGAAAGAACACGTTAATGTTTCTCCTTAGTCTTGAATGCCAAGTATTAGGGGGCAAAATGGGGGGAGGACTGTTCATTTTAAAAATATTAAAAATGAATTACAAATTTTCATTTGAAAGATCTTCTCATTCATGCTTATAAATAGCTGTTAAATGACCCAGTTGAGCTAGGAGCTCTCTAATAGCCAAGATGAAATTCATCCTTACAGCCATTTCATATTGAGAAACAAAAAATTTGGTGAATATTAGAAGAAAGAAATCCCTGTACTCATTACTTTTTTATGAGCAAAGTTCATCAAAACCACTGTGGAATAGAACTCAGAGTTTTGAGAAAGTCCTGTTAGTCTTGCAGAAAATGTATGTGTATTGATAAAACTCAGGTGATTTAGCAACCACAACAGTATCTGTGGGAATGATTGCATTCCTTTGTCAAAATGCATAGAATTAAGTGCCCTGGAGCAAATAAAAATGTGACTCAGAAAAATACTTTAATAACTATTCTTTCCTCATAGCAATACAAATCCAAAGTCAGGCATGACCTGTGGGGAGTTAAATGGCAGTATAGACTTCAGAATAAGGTAGCGATAACACCAACAAAAGCCACACACACAATGCAGTACAAGTGTCTCAAGGGAGAGATTCAACTGGGTAGCTGTTGTGTAGTCTCCAGGACATGGAAGCATTAACCTAATACAAACATCAGCCTAATACAAACATCAGCCTTTATTAACACAGTGCCAAGTCAGTCAGATATAGTTCCCAGTTAGGGAGTCTCTGGTTATGAAACCTAGTGTATTTTTCCAATTGTGGTCGAATGGGTTGGCATTCAGCATGCACGGTCTCACTTCCAGAAGGGCTTCACCTCTGTCATCCATGACCTGCTTTGGGAATTCATTCTTGACAAGTTAGTCTCATTATACGGTTCTGGCAAATTAGTCTCATTATATGGTTCTGGCCTCTGGTAACTACATCTGGAAATAATGTTAACGGTTTACATATATTGTGTATTTACCATATGTGAGGCATATAATGAATGCTTCATATGTTACATCTCATTTAATCCTCACAACAGTTTTGTGAGATAGATAGTATTACCCATTTCACAGATTTGGAAAATAAAGCTTAGGGGGTATAGGGATCTTGGCTAAAGCCATACAATGAGTCAGTGAAGATGAATCCAGAACTGACTTCAGAACTGTAGCAATTAACTCCTGTACTCTACATTCTACTGCCTTTGTAAAGAATGAAAAGCCAAGAGACAGAGAAACAGTAAAGAAAGGATCCCTGAGGGATGTTTTCTACCACTGTCCTGAGCACAGTCAGAAAACCTCCATACTAAATCAGAAAAATAAACTCAACCAGCCTCTGTTCCAAAGTGATACTTTATAAACTGCTTCAAGGGAGCACTGCGTTGAGAACAATTACCTTGAAACCCTTGGGGAAGTTTGGTGGAGAAGGGAAGGTGTATGCTGGGGGCAGTGGTAGGTGGTTGTAGCACTAAAGCAACACCAAACAAAAGGAAGTTCCTGGTCATTCCAAATCAGTAACAGTAACATAGTAGAATGCATTGTATATTTATTGGACATACAATCATTCAAAAATATGCATTTATCAAAACATAAAGCAAACAAACAAACACACACATACATAAGAAAGATGCAGAGAAAGAAAACAAAGCATTTACAACCTACAGGCAACCTGCCATCTCATCAAAAAGCGTAAGCACGAGTATGCATCCTCCATCTCAGCTCCCTCATGACCCCCACAGTGAGAGTTCTTTCTGAACTGAGGCAATTCCAGTGTTCAAAGATATGTATTTTTATACAACACAGTCCTAAATACAAACCGTCACCTTTATGCATGCACAAAAGCAAGGGCACCACTCACTCCAGGAGACTTGAAAGGTTTATTAAAGTTTACTTTGACTCTTGCTGGTTTTCTTATTACAAAAAAAAAAAAAAATTAAAACTCATCTCCCCTTGTGTATGATTGAACTCTCCCATATTTCCAACACATTTCAAAAGGTTATTGTGATTGCAAGTGTGGATTTCTTTTTAACTTAGGCTAGACACAATTACTTTAATGGGTACCATAATTTGGCTTTCACATTCTCTCAAAATCATCAAAACAAAGTACTTGCAAAATGTTTGCTTCCCAGGTGTTTTCCAATAGATTCAATACTATTTGCCACGGTGCATAAACTGAATGAGAGTGGTTTGTGAAATATGGAACCAAGATGTTGCATACTTACCTCCAGAACTGAGTGCGGCTTTCTTTGTGCTCTGGAAAACACTTTCTATTTGGCTTCATTTTAGCAATAGTGAAAAAGATCAAAAAATGGAATGATATTATGAGAAGCACTTAATGGGGGAGCTCTGCAGACTGGTAGAAGATTATTACTTCTTTGGCTAAGTTCTGCAAATTTGTGTGGAACCAGGAGTCCTCTTTATGAGTAAGAATATTTTATGAAGAACCTTCGCTTTTTTTAGTAGCTAATTCCTTTTTCTCATCAACAGGACACAATACAGCATATAATTAGATTTCATTATAATAAATTTTAATATACCATAGATCAAATGGTGTCCCCATAGCATAACTACTCATGACCAGATTCTAATAATATGCAAATTTAGCTAAGTGCATATTATTGGACTTTTGTCTAATAATGTTGGTCTTGATCCCCTGATATTCAGCTCCACAGTTTCATTAAGCAGTCAATTAGGAAAAAAGAGAAAAGCAGCATATATGTATTTCTTCTTTATTTTGGTAAAGGGTTTTTACTTTATCTGCTTATATTGATAAGACATGACACAGGAATAGGTGCTACAGGATTTACAAAAATACATTTGACACAGTCCCAGTGAGGCATAATCTCAGCAAATCCTTAATGGTTGGGGGCCCAGGCTCTGGAGTCAGACTGCATTTGTGCCCTGGTTCTACCACTTACTAGCTGGTTAACCATGGGTAATTTACTTAACCTCTCTGTGCCTCTGTATTTTCTTCTGTTCGTTGATGATAATGATAGTACTTATCCTATCATTGAGAATTTGATGAGATTAGCTCATGTAAGTGTCACACATGTCCGTATAGAAGACCACCTAAACAGGCTTTGTGTGAGCAACAAGGCTGTTTATTCACTTGGGTGCAAGTGGGCTGAGTCCAAAAAGAGAGTCAGCGAAGGGAGATAGGAGAGGGGCAGCTTTATAGGACTGGGGTAGGCAGTGGAAAGTTACAATTAGAGGTGGTTATCTATTTTTAGCAGAGGAGGAGGTCACAAGGTGCATGGTGGGGAGATCATAAGACTCATTGTCCAGAAGAAGAATGTCACAAGGTCAATTGATCAGCTGGGGCAGGGCAGCAACAAGTCATAACAGTGGAATGTCATAAGGCTGGTCAATCAGTTAAGGCAAGAGATGGCTGTTTCACTTCTTGTGTGGTTTTTCAGCTGCTCCAGACTTCCTGGCTCCTGCAGGCCATCGGGACGTTATATGTGCAGGCCACAGGGGTTACAATGGCTGAGCTTCGACTCAGAGGCCTGACATTCCTGTCTTTTTATTTATAAAATATAAGCTTATAAGAAAAGATAAAGAAAATATAAGTTCCTTCTGGGGATTATTGAGGTAGAGGCGATGTTTCTCAGGACTGCTTCAAGCGTGACCAGGGATTGCGTGGACACTTTAAAGAAAATTTTATAATGAGTTAGTCCAGTAAGTTTCAGGTCTAGGGCGCATTTTTATGTAGCTAATAAGGTGCCAGTTAGCATATTTTTGAGCTTGGAACTACCCTAATAAAATAAGTTCTCTAAAAACAGTAATCAGGCATATTAGCTTTTAATGTAGGTGGCGATGAGTTTTTAGGCCAAGGAAGGAATAATGTTTTACGTACCAAAGCCTTTCGTCCCCATTTTCCATCACATGAATAGGATTCCCCGTTGTTAAGCCAATGATCTATTATATTACCCTTTCCCCATAGGTGTGAGTGGTGGTCTGAATGGAAAAGCTCAATCGTTCTGAATACAGCTCCTATTCAGGAGAGATAATAAGTAAAATAATCTTTGTCTCCTGGATTAAGGTGAGGAAGGATGAATTTTCCATGATCTAAAAACTACTTGCCCTGAGTTGGAAAAGACTGGTAGAGCACGTTTTCAGAAGAGGAGTAGGTGGGGGTGATAGAGGAGAAAGAAAAATACTGGTCTTTTGGAGTGAGGGCTGGAATATTTGTGGGTGTGGAGGCATTTGCTATTTCTTTTGCTGTCCTGTTGGCATAGGCATTTCCTTTAGCAGTTAAGATCAGTTGGTTCCCGGTGTCCTTTACAATGAACGACCCCAGCCTTGACTGGCAGGAGAGCAGCCTTAAGAAGGGCCTTTATTAGAGAGGCATTGATAATGGAAGAGCCTTGTGTGGTGAGAAAACCTCTTTCAGCCCAAATGGCAGCATGGTTATGGAAGATGTAGAAAGCGTATTTGGAGTCACTATAAATGTTAATGTGCATTCCTTTGACAAGAGAGAGCGCACGAGTTAAAGCAATCAGTTCAGCTTGTTGGGAAGTAGTGGAGGGAGGAAGTGCAGCAGCCTCGGTAATAGAGGTATGGGACACGACAGCATAACCAGCTTTAGCTGGCGAGATTTGGCTGGGTTTAGAGGAACTGCCATCAATAAACCAAGCATGGTCTGGGTTTGGGATTGGAAACATAGACATGTGAGGAAAGGGGGAAGATGCTCTGTGTATTAGGGAGATACAGTCATGTGACTCAGGATTTACGTTGGGTGTTAAGTGAGAAGCTGGGTTGAAATCGGGTCCATGGGTAATATTTAGCACAATACCTGGTATATAAAAATTACCCAATAAATGTTAAAAGAGGGAAAGTAGGAATAGAGTTATTTTCAAGTTGAACTGGCAGAATGAGACCTACTTAAATGCAAATGAGACAGAATGGCAATGTATGCAAATGGGGCCACAGATAGTAGTGGATTCTGGAGTAGACTGGGAAGTTTTTATGGAGGAGATTTCCTCACAGGCGAGGATTTGCTTCTCAAAGTATGTCCAGTGACAGCACTGGCATCACTTGGAAGCTTGTTAGAAATGCAGACTGTCAGACCCTCTTCCAGACTTACTGAATTAGAATCTGCATTTCAACAAGATGTCCGGAAGTTTTGTCGTGCATAAAGTCGAAGAGTCCTTCTCTAGGACATATCTTGCTTCTTAAAATGTTCAGGCCTGCCATTATCTCCCACCATACACAGCAGCATTTACAAAAGAATAATTCTGGGGGCAGGGAGCCTACACTCCCAAAATTTCCCACTGCAAAAAAACTGTGAATGTGAAATTCTAACAGTTATATATTGGAAATATGATAGAACTGACAAAAATAAGTCAAATCATCTAAATAAAGCATGGAACATAAGCTATGATTCAATTACTATTTATGCCTAGACAGAGTAAAAATTACAAATATTTTTTCATCCAGACTGAAATGAAAACCAAGAAAATGTATGATCACTTTCTTTGGGAGGGATTGGACAGAAGTCCCTGGTACTCTCAGATTTACGAAAAGCATGCATGCCCCCAGAAGGCAATACCATTTCAGTTACATGTTTCCTTCTGTATATCCCTCCCCACCTCCACACACATACATACCAAACACCACCACAACATTTTGGTGGGTTGCACTGTGTAACACTACACATTGCAGAGAAACAGACACACACACGTCAGCTTTATCCACAACTTCTCACTTTTTCTTGAAGCACCTGTTCAAATCTTGCATACTGGAGACACAGAATCTTTTATCTGGAATAATTTTTAGGAAATAGTGGACAAGAACAAAAGGGGAGAATTGATGGTGAAAATAATGATATCTGTCACTTATCCAATGCCTAGTTGTGCAAGATATCGCCCTAGAAGATTATCTATTACTTTTTAATTCTTGCAATAACCCTCTAAGACAAGGTATAAATTCTTTATTATTTCAACTGGGGAAATAAAAGCCTATGAAGTCAAATCTATTGCCAAAGGCTATGTGCCTAAGAAGTAACATAACAGACTAGAACCCAGGTCTATCTTCTGCTTCCATCTGTCAGAATAAAAACATCTATGAATCCACTAGTCATCTTCTTGAGGAATGGCTTCTAATTTGTAATTCAAATGCAATATTTTTTTCTCACTTTCCACTTCACATGATAAGTGGGGAAGTGGCAAAGGAATATTTTGAAGTCAGACTGAATTTAAGCTGTAGATGGTAAAGCACAGGATAATTTCCTCCTTGGTATTTGAGAAGTTCTTCATTTTAACCATCTGTTGCAGGCTGACAGATGGGTTGATATATGACAGAATAATGGGTCTTCAATTCTAGAAAGGCATAAGGAATGCTTAAAAAATAGCAGCTCTTTTCATGAACCTAACTGTGTAAATGCCGCTTGCTCATTTGCAAAAAAAAAAAAAAAAAAAAAAAAAAACTGGTGGGAGTGAGTGTGAAATATAGTCACAATCCTTCCCCCAAACAGAAAATTTTTTTCAGAATTGCCAAAGGTCAAATGCAGTAAAAATATGCCTATTCTAAAATCATGCCAAAATTTTCAAATTTAGTCACTTAAAAGGGCATGCAAGGGAAAACCCATAAACAAAGAAAAAATAATAAAAACATATTTTTAAAAAACCTTCTTCCATCCCTATCCCCAGTCATTGAATTATCTTTATTATGAGTTTCTTGTATCCTTGAGAGAATTTAAGAAACATGCCAAAATTTGAGGCCTAATGATTTTTCCTTTAAGCGTCTCTACTAAATGTAAAATGTCTTCCCTTTCTTCTTGTAGATTCAATGTGAGTGTGTGTGTGTGTATGTGTATGTGTGTGTGTATGTATATATATATATGAATTTACTAACAGCAGATATCTGGCTAGGCACTAGAGACACAGGTGATTAAGATAGTCCTATGCCCAAGGACTTTACAGTGCTTTTTGCAATGTAGCAATATGATCACAGCATTCCTTGATCACATTAATGGCTTATTCTCCTACACAGAACTTCAAATGGCCCTGCATGTCTTTACACTGTCACCCAAGTTCTTTTCCAATCACGTATTGCAACCAAATGAAATATTCACACAAGCACAAACTCCACCTATACCCTTAGATACCTAGGTATTGCCAAATAGGTTTGAAGCTCTACCTACAAAGAACCAGTAACTTAACACTTTAGGTTGGAAAAGTTTGGGCCATAATTATTTAACCTCAACGGAGTGATCCTATTTTCAAATTAACGTCAGAATCCAGTTTGAAGGGGAAAAAAAAAAAGTTATTTCAGTTGAATTCATGGTCAAATATCACTGGCCATGACCAAATAAGGTCATGTTACTTGACAACTGCACTGTCTTCACCATCATCATCACAATCTTTAATGCAACGACTAAAATATTCCAGTCTCCATGCTTAACATTTGTATTTAATTTTAATCCTCACAATGACCTTATAAGGGAAGGACTCCTGACCCATGTTACAGATTTGAATATTGAAGACCAGAGAACTTTAAAATCCATCATCAGGTTGACTTCTTCACTGCATTATTTCCAACCACAGATACCAACTCTTCCATGTCCTTTCTGGGAGATTACCAGTAGTGTAGAATAGTAAGTTAATAATAGGATTATGTTTTCAAAGGAGTATTTGCCAGCCTGAATTTATATCAGCAGTTTCTTCCCACCCTAATATTATATAATTCTGGAGGAGAAAGATGTGCAATTTTTTCTGGTTTTGGGGAAGGTGTTTGCAAAGAACATAAAGCAAAGTTCAGAGAGGATCTTACTTGATTCAGAAGGTAGCACTTGAAAGACCTGCTAGCAATTGATTGATTGATCAATTATTGTTTTGTTTTATTTTTTAATTTGGAGATAGGGTATCCTTGAGGTAATTTAGGTATCCTTGAGATAATTGTTGGATTACTTTGGAGCAGTGCCTATTCACAGGTGCAATCATAGCGCACCATGGCCTCCAACTCCAGGCCTCAAGGGATCCTCCCGTCTCAGCTTCTTGAGTAGCTAGGACTACAGATAGGTGTAACTGCATCCATGCATAGTCATTTTCTCAAAATTTCTCAGTGTAGTTGCTTGAAAAAATTTCCCATAGAACATATCCATTTTCAAATATAGGTTACTGGTGGGGTAAGTTCAACATACTTAGAAAAATTAAAAAATTAGTTTGAATTGTATAATATTTTAATTATCCATGCTTCTACTATCTGCCATTGTATAGAGAAAAAAAGGTGTTGTGTTATCTGTTTTTTTAAAAAATAAGTTTGTGTCTGTTTGTGTGATATCACATATATACATAGATGACTGTCAATACACACACGTCTTGGAATTTACCTTCACAGATGGTTTGTACAGATACAAAAGAACAAATTGTGAGGAGGTAGTTTTATTCAGTTGATGAGAAAACATTGTAGTCCAGAGTATATGTGAAAGATGAAGTTCAAGTCCGGTTGCTTCTGACTCCAGTCTTCCACCGTGTCTCCTGTAAGCTACACTTCCTCCAGAAGTTTCATTTATATGCTGCCTGACATTTGGTGTTTTCCAGCTATGTTTATAATGCCCAGATGTTTTGTGTCAAGTAGATAAGGCTAGTTGTTAATTAACTAAATCTTAGCATTTTCATCTAGCTGATTCAATGGCAGCCCCCAAAATATTTTGGAAGTGCTAAAAAAAAATGCATAAACATAAGAAAGATTGATATGGTATTCAATAAGCATTCCCAAATTTTCAGATTGACCTTTGACTAATTACACAAATTTATTCTTTTCCCAATAATTTTTAAGACATTCAGCCTGGTTTTAACAGTTGCCTCACCTCTGGTCTAGGATGTTGGGCTTGTTATTTATTTCCACACTTACTGATGGGTGTGTCAAAACCAATAACCAATTTTTTGGAAAGGATGCTATTTCCCATATGAGATAGTAATTCATTTAGAAACACTCAACAACCCTCATTGCTTTCCTAAGCTTTCCTAGCAAATTGCTAGGGTGCTAGGGTACAGAAAGGCAGGAGTACTCTTCTAAAAACATTTAATTGTGTGAATGGATCCACCCCAAATCTCTTTACCCCTAGGACTCACCTTGTTTATCGCTTGTCTTTCTAAGAGGCATAGGGTTGCAGGTGGACAAGTATAGAGAGACAATAGTCTCAGCAGCCATGTGAGCCACCAAAATTCCCAAGAAACAAGCAGTCTTCTCCTCATGCTAATACCTACCTCTCCAGCAAATCGCCCAAGAAGTCTTTGGTCCTGGCCAACCCGGTATCAACATGCATTTTTCCTAGTAAAGGAACAAGCAGGTAGTAAAGAGGAGTCCAACACTCCCTCTAGAGGTCAATTCGTAGGCCTTCCAGATAAGCCATTTTGTGTTGTATTTATTATTCAATGTGAGTCCTGAAGCTGCTTTGAGAACCATCCAAGGACGAAACCTAAAAAGATCCCGGATGCAACCACATCTGTGTCACTTTCTGACTCCCTAGGCTGGTCAGTACTCCCCAGGTATTGATTTTTAAATTTCCAAAACACCAAATCCTTTTCCTACAAAGCTATTATCACTATATGCAATTATACATTCTTTTGTGATTAACAGCTCTCTCTTCTACCAGAATGAGTATAGGACCATGTCTATTTCTATTAACTACCATATTTCCAAGACCTGGCACCTAGTAGATTCTCAATAGAGATTTGCTAAATAAATGAGTAAACCCACCTAATGTATTTGACCATCAAAACCCACTGGATAATGCCTATATACTTTTCTATATTGTATTTTTAGCTATAATATGTCGCTGAATTTCCTGTATCAAGACTAATTAATAGAGTGAACTTTCAGGAGCTGGGCTAAGCATTTTATTGCATTACTTCTTTTATCCTTGGCAAAAATACTATGAAAATGTATCTCATTATTGCCCCTTTTTACAGTTGGAAAACTGAGGCTTTATTGGGTTCTAGGGCTACTTAGAAAGAATTGAGATTCGACTTCAGGACTGCCTGATCTCAAAGACTGCAGACTTAACCACTATGTGATAATTCCTATTCTAAAAAGCTATATATAATAAGACCAACACAAAAAATTTTCAGTGAAGATCAAGCAGAATAATGAATGTAAAGGGCTTAGCACAGCACCTGACCCATAGTAAACATAGAATCAATAGAGCTGTTAATATTAATGCTACTACTAATACTATTAATTTATCTTGAACAGCTATTAATTTGCTAATGTTACTATTAACTTGCTTTGAAAGATTTGTGCTAGTTGTAATAAAAAGATTAGGCGGGATCAATGCAAAATTAAATCAGATTTTGAGGAGTGTTTTTAACATCTGATTTACGATACTATTGCAGAAAGCTAGTAAAGACTTTGCATCTATTCGGAGTTCACCAAACAGCCAGGAATACCTCCCTCTTGCACCAAGATTATAAAATCAATTGCCTGTAACTGAAATAAAGAGAGAGATGCAGGGGATCTAAAAATCTTCTTTTCACAAGAAAAGTTAAAAACAAGAAATAGAAAGTATCTGTTCTACAGCTGAGCAACCACAGATTAATTGATAAAATTCTCTGGGAGCAGTCTAGAAAAGAAAAAGTGCAGTATGTCAATCATAATAAAATATAACTTCGGGGAAAAAGCAATGAAACCCTACATTGATTCTCAAGCATCAGCCAGATTCTTCATGCATAAAACAAGATGATTGATTATTACCAAGGCCTTGTAACAGAAGAACATCAGTTTCCACTACATCTCTCTTTTTGCAAAATCCTGATTAATTGGCAGTGTGACAATAGTGTATCTTACAGTTCTTACATGAAGCGACTCAGGCAGTGTAGAGATTGGAAAGATATAGGCCACTGGAGGGAGGAGAACAGATCTCCCTTGGCTGGTCTCCCCCACTCTCTTCCATCTTTAGAACAGTACCCAGCCCATAGCAGGGAAGATAATAAAGTGTGAACAGATGACTGGGAAAAGAGACAGAAACAGCAATGGACAAACGAAAAAAATCAATGGGATTTGGAGTCAAACAGACCTGAGTTTGGTACCCAACCTCTCTACTTACTTAATTTCTCTGAGCCTTTCCTTCTTCATTTGTAAAATAGAAAACCTAACAGCGGCCGGGCGCGGTGGCTCAAGCCTGTAATCCCAGCACTTTGGGAGGCCGAGACGGGCGGATCACGAGGTCAGGAGATCGAGACCATCCTGGCTAACACGGTGAAACCCCGTCTCTACTAAAAAATACAAAAAACTAGCCGGGCGAGGTGGCGGGCGCCTGTAGTCCCAGCTACTCGGGAGGCTGAGGCAGGAGAATGGCGTGAACCCGGGAGGCGGAGCTTGCAGTGAGCTGAGATCCGGCCACTGCACTCCAGCCTGGGCGACAGAGCGAGACTCCGTCTCAAAAAAAAAAAAAAAAAAGAAAAAAGAAAACCTAACAGCTACTTCACAGGGTTGCGGAGAAGATGAAATGAGGTGGAATAGATAAGGCATCATACCTTATTTATGGTAGAACTTCATTCAATACAATGAGGTTCACCTTCCAGTGAGGGACACAGACTTTGGAGCTTAACAAACCTATGTTGCAACCAAAGTTTAGCAGCTTAGTAACTCTGAGATGTCTAGCAAATCACTTAATCTTTCTGAACCTTGACTTTCTCACCTGTAAAATACAGTCAATAATAGTCACCTCAAAGTGTCATTATGAGAATTAAACGAGTAACGCATGGAATGCACAGTGTATGATACACAGTAACAGATAAATGACAACCATGTTTGTATCCCTGCTTAATTTTTGTTATGAACCGAAACAATCATGGCCTTCTAAAAGCAATTGTGTTTTTATAAGATTCAGAACATAGATTGTGGAGCCAAATTCCGTCGGTTGAAATCCTGGCTGTGCACCTTTCAAACTGGGTTTAAGTAATTTATCCCAACTATAAAATGGGATTACAATAGTACCTACCCCAAAAGGGTTGTTGGGAAATTAAAGAAGCAAATGTATGCAAAACTTCAATAACTGTTCTCTAAGTGTTGGCAACTGTCATCATCATCACCATTACCAACACCACCATTATCACTATCATCATTATCATCATGATCATCTCTTGAAGGTGTCACAAAATAATCTCCTTAGAAACTGCTGCCTCCCCAGTTGAAAATATAACAACAATGATATTAATTGAAATTTATTCCAGCTACAACATTGAAAATATAGGCAGCCTGGTTTTTTATGTCCCTTACCACTTCTGTGGGCCTCTTCCTGCAGAGAGCTCTGCCTGAGCTCAGAGAAAACCATGCCTGGAGGAGGCACAGAGACCCCCAGTAAGGGATAAATGTGGAACCTCCAGCTCTTGGATGTCCGTAAGAAAAACTGAGGTAGGGTGTGAACCAGAGGTAATTCAGAGGCTCTTTTCCAAGTAAGTGTTTTGCAAATGAAGCAGCTGCTACCCAGAGTCCTTGGCTTATTAGACTGGAGATAACCATCAAAAAGACAAACAGGGTGGGAAGTCCTCATCCAAAATGGAAAAGCCCTAACTCACATGCCAGGCTCCTTGGAGCTGGCCATTTGCATATGATCAGAGACTTTCTGACTTCAATTTCTCCTCTCTAGTAAAGATAAGCAAACTTGATGACTTGACCACTCTTACCCCAGGAGAATTCCCTTTGCTTATTTAAAACACCAGGCCTGAGCAGGACTGGCATTCAGTGGGATCTAGAGCTCACCCAGCAGGTTTAAGCCACTTTGCCAGTGGATTTGTCATTAAAGATTACAAAGTCTAGGGGATTAGTGGGATTTGTCTAAGCACACTCAATGTCAGGAAGAAGAGGAACTGGTCTCCTGGGACCAAAAACTCCAAATCTGGTCTAAACTCATTCCATTTACCTCCAGAAACTGAGTTTGTGTTCTTACTCATAACATACAAAGAGTAGTAATACCTGCTTCATAGAGTTGTTGTAAAATAAATGGTGCACATAAAGCATTTTGCACGGTACCTAGTGTGTGATAAGTGCTTGATGGTAGTGGGACCTCTGAATCTTCTATTCCTCTCTTTTCTTTCTCCTCCTTTGTAGGAGAAAGGGAGCTTTCTTCCTACTCTCAGACACTGCCACCACCTCCTCCTCCTCTGTTTTCTCTTCCTTCTCCCTTCTTCATGCTCCCCACTCCTCAGTCTCCTCGTCCCCAATTCCTTCCCCCTCCTTCTCTTCCCTTTCTTTACTTCCTTCCCCTTCCTCCCCCTTCTCCTTCCCCTAATGCTCCCCCTTCCCCCTCCACTTTCTCTTCCATATCCTCCTCCTGTCTCCCCATCTCCCTTTTCCTCTTCCCTGTTCTGCTACTCCCCTCTCTCATCCTAGTTATTTCATCATCTACCAGCCACCAGCCTGCCATGTCTTATTAACAGAGTGGTCAAGCCAGCCTTTCACCCTACACCTAACACAAAATGCAGCTCATGCTTGGCAGAATTGCCCCTGTGGGCCACCCACCTCCTTCTTTGGGCTGCCAACACAGAAGGCCCAAGCCTCCCTTTGGTCACACTGATTTGCTTTCAGACCAGACCACTGAGGCAATGAATTGGGTGATCATATAAACCCAACTATGGGACTCTACAGGCCAAGAGGAATGTGGGAGGCATGCTGGCCTTGTCAAAGCTAAGCTGTGGGATGACTTAGCTTTGGACCATCTCAGACCAAACTACCAAAAGAAAGTGTGGCATCGTCCAAACAGGAAAATGGGTGTCACTGTCACTTGACCATGGATATAAATATGCTTCCATTTGTTAATTGTGGATTAGAACTATGCTTTCCAATAAGATAGCACTAGTAACATGTGGTTGTTGAGCACTGAAATGTGGTTATTATGAGTTAAGATGTACTGTAAGTATAAAATATACATCACATTTCAAAGACTTAGTACCATAAAAGTAAAATAGCATACTAATAATTTTAGATTGACTATATGAAATAATAATTTTGATGTATTGGGGTTTGTTGTATTAATATGTAATATATTAATATAATTAATTGCATCGATTTCTCTCTTTAAATGTGGCTACTTTAAAGCTTAAAATTACACATGCAGCTCCTGTTTGTGGCTTGCATTAGATTTCTTCAGGCGTTCTCATTCCCTGATCTTACCACCAGGGCCACAATTATTATTCTTTAAATTAAGTCATTTTTAAAATTTAAATCAATGTGTTTTTGAATAAGACCCTGGACCACTGTTGAATATAGAAATCCAACATTATTTGACATAATTAGAAGACAAACATACATCAACAGAAAATGAACAGTGCTGTATTCTAGCTACATAGGTATACCATTGCTTACTTGAAGGATCTGAGCCTAGAGCCAGTTTTCTTTGACGAAAAAAATTAAAAGATTAGCACTTGTTAACTAAGCATTGAAAACAGTGTAGCACCCAACTGAGACTTTACTAGTCAGAGTGAAAGGAAATTGGGAAGGAGAATGCCTTTCTCCCTATGTAGGGATGGAGCAATATTGTCTATTGCTCTTTCCCACCAGGATAGGCAACCCAAACTTCAGAAAACCTGGGCATAATGAAAAATCACTCACTAAACAGGGAACCCAATGTCCTGAATTCAAATCTCAATTACTTGTGACAACTTGGACACATCACTGAATCTAGTTTCCTCATCTGTAAAATGGATATAATGATCTTCTCCCTCACACAGTTGTGAAGGTCATACGATCTTCGCTGAAAACTGTAGGTGCTCTCTGGAAGTCAGATGTCGTTATTACTAATACTTCAAATGAAATAATGAAACAATCCCATAAGTGGATGAAACAGAAACTTGTTCTATCTAGCTAGCCATTTTTTAGCTCCCTTCCAAGACAAGTCCAAAGCTCTGCCCCCAGCTGAGCAGCCATCTTGCTATTTGCTTTCTGTGTTTCCTGATCCATAGTGTCATTCTAAAATTATTGGAGGCTGAATTAGCAAAGTGATCCATTTACAGTGCAGATGAGAGTGACTCTCTGGACTGTCCACTTTCTAGTATAGCCTCTCAGTATAAAAGTGTCAGCAACAGAAATAAATAACAAAGTCATCAAGTAACCAAAACAGATAATAAAGTCATTGGATTAAAATATTGGTAATTTCACTAAAAGGTAGAAATTGAATATTTGTTTATTTTTTTATCAATATCCAGTGGATTTGCTTATGCCACTATTAGAAAGAGATGGAGACAGGTTTACCTGGTTCTGAAATGCTAAATTTTCTGTCACCAAAGATGACCCCCTTTTCTATACCCCAGGGTGATCCCAGACACCCAGATTCATACTATTAATTACATTTAGCAAAAAATACGTTTGCTTACAGCAACTTACGAGAAGTGAGGGCAACAAACTAAATGGAAACAAACCACCCAGCCAACATTAAACCAGTCTGGTTCCTTGATTGAGGAAGCTGTTTCTTGGTTCACTGAACAGATACTTAAAATATATTGCAGAAACATATCCAGGTTTCATGTCAAAGTTCTTTAGGTACCGAATGAGATGAATAGCTCAGAGTACATTTATGAACCATGTAATGAACTATGGGCAAATAAATCACTTAATACTCTTAGTTGCAGTTTCTTCCTCTGTAATATAAGGCCAGTGATGCCTCCTCCGACTATTTTTGGGATTTTATGGGGACTACATAGAACATAAGTATAAGCGCAATTTGGAAACACTGAAGCACATTTTGAAGGGCAGCCTCTTCACTCTATGGGAATAAATAACACAAGAAAAGCGAGCAGAAAAGGTCTTCAAAGGCTTAATGTATGTATGATAACCTAGCGGTAAATGTTAAAATGTATCTTCCGTATCCACACTATCTCTGTTAGACAGACAGGGATCATATTTGTAAACAACTGGATTCTTGTTTGAACCATCAGAAGGAATTCAGTTCTCAAGTGTGAGCTGTTTACTTCTGATACTACTGAAGACAGTTTAAGGCAGATCATTACGTGGCATTAAATAACACAAATGAGAAAACTATCCCATATTCGATTTAACTGCAAGCCTTCTGCTTAGGTCATGCTAGTACAGTCATGTACCCCATTATGGATGTTTTGGTCAACAATGGATCACCAACAATTTGTGATGGTGGTCCCATTAGATTATAATGAAGCTGAAAAAGTCCTATCCCCTGGTAACATCATAGCCATCGTAATGTTATGGTAGCATAATCACTCTATTTTAAACATTAATTTAGTGTAGTCTAATCATACAGAATTTATAAAGTCTACAGTAGTGCACAGTAATGTCTGTCCTAAGCCTTCACATTCAACTTCCAGTGCTGCAAGCTCCATTCATGGTAAGTGCCCTATCCAAGTGTACTATTTTTTATCCTTTATACTATATTTTTACTGTACCTTTTCTATGTGTAGATGTGTTTAGATACACAAATACTTATCATCATCATGTTACAATTGCTTGCAGTATCCAGAACATTCACATGCTGTACAGGTATGTAGCCTGGGAGCATAGGTTATACCCCTTGGTGTCTCCATTTCCTCAACTGTAAATGGGGTCAGGATTGGTGTCTATTTCATGGTGCAGTTGTCAGGATTAAATGAGTCAAAACATGTAAACCTGGAATAATACTTGACACATAATAAGCACTCAATAAATGTTACATATGAATAGATTATTTGAACAAATAAATCTAACATAGTTTTCTCCAATTTCCAATTGAAAAGTCTTCACATGACTATTCTTTTTTAAGTATAAGTCTATTTCTAATTATGATGAATATAAATAATGAAAACCATCATACTATAGGTAATGCTTTAAGGTGACTGTGGGCCCTAACAAATATGTAATATCAAGAGAACAGAGCCCATATTTTGCATTTTTTTTATCCTCTGTAAGACCTTTCTCAATACTCGCACATTACTCAAAAATTACTATTTGAAAAAAAGCATGAATGAATGAAGGTACCAGATTGAACATGAACAGAAAGTCATGATTTGACACAGTCAATCTGGTTATTTATTTGCCACTATTAGAAAGAGATCGAGACAGGTTTACCTGGTTCTGAAATGCTAAATTTTGTGTCACCAAAGATGACCCCCTTTTCTATACCCCAGGGTATTCTATACCCTATTCTATACCCCAGGGTATTCCTCCAATTTCAAATTCAGACCCAACACTTGAGTTTCTTTATTCCAAATGTTTGTATTACTGTTGAAACAGCTGTAGATATTGTATTTGTTTGCTTGCTTATACCTCTACCTCATCTCAGAAAGGCTCATAAGGACATTTAAAAACCAAGGTGTAATTGAATAAAAATGAAAAGTAAAAAGTAAAAAGAAGAAAGGGAAACAAAATAAGGAATCGGGTTAAAATACCCATGCCATCAAAACCCTATGAATGGGTCACACACTGGCCTTTAATTTTCTAGAGCCAGCATGAAAAAAGGTGAACTGGTGAGTTACATAATTCACAACAGCCACTGGATGGAGTGACTTGCAGAAGATTCAGCCACTCTTAGTAGTGAGACCCTCCAGAACATTCTCCACAAAGATCACACCTAACAAATGTCTGGCACAACAGCATCTTTAGAGTGTAAAAGTTCCCTCAGTGTAGATCATGGGATCATGATGAAAAGTAATTCAGCCACACCATGAGAGCAAGATAACAGAGCAAGTCAGGTGCACTATGCCCTCGGGCAGGAAACAAATGCATGCCAAATTTTCCACTTGAGGAGGTTATCATTAAGAGCAAAAGAGCAGCCTGTTTCTGTTGCCATATCAGATTTACTTTTTTTCTTTCCTGGTCGGTATTTTTATTATTTGAGGTAAGCAGTATGCAACATTTTTACTGTAATCAAACATATATATAGTCAATCTGAAAATTTTTTCTACTATGTTCTAATGGTCTCAATCTTAGTCTCTCCCACCTGCCACCCAATCCGAGTCATGAGGGAGGATGAGAGACGTAGCTCCCATCATCAGAGTCATGAGAGAGGATGTGAGATGTAACCCCTATCATCAGAAGTTTGGAGATGGTCTCTAAAACACTCATCCCATTAAATCCTAGAAATTTTGTTTGATATGGATAAAAGCTTTTTTCCCCTGCAAACAGCAGATGATTTTCAGGGCCAGACACACCTAAATTTGAATTCTGTCTCTGCCACTTTCTATGTGTTACCTTGTATCTGTGAGTTTCAACTTTCTCCTTTTTTTTTTTTTTTTTTTTTTAGACAGTGTCTCGCAGTGTCACCCAGGCTGGGGTGCAGTGGCGCAATCTTGGCTCACTGCAAGCTCCGCCTCCCGGGTTCACTGCATTCTCCTGCCTCAGCCTCCTGAGTAGTTGGGACTACAGGTACCTGCCACAACGCCCGGTTGATTTTTTGTATTTTTAGTAGAGACGGGGTTTCACCGTGTTAGCCAGCATGGTCTCAATCTCCTGACCTCGTGATCTGCCCGCCTCGGCCTCCCAAAGTGCTGGGATTACAGACGTGAGCCACCGCGCCCGGCCTCAGCTTTCTCCTCTTTAAAATGGACATAAAAATACTGTCTAACATGATTATTGTAAGAATAATTTTATACAAAACCTCTCACCCATAGCAGGCACTCAAAAACATTACAGCTCTTATTGTCTTCCACTTAACATAGTTCCACATTGGTTAACACATTGGTTAACCAATAACATATAGATAACACATTGGTTTGTTAAGTGAACAAATGGATGAATGAATGAGTGAACATTGCCATCCAAGAGTCTTAAACAATTAGCAGATCTGTCTACATGTTTGGAATTACGACAACTTGGTGGTTAAGAACTTGGACTCAGTATTCAGGTTGCCTGGGTTTGAATCCTGATGCCATCACGAATTATCTGTGAAGTCTCAGACAAGCTATTCAACTGTTCTCTATGTTAGTTTGACATCTGCAAATAGAATGATGTACCATTCCTTACAGGGATGTTAGGTGTGGGTTATAGAGTCCTTAGCATCGTTCCTGGGATATAGTAAGCATTTAATAAATATGACTATTTATATTTATTTTATAGAAAGATAAATATAATATCATAAAGCTTTCTTTTATTTGTTTTTCAAAATGTTTTCGCTGGTTCCAGTGCTATAGGATCTTAAATTTTTCCAAAAAGCAAACCAAATAGTTATATAAAGAAATCAACTTGTTTCTAGAACTCACATTTTCTTTTACCATTTTCTCTTCTGGTTTGTTTCTGTAGGACTTCATTGTCACTGTAGTCTTTTCGTTCTTGTGGTTGGTGGGTTCATCAGCTTGGGCAAAAGGACTGTCTGACGTCAAAGTTGCAACAGATCCCAAGGAAGTATTGCTACTAATGTCAGCTTGCAAACAGCCATCCAACAAATGCATGGCTGTCCACAGCCCTGTTATGTCAAGCTTAAACACTTCTGTGGTAAGTACTTTTCATCTGTGCTTTACTGTTCATATCTTTGTTTGCCAGTCAAAATAATAAGAAAAACATCTCAGAAGTCATCTTGAAAATTGTTGCCTACAAAACTGGCCAATCAAAAGGTGAGATAGTTTACCTCAGATGCAGGATGATCACTTGGCCCTCAGGTGTTTTATTGTCAGAATCCATCATTTATAATGTTGCCAATTAAGGAGTTCTTAATAAGAACCCAGCAGGTATTGGCAGCTGCTGCTTGGGTGACAGTTCAGTTGAAACTCTAAGCCAGAAGCAAATATAAAATCTGAACACTGGCCGGACAGGGTGGCTCACGCCTATAATCCCAGCACTTTAGGAGGCCAAGGTGGGAGGATCACCTGAGGTCAGGAGTTCAAGACCAGCCTGGCCAACATGGTGAAACCCCATCTCTACTAAAAATACAAAAAAAAAGAAAAAGAAAAAGAAAAACTAGCCAGGCATGGTGACTCATGCCTGTAGTCCCAGCTACTTGGAAGGCTGAGGCATGAGAATCACTTGAACCCAGGAGGTGGAGGTTGCAGTGAGCCGAGATCAGGCCACTGCATCCAAGCTTGGGTAACAGAGTGAGATTCAGTCTCAAAAAAAAAAAAAAAAAAATCTGAACTTTAAGGTTGAAGCCAGACAAAAGTTAAAAGGAATAGTTGGGCGCATACAAGTTCCTGGGGAGAAAACACCGTTCAAGCCACATGTAGTTAGAATACACCCAACTGATTAGAGAAAAATACACAGACCTAGTAGGGTAAAAAAAGGAAATTCATAATGTAAAAAAGTACTCATAATAGCTATGGTAATTTTTGAATTTTCTCCATGCTTCTGGTTTAGTTACTTTATAACATTAGAAAAGCTGCACTGTATTAGTTGAACAAAGTCAAATGTTTTCACCAAGAGTATGGCTCTCACAAGAAAAAAGAAAATCTGACAGTTAGCAGGGACACCAAATTGGATTTTTAATTTATAAGTGTAAGAACTTGTATTATTCCAAAGAAAGAAGCTGTATCTGAGAAATACATAAGCTATAATGGCCGCAAAAGGCAGCAGTTATCGAAGAATAGAAGGCTCAGCAGTGTTTGCTGAAACAACATTCTTTAGCACACCCTAGAAATAATTATCTTTGCTTCAAGATTAACCTGTGTTTCTACAGCTTTCTGAAATTCAATCTGGGAAGGCACTTAAGAAGAGAAAAAGGGTTGCTACTGTGACTGGACTGTGATTTCTGCTTTGGTGAGATAGTAACCATGAAAATAAACTATGCATTAGGGTCTCACAATCATTTTTATTCATTGCTGACCACACTTGTAAATGAATACTTTGAGGTATACATTACCATATTTACTTATACTTTTGTAGTTTGTTTATAGACAGTATTTAATTAAAGCTATTACAACACTGATCTCAAAATCTAACAGGACAAAGATAAAATTGCTTGATATGTTTATCAGTTTAATAATTAATCTCCCAATAAATTATGACATTCTGCATGTTTCTTCTAATTCCACTTCTGATATATCTAATAATTTTTAGACTAAAAGATAGAAATTATGAATGAAAAACATGTGATGTGTCTCCTAAAACCAAAATAAAGAATGAATTGAAACCAAATAATGTGATGTGTGTGAAAGGACAGGTCCAGTGGTGTTGTAGTGATGTATCCGTATCAGTTAACAGTCTTCCAGCTCCTAGTGACAGAAAACTCAATTCAAACTGGCTAAGGCAAACCAATCCTCATATCCCTAAAATCTGTTTTTGCAGTCCGCTTCTGGTACCAATGTTTGTATGCATCAGAATAATCAAAGCTGACTCTAGCTACAACAGGAAAAAAGTTTTTGGAAGGATATTAAGTAGCTCATACAACTTGATGAAACCTGAAGAAACAGGTTCTAGAAAGAGCAGAATCTAGAGCAGAATGAGAGTTCTAGATGTTCAGTACCAAATGATTGTTGCTTAGAGTTGCCGTTAGTGGAAAGTTTTACCTAACCTTGCATTGCTGTGCTCAAAATGTGAAGTACCAGGAGAGAGCTCAAGCCATTTGACTGAAACTTGGCTCTGCAAAGAAAATCAGATTTCTATTACCAAAAGCAGGGGAAAGGACATGAATCAACCAAAACACAATATTTTTATTACAAATTGTTTGGCTTCAAATCCTATTGTGCTAGCTTATGCAAAAACTGAAAATAGTTGGAAAGACATTAAAAGTGTGTCTTCCCGGGGCAGAACCCAGCAGCCAAGAACTGGAAGCCTGTCAGGAAGCTGGACAGTTCTCATCCTCCATCTCCCATCTCTCTTTCTTTCTGGGTCCCTGTCCCTTTCTGCATGTTTGTTCATTATTCTCTCTTTTCAGATGAAATTTCATTTCTTTTTCTTTTTTTTTTTCATCCACACAGCAGAAGATAGCCACTTTACAGTTTCTAAGTTTATATGTATTTTTTAAAGAAACAGCTTGGACTGAGCAAAAATCACTCAGGTCCAATTGCAAATTTCTGGTAGAGAGAATCTTTTTAGCCCACCTTAGGCCAGATGTCCACCTCAGTCTCATCAGTTATGAATAGAGGGTTTGGTGAATGTTGTAGTAGAAACATGGCTCAGAGAACACACTTTGCTGGGCAAACATAGGTTTTGGAGTAGGAACCAGACACGTACCACAATAAATGACTTCTACAAGTAAA